>NW_028181447.1:537500-873000 GCF_964211825.1 Aythya ferina
TTTTTTCTGCCGAGGACCGGGACCCTCCCCTGTTTCCCCTTTAACTGTGCTATTCAAGGTTCATAATCTAGCTGGTGCTTCACAGAAAATACACAGCTGCTGGCCTGTTACAAGTCACATTTCTTTTGAGGTTTTTACTCTTTGAGGTGGTAATGTTTCTTACGCCGTGATTTCCACCTAATTGCTGTAAGGATTCTGGTTGTCTGCGTTTTACAAGCTTGTCTGTTATAATAAATAAAAGTCCCAAATAGGATTACAATCAAAGTTTACAATTCACTGAATGAATAGAGGTAAGCAAACAGTGCTGGGTACGCCGGGAGTCTCTGCTCCACCAAGACGCGCACCAGTTATACACCAGTTACCTCCCTTAAGGGATATAGAGAAGCCCTCTCAGATACATCCGTCCTACTTCTCCTGCATGCGGCCGGAGGTCGGTCTAATTCTGGTGCTGTTGGTGGTGGAAGCTGGGGCAACGGTGGTACTGGTGGCGATACCACAGCCACCGGAGGGGGAGCCGCCGGGGGTGGATTGTTAGGATATGGAGGTGGTAGCTTATCCAACGGCTCACGTTTATCTTCTTTTTCTTTTTCACGTTCTTCTTGTTCTTCAAATTTCTTACCTGCTTTTAGTGTAAATATTGAGGCTGGAAAAGGACCTGAAGTCTTCCTGATCCATAATCCTGCATAATCACTTTCTTCCTGGCTAAAAGGTTCCTTTGAATTAACATGGATATTTAAGGCCTGGCAAATCCAGTCTTCGAAGGATCCAAAAACAGGCCAAAAGACATGTAGTCTTAAAGGCTCCTTTGGCCATTCTGTCACACAATACTGGACCATTTTTAATTTACTTTTTCCTTTTCTGGGGTCCCTATCATTCCAATTTCGAATCGTTATTCCTAATGGACTTTCTGGTGGTATGACTGGTAATTTGCTCCCTTTCTTCTGGTCTCTGGTCTTCGATTTTGTCTGACCCATCTAGGAATTTTACTCTGGCAATTCCCACAGCCCTTGGTTACCTTAGTAAGAGTGTCTTGCAGGGGGTCGAGGACCTATCACACACCCACAAATCCTATAGGAATCCCTTCGGTCCTTCACCGGCCAAGTCCCTCGCGGGAGATTGGAACCGCGGTTAGAAGACCTCCACAATCGCTTCAGAACTAAGTTCCATCTCAGTCACACTCTTACACACACAGGCAACCGAACCCCACCCAACCGAACGGTATACGCTTTAAATGCTTACGACTCCGTCATCTTCGTTCGGATCTTCACACACACAATTATGGGCAAAATATAGTGCTGCAGCTGGCAAGGGAGCTGAAAAAAAGAATCAGAAACGTTGCTTACCTTTATTCAGGTTCAAGATGCCATTAGTTCCGACCTGACTCAAACAGCAGCCACCAAATGGTGGGGGTGCCTTTCCTAGATCAAACCAGAAATCAGGAACCAAAGCCCTCCCGGACGAGCGCCCACTTGTAATAAATGACTGGGTCCCAAATAGGATTGCAATTGAAATTTACAATTTATTAAATGAATAGAGGTAAGCAAGCAGCGCTGGGTGCGCCAGGAGTCTCTGCTCCACCAAGACGCACACAAGTTACATCAGGCGGCTGGTTTTTATGCTGCTAGGCTAATACATATTCATTACTACTTCTACAAAAGGCAGGGTTATTCTAATTAGTTCCCAGAATCCAAACCCTCCCACTGGTGCAGGCGTTATCAGTCTCCGGTGGTCCCTCTGGGGGCCGCTCGTACTGAAGGCTCGTAGTCTTCCTCCCAGGCTTTTCTCTTGTCCATCTCCTTTGTCCATCTTGGCTGGATGGCAGACACTTGCATAGTGTCCCATGCAACAGTTGTAATAGTTAGCAGTTATTCTGAAACCCCTTTGTTCTCTTATCCCCTATTGACCGGAATTGCTGGACCATTCCTTTGCAAGATTCAAGAACTATATATATTAACCACTCTGGTTTTCTCAGACTTTTCATCATATCATGCGGCCCTAGCATTGTTCCATATTGACACGAATCAGATGAACTCATTTCACACTGTTAAGCTGTCTTATCACTGCAAGCATATCTCAATACCACCTTCCTTCCCTCTACAGGATGTAACTGCGCAAAAACAACATTTTTATTCCCACAACCTTGATCCCCTTACCCTGAAATCCTTATTCCCCTTAAACCTAACAACTCTAACCACAACCCTAACCCTTATTATCAACCCCCTAACGCTAATGACACTGACCTTAATCCAAACCCCAACCTGCCCCTAACCCCAGACAACCAACAACGAAACACACACACACAAAGATGGAAACTACAAAAAAGGCAAAACCCACGATACAGGCCCCAAATCACAAATACGCAACCAAAATGCTACAGAAAAGCCCCAGATGCAGGCCCCAAATGCTACTGCTAGGCCTCAAAAGCTCAAGATGCATCCCAAAGCAAAAATGCAGGCCCCAAACGTTACAGAAAAGCCCCCAAACCCAGGCTGCACAAGTCTACAAGCAGGCCCCAAACTGCCAACAGAAGCAGGCACCAACCACACCCAGATGCAGACCCCAACTGCCCACAAGCAGCTCCTACCCCACCACCCCCTCCCAAGAACTGGACTCCACCCAGACACTGGCCCAAGACCCGGACCCGACCCCCGCCAACCTCCCTACCCTCCCCCCGACACAGGTGTACAAGCAGCTCACAACCCGCCCCTTCAGAGACCGGTCCCACTCCCCCCACCCCCCCCAAGACACGGGATGCAGAGGTGTACAACCAACTCCCAACTCCCTCCCCCTCAAAGGGAGGCCCCAAAGACCCCCAAATGGAGGCTCCTAGAGTGAACAAACAGCTCCCAACTTCCCCAGGCACAGGCCCACCCCCCCCCCCCCCCAAACACAGGCCACAGAGGTGTATAAACAGCCCAGACCCCCCTCCAAGACCATGGCCCCTATAGTGTAGAAGCAGCTCCCAACCACCCACAGATGCAGGCCCCAACCCTTCTCAAAAGGGAGGCACCTAGAATGCATGAGCAACTCCCAACCAGCCTAAACATAGGTCCAAAAGTGCACAAGCAGCTCCCAACCCCCCTCAAATACAGACCCCAAAAGTGTACAAGTAGCTCCCCCCAAAGACATGACCCAAAGGTATACAACCAGTTCCCAACACCCCTGAGACACAGGCCCCAACCGCCCCCCCAGACACAGCGACCCAAATTCTACAAGCAGCTCCCAACCCCTGCCAGGCAGGCCCCCTACCCTATACAAGCAGCTCCCAATCCTCCCCCCCCCCCCCGAGGGAGGCCCCCAAGCCCCCCACAAACACAGGCCCCTACAGTGTACAGGCAGCTCCCAGCCACCCCCAGATGCTGGCCCCAAAGTTGTACAAACAGCTCCCAGCCACCCTGCAGAAACAGATTCCTACATTGTACAAGCAGTTCCCGGCCCGCTAGACACAGGCCCTGACCCCCCACACATGCAGGCCCCAAAGGTGTACAAGCAGCTCCCACCCCTCCCCCAGACGCAGGTCCCAAGCCCCCCCCCCCAAACACAGGCCCCTACAACCAGCACCCAACCCCCTACCCCCGATGCCAGGCCCAAAGGTGTAGAAGCAGCTCCAAACCTCCTCCCTCAACCCAGGCTCCAACAGTGTACAAGCACCTCCCAACCAACCCTCCCCTTCCCCCCCCCCCCCGCCCCCCGACACAGGCTCCAAAGGAATACAAAGAGCTCCCACCCCTCCCCCAGATGCTGGTCTCAACCCCCCCCCCGCCCCCAGAAGCAGGCCCCAAAGGTGTAGAGTCAGCTCCCAACCCCCTCAATGCCGGCCCCAAGGGTCTACAAGCAGCTCCCCCCTTGCCCCCAGATACCGGCCCCCAGACACAGACCCCAAAAGCCTAATCACAGGCCCTGAACTCTAGAGGCAGGCTCCAAAACCCAGGACAAAGCCCCAGTGGTTCGAGACAGGGCCCAAATCCCAGACACAGGCCCCAAACGCTAAACATATGCCAAAAAAAGTATTAGTGCTGGTGCCAAATGTTACAGACAGGCCCAAAAGCCCGAGATGCTCAAGGCTGAGACGTAACTTGGCTTTCTGAATTACTGGAAAGCAGCTTTCATTCTCAGATAATTGTGTGCAGGCTAGATAGGATGGGGCTTCAGGCACCTCTTCACCTGAGGAAACACACTGCCATCAGGCACCGCTGTGCCAGACAAGCTTGTTCTGCTAGAACACCCTACTCAGATGCACTGTGGCATTCAAGTGAACTGCTTTCATGCAAATATAACGACTGATGTTACAACCCACCTTGCCTGTGGCACCTGATGAACAGAAGAGTAAGCCACCGCAGCGCTTCAAAACCATCCCTGCACGTGCCGCTCCTTGTCGCTCTCTGGCCTTATCTCATATCCTTATCCACTTCTGTGGAGAGCCTGCCACGGCACCTGCAAAGCAAGACGGACACCTTTCATAGTCACCTTGTGCTACTTGGTCGTTCTGCTCCAACCCAGCTCATGACCAGCCCCTCTTCTTACACAGCTCTTCAGAGTGCAGTTTGCTCCTTTGAGCCTGTGCGAGACACCTGTGAAAGAAAAAGAAACGCATAGGCCGATGCAGCATCCAAAGACACAGCACAACTAGGTAAGTTACTCTCATCTGCTCCCTTACCTCTGCCGCTTACCAGCCCCCGAGGCAGATGCTTCAATCTACCCTCTTCAAACAGCTACAACACCTCTAAAAGACAAAGAGGGGATGCTTAGAGGAACAGTGAGACCTACAACACAACAACTGCTACATCTGTTCCTCACTCACCTTGCCAGAGGCAGCTCTGCGTGTGACGTCCCAGGTTGTACACTGCGTTACCTAACCCTTACCGTAACCCTTACCCTAACCCTTCTCACCCTTACCATTACCCAAATCCTTACCTTTACTTTTTCCTTACCCTTACTCTTTCCTTTAACCATAACCTTACCCTTACCCTATACCTTACTCCAACCCTTCCCCTTACCTTCCCCTTCCCCTTACACTTAACCTAACCCTTACCCTTCTGCTTCCCCTAAAACATATCCTAACACTTTCCCTTACCCTTAAACTTACCCTAACCCTTTCTATTACCCTTACACTTACTCTTGCCCTAATCCTTGCTTGCACCCTTACACTTATCCTAACCCTTACCCTTACCCTTACTCAAACCCTTACTCTAACCCTTACCCTGACCCGTACCCTTACCCTTACCCGTACCCTTAACCTAACCCTAAACCTTAAACCTTACCGTAAACCTTACCCTTTCTGCTACACTTATCTTTAGCCTAAATCTAAACCTTACACTTACTCTTAGCATAACCCTCACCCTTACCATTACCCATACCCTTATCCTTACCCTAACCCTTACCTTTACACTTACGGTTACCATTAACCTTACACTTACCCTAACACTTATCCTGAACCTAACCCTTACCCTAAACCTTACCCCAACCCTTACCCTGACCCTTACATTAACCCTAACCCTTACCCTAAACCTTACACTTACTCTTAACATTAACCTTACCCTTAACCTTAAGCTAATACTTAACCTTACGTTTTTCTCACCCTAACCCTATAATTAACCATAACCATTACGCTAACACTTAACCTTACCCTTAAAATAAGCCATACAACAACACTTAAATGTACACTTACGCTTAAACTTACCCTAACAATTACTCGTACAATTAAAATATTAATTAATTAAATTAAAAAATTTTAATTTAAAATTAATTGAATTAAAAAATTAAAATACTCTTATCCTTATACCTTATCCTTAACCCTCACCCTTATCATTACCAATACCCTTACTCTCACACTTATTCTTATACATACAACTTACCCTTTTCCTAACACTTAACCCTAACCTAACTCTAACCCTAAACCTTACCTGAACCCTTTCCAGGACGCTTACATTAACCCTTACCCTTAACCTAAACCTTACACTTGCTCTTAACCTTAACCTAATACTTACCTTTTCGTTTTCCTCACACTAACCCTAAAATTAACCCTAACCATTACCCTAACAGTTACCCCTAACATAACCCTTACTCTAACACTTACAGTGACCCGTACACTTACACATACCCTTACACTTACTCTTACCCTAACCCTTACCCTTACCCTTACCATAACCCCTACTCTAACACATACTTCTACCCGTACCCTTACCCTTACTGTTACCCTAACCCTTACCCTTACCTTACCCTATCCCTATCCCTTACCCTATCCCTTACCCTATCCCTTACCCTTAACCTAACCCTAAACCTTACCCTTATCCTAACACTTACCCTTACCGTAAACCTTACCCTTTCTGCTACACTTACCCTTAGCCTAAATCTAAACCTTACACTTACCCTTAGTCTAACCCTCACCCTTACCATTACCCATACCCTTATTCTTACCCTTAACCTAACCCTTACCCTAAACCTTACCCCAACCCTTACCCTGACCCTTACATTAACCCTAACCCTTAGCCTAAACCTTACACTTACTCTTAACCTTAACCTTAGCTGTAACCTAATACTTACCCTTACGTTTCCCTCACCCTAACCCTAAAATTAACCCTAAACATTACCCTAACACTTGACCTTACCCTAACCCTAAAATTACTCGTACAATTACCCTTACCCTTACCCTTAACCTAAGCCGAAACCTTACAGTAAACCTTACCCTTTCTGCTACACTTACCCTTAGCCGAAATCTAAACCTTGCATTTACCCCTACTGTAACCCTCACCCTTATCATTACCAATACTCTTACCCTTACCCTTACCCTAACCCTTCTCCTTACACTTACTGTTACCTTTAACATTACCCTTACCCTAACACTTACACTTATCCTTATCCATGCCCTTACCCTTGCCCTAATCTTTACCCTTAACCTAACCCTAACCCTAAACCTTACCCCAACCCTTACCCTGAACCTTACATTAACCCTAACCCTTACCCTAAAACTTACACTTACTCTTAACCTTACCCTTAACCATAACACTAACACTTACCCTTACGTTTCCCTCACCCTAACCCTAAAATTAACCCTAACCATTACCCCAACACTTACCCTTACCCTAACCCTAACCGTAACTCTAACCCTTATTCTAACCCTTACCCTGACCCGTACCCTTACACTTACCCTTACCCTAACCCTTACCCTTACCATAACCCATACCCTAACACGTACTTGTAGCCTTAACCTTACCGTTCCCCTTACCCTTACCTTTACTGTCTCCGTTACCCTTACACTTACACTTAACATAAACCTTAACCTTAACCTAAACCTTATCATAAGCCATACAACAACACTTACATGTACACTTACGCTTGCACTTACCCTAGCAATTACTCGTACTATTACTCTTAACCTTACTATTAAGCTAACCCTAAACCTTACCCTTATCCTAACACTTACCCTTATCCTAAACCTTACCCTTTCTGCTACACATACCCTTTGCCTAATTCTAAACCTTACCCTAACCCTCACCCTTACCTAAATCTAACCATTACCCTAACCTTCACTCTTACCCTTACCATTATACTTACTTTTACCCTTAAACTAAACCTTACCCCAACCCTTACCCTGACCCTTACATTAACCCTTACCCTAACCCTAACCCTTACTCTAACCCTAACCCTTAACCTAAACCTTACACTTAATCTTAACTTTAACCTTACCCTTAAACTAATACATACCCTTACGTTTCCCTCACCATAACCCTAAAATTAACCGTAACCATTACCCTAACACTTATCCTTACCGAACCCTAACCCTAACCCTTACTCTAACTTTTACCCTGACCCGGACCCTTAGACTTCCCCTTCCCCTTCCCCTTACTCTTCCCCTTACCCTAACCCTTACCCTTACACTTACGGTTACCATTAACCTTACCCTTACCCTAACACTTACCCTTACCCTATCCCTTACACTTATCCTTATCCATACTACTTACGCTTACCCTAACACTTAACCTTAACCTAACCCTAACCCTAAACCTTACCTGAACCCTTACCCTGACCCTTACATTAACCCTTACCCTAAAACTTACACTTAACCTTAACTTTACCCTTAACCTTAACCTAATACTTACCCTTACTTTTCCCTCAGCCTAACCCTAAAATTAACCCTAACCATTACCCCAACACTTACCCTTACCCTAACCCTTACCCTTACCATAACCCATACTCTAACACATACCTCTACCCGTACCCGTACCCTTACCATAACCCTTACCCTTACCCTTACCCTTACCCTTACCCGATCCCATACCCTTAACCTAACCCTAAACCTTACCCTTATCCTAACACTTACCCTTACCGTAAGCCTTACCCTTTCTGCTACACTTACCCTTAGCCTAAATCTAAACCTTACACTTACCCTTAGCCTAACCCTCACCCTTACCATTACCCATACCCTTATTCTTACCCTTACCGTAACCCTTACCTTTACACTTACGGTTACCATTAACCTTACCCTTACCCTAACACTTATCCTTAACCTAACCCTTACCCTAAACCTTACCCCAACCCTTACCCTGACCCTTACATTAACCCAAACCCTTACCCTAAACCTTACACTTACTCTTAACCTTAACCTTACCCTTAACATTAACCTAATATTTACGCATACGTTTTCCTGACTTTAACCCTAAAACTAACCCTAACCATTACCCTAACACTTAACCTTACCCTAACCCTAACCCTAACCCTTACTCTAACCCTTACCCTGACCTGTACCCTTACACTTACCCTTACCCTTATACTTACCCTAATTCTTACCCATACCATAACCCATAACCTAACACATATTTGTACCCTTAACCTTACCGTTACCCTTAACCTTACCCTTACCCTTACTCTATCCCTTACCCTTACGCTTACCCTTAACATAAACCTTACCCTTGACCTTACCCTTACCATAAGCCATACCACAACACTTACATGTACACTTACGCTTGCACTTACCCTAGCAATTACTCGTACAATTACCCTTAACCTTACTATTAAGCTAACCCTAAACCTTACCCTTATCCTAACACTTACCCTTATCCTAAACCTTACCCTTTCTGCTACACTTACCCTTTGCCTAATTCTAAACCTTACCCTAACCCTCACCCTTACCTAAATCTAACCATTACCCTAACCTTCACTCTTACCCTTACCATTATACTTACTTTTACCCTTAAACTAAACCTTACCCCAACCCTTACCCTGACCCTTACATTATCCCTAACCCTTACCCTAACCCTAACCCTAACCCTTACTCTAACCCTAACCCTTAACCTAAACCTTACACTTAATCTTAACTTTAACCTTACCCTTAAACTAATACATACCCTTACGTTTCCCTCACCATAACCCTAAAATTAACCGTAACCATTACCCTAACACTTATCCTTACCGAACCCTAACCCTAACCCTTACTCTAACTTTTACCCTGACCCGGACCCTTAGACTTCCCCTTCCCCTTACTCTTCCCCTTACCCTAACCCTTACCCTTACACTTACGGTTACCATTAACCTTACCCTTACCCTAACACTTATTCATAACCTAACCCTTACCCTAAACCTTACCCCAACCCTTACCCTGACCCTTACATTAACCCTAACCCTTACCCTAAACCTTACACTTACTCTTAACCTTAACCTTACCCTTAACATTCACCTAATACTTACGCATACATTTTCCTGACTTTAACCCTAAAACTAACCCTAACCATTACCCTAACACTTAACCTTACCCTAACCCTAACCCTTACTCTTACCATTACCCTGACCCTTACCCTTACACTTACCCTAATTCTTACCCATACCATAACCCATACCCTAACACATATTTGTACCCTTAACCTTACCGTTACCCTTAACCTTACCGTTACCCTTACTCTATCCCTTACCCTTACGCTTACCCTTAACATAAACCTTACCCTTGACCTTACCCTTACCATAAGCCATACAACAACAATAATGGAATAATGGCGCTCCAAACCCTAACCCCAAAACATTAAGACGCAAAAAACCCTAACCCAAAAACTTAGGGTAATACACCATAAATGTTTGTTCATTGTCTTATCTGTAGCAAATAGCATAGGCTGAGTCGAGGATCTCAGTACAGTAGCATTATTATTCGAGATTACAATGGCGGGTGTCCCACAAGCAGGAGGGTGCCTACTAATTCCATACACAGTTTATACACTTTTTTTTTCTGCCGAGGACCGGGACCCTCCCCTGTTTCCCCTTTAACTGTGCTATTCAAGGTTCATAATCTAGCTGGTGCTTCACAGAAAATACACAGCTGCTGGCCTGTTACAAGTCACATTTCTTTTGAGGTTTTTACTCTTTGAGGTGGTAATGTTTCTTACGCCGTGATTTCCACCTAATTGCTGTAAGGATTCTGGTTGTCTGCGTTTTACAAGCTTGTCTGTTATAATAAATAAAAGTCCCAAATAGGATTACAATCAAAGTTTACAATTCACTGAATGAATAGAGGTAAGCAAACAGTGCTGGGTACGCCGGGAGTCTCTGCTCCACCAAGACGCGCACCAGTTATACACCAGTTACCTCCCTTAAGGGATATAGAGAAGCCCTCTCAGATACATCCGTCCTACTTCTCCTGCATGCGGCCGGAGGTCGGTCTAATTCTGGTGCTGTTGGTGGTGGAAGCTGGGGCAACGGTGGTACTGGTGGCGATACCACAGCCACCGGAGGGGGAGCCGCCGGGGGTGGATTGTTAGGATATGGAGGTGGTAGCTTATCCAACGGCTCACGTTTATCTTCTTTTTCTTTTTCACGTTCTTCTTGTTCTTCAAATTTCTTACCTGCTTTTAGTGTAAATATTGAGGCTGGAAAAGGACCTGAAGTCTTCCTGATCCATAATCCTGCATAATCACTTTCTTCCTGGCTAAAAGGTTCCTTTGAATTAACATGGATATTTAAGGCCTGGCAAATCCAGTCTTCGAAGGATCCAAAAACAGGCCAAAAGACATGTAGTCTTAAAGGCTCCTTTGGCCATTCTGTCACACAATACTGGACCATTTTTAATTTACTTTTTCCTTTTCTGGGGTCCCTATCATTCCAATTTCGAATCGTTATTCCTAATGGACTTTCTGGTGGTATGACTGGTAATTTGCTCCCTTTCTTCTGGTCTCTGGTCTTCGATTTTGTCTGACCCATCTAGGAATTTTACTCTGGCAATTCCCACAGCCCTTGGTTACCTTAGTAAGAGTGTCTTGCAGGGGGTCGAGGACCTATCACACACCCACAAATCCTATAGGAATCCCTTCGGTCCTTCACCGGCCAAGTCCCTCGCGGGAGATTGGAACTGCGGTTAGAAGACCTCCACAATCGCTTCAGAACTAAGTTCCATCTCAGTCACACTCTTACACACACAGGCAACCGAACCCCACCCAACCGAACGGTATACGCTTTAAATGCTTACGACTCCGTCATCTTCGTTCGGATCTTCACACACACAGTTACGGGCAAAATATAGTGCTGCAGCTGGCAAGGGAGCTGAAAAAAAGAATCAGAAACGTTGCTTACCTTTATTCAGGTTCAAGATGCCATTAGTTCCGACCTGACTCAAACAGCAGCCACCAAATGGTGGGGGTGCCTCTCCTAGATCAAACCAGAAATCAGGAACCAAAGCCCTCCCGGACGAGCGCCCACTTGTAATAAATGACTGGGTCCCAAATAGGATTGCAATTGAAATTTACAATTTATTAAATGAATAGAGGTAAGCAAGCAGCGCTGGGTGCGCCAGGAGTCTCTGCTCCACCAAGACGCACACAAGTTACATCAGGCGGCTGGTTTTTATGCTGCTAGGCTAATACATATTCATTACTACTTCTACAAAAGGCAGGGTTATTCTAATTAGTTCCCAGAATCCAAACCCTCCCACTGGTGCAGGCGTTATCAGTCTCCGGTGGTCCCTCTGGGGGCCGCTCGTACTGAAGGCTCGTAGTCTTCCTCCCAGGCTTTTCTCTTGTCCATCTCCTTTGTCCATCTTGGCTGGATGGCAGACACTTGCATAGTGTCCCATGCAACAGTTGTAATAGTTAGCAGTTATTCTGAAACCCCTTTGTTCTCTTATCCCCTATTGACCCGAATTGCTGGACCATTCCTTTGCAAGATTCAAGAACTATATATATTAACCACTCTGGTTTTCTCAGACTTTTCATCATATCATGCGGCCCTAGCATTGTTCCATATTGACACGAATCAGATGAACTCATTTCACACTGTTAAGCTGTCTTATCACTGCAAGCATATCTCAATACCACCTTCCTTCCCTCTACAGGATGTAACTGCGCAAAAACAACATTTTTATTCCCACAACCTTGATCCCCTTACCCTGAAATCCTTATTCCCCTTAAACCTAACAACTCTAACCACAACCCTAACCCTTATTATCAACCCCCTAACGCTAATGACACTGACCTTAATCCAAACCCCAAACTGCCCCTAACCCCAGACAACCAACAACGAAACACACACACACAAAGATGGAAACTACAAAAAAGGCAAAACCCATGATACAGGCCCCAAATCACAAATACGCAACCAAAATGCTACAGAAAAGCCCCAGATGCAGGCCCCAAATGCTACTGCTAGGCCTCAAAAGCTCAAGATGCATCCCAAAGCAAAAATGCAGGCCCCAAACGTTACAGAAAAGCCCCCAAACCCAGGCTGCACAAGTCTACAAGCAGGCCCCAAACTGCCAACAGAAGCAGGCACCAACCACACCCAGATGCAGACCCCAACTGCCCACAAGCAGCTCCTACCCCACCACCCCCTCCCAAGAACTGGACTCCACCCAGACACTGGCCCAAGACCCGGACCCGACCCCCGCCAACCTCCCTACCCTCCCCCCGACACAGGTGTACAAGCAGCTCACAACCCGCCCCTTCAGAGACCGGTCCCACTCCCCCCACCCCCCCCAAGACACGGGATGCAGAGGTGTACAACCAACTCCCAACTCCCTCCCCCTCAAAGGGAGGCCCCAAAGACCCCCAAATGGAGGCTCCTAGAGTGAACAAACAGCTCCCAACTTCCCCAGGCACAGGCCCACCCCCCCCCCCCCCCCAAACACAGGCCACAGAGGTGTATAAACAGCCCAGACCCCCCTCCAAGACCATGGCCCCTATAGTGTAGAAGCAGCTCCCAACCACCCACAGATGCAGGCCCCAACCCTTCTCAAAAGGGAGGCACCTAGAATGCATGAGCAACTCCCAACCAGCCTAAACATAGGTCCAAAAGTGCACAAGCAGCTCCCAACCCCCCTCAAATACAGACCCCAAAAGTGTACAAGTAGCTCCCCCCAAAGACATGACCCAAAGGTATACAACCAGTTCCCAACACCCCTGAGACACAGGCCCCAACCGCCCCCCCAGACACAGCGACCCAAATTCTACAAGCAGCTCCCAACCCCTGCCAGGCAGGCCCCCTACCCTATACAAGCAGCTCCCAATCCTCCCCCCCCCCCCCGAGGGAGGCCCCCAAGCCCCCCACAAACACAGGCCCCTACAGTGTACAGGCAGCTCCCAGCCACCCCCAGATGCTGGCCCCAAAGTTGTACAAACAGCTCCCAGCCACCCTGCAGAAACAGATTCCTACATTGTACAAGCAGTTCCCGGCCCGCTAGACACAGGCCCTGACCCCCCACACATGCAGGCCCCAAAGGTGTACAAGCAGCTCCCACCCCTCCCCCAGACGCAGGTCCCAAGCCCCCCCCCCCAAACACAGGCCCCTACAACCAGCACCCAACCCCCTACCCCCGATGCCAGGCCCAAAGGTGTAGAAGCAGCTCCAAACCTCCTCCCTCAACCCAGGCTCCAACAGTGTACAAGCACCTCCCAACCAACCCTCCCCTTCCCCCCCCCCCCCGCCCCCCGACACAGGCTCCAAAGGAATACAAAGAGCTCCCACCCCTCCCCCAGATGCTGGTCTCAACCCCCCCCCCGCCCCCAGAAGCAGGCCCCAAAGGTGTAGAGTCAGCTCCCAACCCCCTCAATGCCGGCCCCAAGGGTCTACAAGCAGCTCCCCCCTTGCCCCCAGATACCGGCCCCCAGACACAGACCCCAAAAGCCTAATCACAGGCCCTGAACTCTAGAGGCAGGCTCCAAAACCCAGGACAAAGCCCCAGTGGTTCGAGACAGGGCCCAAATCCCAGACACAGGCCCCAAACGCTAAACATATGCCAAAAAAAGTATTAGTGCTGGTGCCAAATGTTACAGACAGGCCCAAAAGCCCGAGATGCTCAAGGCTGAGACGTAACTTGGCTTTCTGAATTACTGGAAAGCAGCTTTCATTCTCAGATAATTGTGTGCAGGCTAGATAGGATGGGGCTTCAGGCACCTCTTCACCTGAGGAAACACACTGCCATCAGGCACCGCTGTGCCAGACAAGCTTGTTCTGCTAGAACACCCTACTCAGATGCACTGTGGCATTCAAGTGAACTGCTTTCATGCAAATATAACGACTGATGTTACAACCCACCTTGCCTGTGGCACCTGATGAACAGAAGAGTAAGCCACCGCAGCGCTTCAAAACCATCCCTGCACGTGCCGCTCCTTGTCGCTCTCTGGCCTTATCTCATATCCTTATCCACTTCTGTGGAGAGCCTGCCACGGCACCTGCAAAGCAAGACGGACACCTTTCATAGTCACCTTGTGCTACTTGGTCGTTCTGCTCCAACCCAGCTCATGACCAGCCCCTCTTCTTACACAGCTCTTCAGAGTGCAGTTTGCTCCTTTGAGCCTGTGCGAGACACCTGTGAAAGAAAAAGAAACGCATAGGCCGATGCAGCATCCAAAGACACAGCACAACTAGGTAAGTTACTCTCATCTGCTCCCTTACCTCTGCCGCTTACCAGCCCCCGAGGCAGATGCTTCAATCTACCCTCTTCAAACAGCTACAACACCTCTAAAAGACAAAGAGGGGATGCTTAGAGGAACAGTGAGACCTACAACACAACAACTGCTACATCTGTTCCTCACTCACCTTGCCAGAGGCAGCTCTGCGTGTGACGTCCCAGGTTGTACACTGCGTTACCTAACCCTTACCGTAACCCTTACCCTAACCCTTCTCACCCTTACCATTACCCAAATCCTTACCTTTACTTTTTCCTTACCCTTACTCTTTCCTTTAACCATAACCTTACCCTTACCCTATACCTTACTCCAACCCTTCCCCTTACCTTCCCCTTCCCCTTACACTTAACCTAACCCTTACCCTTCTGCTTCCCCTAAAACATATCCTAACACTTTCCCTTACCCTTAAACTTACCCTAACCCTTTCTATTACCCTTACACTTACTCTTGCCCTAATCCTTGCTTGCACCCTTACACTTATCCTAACCCTTACCCTTACCCTTACTCAAACCCTTACTCTAACCCTTACCCTGACCCGTACCCTTACCCTTACCCGTACCCTTAACCTAACCCTAAACCTTAAACCTTACCGTAAACCTTACCCTTTCTGCTACACTTATCCTTAGCCTAAATCTAAACCTTACACTTACTCTTAGCATAACCCTCACCCTTACCATTACCCATACCCTTATCCTTACCCTAACCCTTACCTTTACACTTACGGTTACCATTAACCTTACACTTACCCTAACACTTATCCTGAACCTAACCCTTACCCTAAACCTTACCCCAACCCTTACCCTGACCCTTACATTAACCCTAACCCTTACCCTAAACCTTACACTTACTCTTAACATTAACCTTACCCTTAACCTTAAGCTAATACTTAACCTTACGTTTTTCTCACCCTAACCCTATAATTAACCATAACCATTACGCTAACACTTAACCTTACCCTTAAAATAAGCCATACAACAACACTTAAATGTACACTTACGCTTAAACTTACCCTAACAATTACTCGTACAATTAAAATATTAATTAATTAAATTAAAAAATTTTAATTTAAAATTAATTGAATTAAAAAATTAAAATACTCTTATCCTTATACCTTATCCTTAACCCTCACCCTTATTATTACCAATACCCTTACTCTCACACTTATTCTTATACATACAACTTACCCTTTTCCTAACACTTAACCCTAACCTAACTCTAACCCTAAACCTTACCTGAACCCTTTCCAGGACGCTTACATTAACCCTTACCCTTAACCTAAACCTTACACTTGCTCTTAACCTTAACCTAATACTTACCTTTTCGTTTTCCTCACACTAACCCTAAAATTAACCCTAACCATTACCCTAACAGTTACCCCTAACATAACCCTTACTCTAACACTTACAGTGACCCGTACACTTACACATACCCTTACACTTACTCTTACCCTAACCCTTACCCTTACCCTTACCATAACCCCTACTCTAACACATACTTCTACCCGTACCCTTACCCTTACTGTTACCCTAACCCTTACCCTTACCTTACCCTATCCCTATCCCTTACCCTATCCCTTACCCTATCCCTTACCCTTAACCTAACCCTAAACCTTACCCTTATCCTAACACTTACCCTTACCGTAAACCTTACCCTTTCTGCTACACTTACCCTTAGCCTAAATCTAAACCTTACACTTACCCTTAGTCTAACCCTCACCCTTACCATTACCCATACCCTTATTCTTACCCTTACCCTAACCCTTACCTTTACACTTACGGTTACCATTAACCTTACTCTTACCCTAACACTTACCCTTAACCTAACCCTTACCCTAAACCTTACCCCAACCCTTACCCTGACCCTTACATTAACCCTAACCCTTAGCCTAAACCTTACACTTACTCTTAACCTTAACCTTAGCTGTAACCTAATACTTACCCTTACGTTTCCCTCACCCTAACCCTAAAATTAACCCTAAACATTACCCTAACACTTGACCTTACCCTAACCCTAAAATTACTCGTACAATTACCCTTACCCTTACCCTTAACCTAAGCCGAAACCTTACAGTAAACCTTACCCTTTCTGCTACACTTACCCTTAGCCGAAATCTAAACCTTGATTTACCCCTACTGTAACCCTCACCCTTATCATTACCAATACTCTTACCCTTACCCTTACCCTAACCCTTCTCCTTACACTTACTGTTACCTTTAACATTACCCTTACCCTAACACTTACACTTATCCTTATCCATGCCCTTACCCTTGCCCTAATCTTTACCCTTAACCTAACCCTAACCCTAAACCTTACCCCAACCCTTACCCTGAACCTTACATTAACCCTAACCCTTACCCTAAAACTTACACTTACTCTTAACCTTACCCTTAACCATAACACTAACACTTACCCTTACGTTTCCCTCACCCTAACCCTAAAATTAACCCTAACCATTACCCCAACACTTACCCTTACCCTAACCCTAACCGTAACTCTAACCCTTATTCTAACCCTTACCCTGACCCGTACCCTTACACTTACCCTTACCCTAACCCTTACCCTTACCATAACCCATACCCTAACACGTACTTGTAGCCTTAACCTTACCGTTCCCCTTACCCTTACCTTTACTGTCTCCGTTACCCTTACACTTACACTTAACATAAACCTTAACCTTAACCTAAACCTTATCATAAGCCATACAACAACACTTACATGTACACTTACGCTTGCACTTACCCTAGCAATTACTCGTACTATTACTCTTAACCTTACTATTAAGCTAACCCTAAACCTTACCCTTATCCTAACACTTACCCTTATCCTAAACCTTACCCTTTCTGCTACACATACCCTTTGCCTAATTCTAAACCTTACCCTAACCCTCACCCTTACCTAAATCTAACCATTACCCTAACCTTCACTCTTACCCTTACCATTATACTTACTTTTACCCTTAAACTAAACCTTACCCCAACCCTTACCCTGACCCTTACATTAACCCTTACCCTAACCCTAACCCTTACTCTAACCCTAACCCTTAACCTAAACCTTACACTTAATCTTAACTTTAACCTTACCCTTAAACTAATACATACCCTTACGTTTCCCTCACCATAACCCTAAAATTAACCGTAACCATTACCCTAACACTTATCCTTACCGAACCCTAACCCTAACCCTTACTCTAACTTTTACCCTGACCCGGACCCTTAGACTTCCCCTTCCCCTTCCCCTTACTCTTCCCCTTACCCTAACCCTTACCCTTACACTTACGGTTACCATTAACCTTACCCTTACCCTAACACTTACCCTTACCCTATCCCTTACACTTATCCTTATCCATACTACTTACGCTTACCCTAACACTTAACCTTAACCTAACCCTAACCCTAAACCTTACCTGAACCCTTACCCTGACCCTTACATTAACCCTTACCCTAAAACTTACACTTAACCTTAACTTTACCCTTAACCTTAACCTAATACTTACCCTTACTTTTCCCTCAGCCTAACCCTAAAATTAACCCTAACCATTACCCCAACACTTACCCTTACCCTAACCCTTACCCTTACCATAACCCATACTCTAACACATACCTCTACCCGTACCCGTACCCTTACCATAACCCTTACCCTTACCCTTACCCTTACTCTTACCCTTACCCTATACCTTACCCTTAACCTAACCTTAAAGCTTACCCTTATCCTAACACTTACCCTTACTGTAAACCTTACCCTTTCTGCTACATTTACCCTTAGCCTAAATCTAAACCTTACACTTACCCTTAGCCTAACCCTCACCCTTACCATTACCCATACCCTTATTCTTACCCTTTCCCGAACCCTTACCTTTACACTTACGGTTACCATTAACCTTACCCTTACCCTAACACTTATCCTTAACCTAACCCTTACCCTAAACCTTACCCCAACCCTTACCCTGACCCTTACATTAACCCAAACCCTTACCCTAAACCTTACACTTACTCTTAACCTTAACCTTACCCTTAACATTAACCTAATACTTACGCATACGTTTTCCTGACTTTAACCCTAAAACTAACCCTAACCATTACCCTAACACTTAACCTTACCCTAACCCTAACCCTAACCCTTACTCTAACCCTTACCCTGACCTGTACCCTTACACTTACCCTTACCCTTATACTTACCCTAATTCTTACCCATACCATAACCCATAACCTAACACATATTTGTACCCTTAACCTTACCGTTACCCTTAACCTTACCCTTACCCTTACTCTATCCCTTACCCTTACGCTTACCCTTAACATAAACCTTACCCTTGACCTTACCCTTACCATAAGCCATACCACAACACTTACATGTACACTTACGCTTGCACTTACCCTAGCAATTACTCGTACAATTACCCTTAACCTTACTATTAAGCTAACCCTAAACCTTACCCTTATCCTAACACTTACCCTTATCCTAAACCTTACCCTTTCTGCTACACTTACCCTTTGCCTAATTCTAAACCTTACCCTAACCCTCACCCTTACCTAAATCTAACCATTACCCTAACCTTCACTCTTACCCTTACCATTATACTTACTTTTACCCTTAAACTAAACCTTACCCCAACCCTTACCCTGACCCTTACATTATCCCTAACCCTTACCCTAACCCTAACCCTAACCCTTACTCTAACCCTTAGCCTTAACCTAAACCTTACACTTAATCTTAACTTTAACCTTACCCTTAAACTAATACATACCCTTACGTTTCCCTCACCATAACCCTAATTTTAACAGTACCCATTACCCTAACACTTATCCTTACCGAACCCTAACCCTAACCCTTACTCTAACTTTTACCCTGACCCGGACCCTTAGACTTCCCCTTCCCCTTACTCTTCCCCTTACCCTAACCCTTACCCTTACACTTACGGTTACCATTAACCTTACCCTTACCCTAACACTTATTCATAACCTAACCCTTACCCTAAACCTTACCCCAACCCTTACCCTGACCCTTACATTAACCCTAACCCTTACCCTAAACCTTACACTTACCCTTAACATTCACCTAATACTTACGCATACATTTTCCTGACTTTAACCCTAAAACTAACCCTAACCATTACCCTAACACTTAACCTTACCCTAACCCTAACCCTTACTCTTACCATTACCCTGACCCTTACCCTTACACTTACCCTAATTCTTACCCATACCATAACCCATACCCTAACACATATTTGTACCCTTAACCTTACCGTTACCCTTAACCTTACCGTTACCCTTACTCTATCCCTTACCCTTACGCTTACCCTTAACATAAACCTTACCCTTGACCTTACCCTTACCATAAGCCATACAACAACACTTACATGTACACTTACGCTTACACTTACCCTAGCAATTACTCGTAAAATTACCCTTAACCTTACCCTTACCAAACCATTACCCTTTTTCTTAACCTAACCATAAACATTAAGGATAAGCTAAAGGGTCACCCTTAAGGTTAACGTTATCCTAACTCTTACACTTAAGTGGGTAAGTGGAAGTGTAAGGGTACAGTTCAGGGTAAGCGTTAGAGTAAGGGTAAGTGTTAGGGTAATTGTTAGGCTAATTTTAGGTTTAGGGTGAGGGAAACATAAGGGTAAGTATTAGGTTAAGTTTAAGGATAAGGTTAAGAGTTATGGTAAGGGTTCGGTTTAATGTAAGGGTAAGGGTTTGGGAAACGTTTAGGATAAGGGTAAGAGAAGGGGTAATGGTAAGGGTAAGGATGATGTTTAGTGTAAGGGTTAGATTTAGTTAAGGGTAAGGGTTAGTGTAAGTTTAAGAGTAAGGGTAAGTGTAAGGGTATGTGTAAAAGTACGGGTAATTGTAAGGGTTAGGGTAAGGGTAAGAGTAAGGGTATTGGTAATGATAAGGGTGAGGGTTACAGTAAGGGTAAGTGTAAGGTTTAGATTTAGGCTAAGGGTAAGTGTAGCAGAAAGGGTAAGGTTTACTGTAAGGTTTAAAGTTTCGGCTTAGGTTAAGGGTAAGGGTAATTGTACGAGTAATTGCTAGGGTAAGTGTAAGCATAAGTGTACATTTAAGTGTTGTTGTATGGCTTATGGTAAGGGTAAGGTCAAGGGTAAGGTTTATGTTAAGGGAAAGCGTAAGGGTAACGGATAGAATAAGGGTAAGTGTAACGGTTAAGTGTTAGGGTAATGGTTAGGGTTAATTTTAGGATTAGGGTGAGAAAAATGTAAGGTTAAGTACTAGCTTAAGGTTAAGGGTAAGGTTAAGGGAAAGGTTAAGGTTAAGAGTAAGTGTAAGGTTTAGGTTAAGGGTTAGTGTTAATGTAAGGTTCAGGGAAAGGTTTGGGGTAAGGTTTAGGGTTAGGTTCAGCTTAAGGGTAAGGGTTGGGGTAAGGTTAAGGGTATGGATAAGGAAAAGTGTAAGGGATAGGGTAAGGGTAAGGGTTAGCGTAAGGGTAAGATTAATGGTAATGTTTATGTTAAGGGTAAGCGTAAGGGTAACGGATAGAGTAAGGGTAAGGGTAAGGGTAACGGTAAGGTTAAGGGTACAAATATGTGTTAGGGTATGGGTTATGGTATGGGTAAGAGTTATGGTAATGTAAGGGTAAGGGTGAGTGTAAGGGTATGGGTGAGGGTAAGGGTTAGAATAATGGTTAGGGTTAATTTTAGGGTTAGGGTGAGGGAAACGTAAGGGTAAGTATTCGGTTCAAGTAAGGGTAAGTGTAAGATTTAGATTTAGGCTAATGGTAAGTGTAGCAGAAAGGGTAAGGTTTACGATAAGGGTAAGTGTTAGGGTAAGGGTAAGGTTTAGGGTAAGAGTAAGTGTAAGTGTATGTGTAAGGGTATGGGTCATTGTAAGGGTTAGAGTAAGGGTTAGGGTAAGGGTGTTAGGGTAATGGTTAGGGTAAATTTTAGGCTTATGGTGAGGGAAACGTAAGGGTAAGGATTAGGTTAAGGTTACGGGTAAGGTTAAGGTTAAGAGTAAGGTTTAGGATAAGGGTTAGGGTTAATGTAAGGGTCAGGGTAAGGTTTCAGGTAAGGTTTAGGTATAGAGTTAGGTTAAGGGTAAGTGTTAGGGTAAGGGTAAGTTGTATGGACAAGGATAATTGTAAGGGATAGGGTAAGGTTAAGGATAATGAGTAAGAAGAGTAAGGATATGGGTAATGGTAAGGGTGAGGGAAAGGGTAAGGGTAAGTGTAAGGTTTAGATTTAGGCTAAGGGTAAGTGTAGCAGAAAGGTGTAGGATTAGGGTAAGGGTGTTAGGATAAAGGTAAGGGTAAGGGTAAGGATAAGGGTAAGGGTAAGGGTAAGGGTATCGGTAATGGTAAGGGAAAGGGTTAGGGTAAGTGTAAGGGTAAGGGTAAGTGTAAGGGTACAGGTCAGGGTAAGGGTATCAGTAATGGTAAGGGAAAGGGTTAGGGTAAGTGTAAGGGTAAGGGTAAGTGTAAGGGTACAGGTCAGGGTAAGGGTTAGAGTAAGGGTTAGGGTTAGGTAAGGATAAGTGTTAGGGTAATGGGTACTGTTAAAATTAGGGTTATGGTGAGGGAAATGTACGGGTATGTATTAGTTTAAGGGTAAGGTTAAGGTTAAGAGTAAGTGTAAGGTTTAGGTTAAGGGTTAGGGTTAATGTAAGGGTTAGGGTTAGGGTTGGGGTAAGATTTAGGGTAAGGAGAAGAGTAAGGGTATGGTTAATGGTAAGGGTGAGGGTTAGGGTAAGGATAAGGGTAAGTGTAAGGTTTAGGGTAAGGGTAATGGTATGGAGAAGGGTAAGGGTAAGGGTAAGTGTAAGGGTAAGGGTAGGAGTCATTGAACGAGTAATTCCTAGGGTAACTGTAAGCGTAAGTGTACTTTTAAGTGTTGTTGTATGGCTTATTGTAAGGGTAAGGTTAAGTGTTAGCGTAATGGTTATGGTTAATTATAGGGTTAGGGTGAGAAAAACGTAAGGTTAAGTATTAGCTAAAGGTTAAGGGTAAGGTTAATGTTAAGAGTAAGTGTAAGGTTTAGGGTAAGGGTTAATGTAAGGGTTGGGGTAAAGTTTAGGGTAAGGGTTAGGTTCAGGATAAGTGTTAGGGTAAGTGTAAGGTTAATGGTAACCGTCAGTGTAAAGGTAAGGGTTAGGGTAAGGATAAGGGTATGGGTAATGGTAAGGGTGAGGGTTAGGCTAAGGGTAAACGTAAGGTTTAGATTTAGGCTAAGGGTAAGTGTAGCAGAAAGGGTAAGCTTTATGGTAAGGTTTGAGGTTTAGGCTTAGGTTAAGGGTAAGGGTAAGGGTAAGGTTTAGGTTTAGGAAAAGGGTAAGTGTAGCAGAAAGGTTAAGGGTTAGGGTAAGTGTTAGGGTAAGGGTAAGGTTAAGGGTAAGGGTAATGGTATGAATAATGGTAAGGGTAAGGGAAATGGTACGGGTCAGGGTAAGGGTTTGAGTAAGGGTAAGGGTAAGGGTTAGGATAAGTGTAAGGGTGCAAGCAAGGATTAGGGCAAGAGTAAGTGTAAGGGTAATAGAAAGGGTTAGGGTAAGTTTAAGGGTAAGGGAAAGTGTTAGGATATGTTTTAGGGGAAGCAGAAGGGTAAGGGTTAGGTTAAGTGTAAGGGGAAGGGGAAGGTAAGGGGAAGGGTTGGAGTAAGGTATAGGGTAAGGGTAAGGTTATGGTTAAAGGAAAGAGTAAGGGTAAGGAAAAAGTAAAGGTAAGGATTTGGGTAATGGTAAGGGTGAGAAGGGTTAGGGTAAGGGTTACGGTAAGGGTTAGGTAACGCAGTGTACAACCTGGGACGCCACACGCAGAGCTGCCTCTGGCAAGGTGAGTGAGGAACAGATGTAGCAGTTGTTGTGTTGTAGGTCTCACTGTTCCTCTAAGCATCCCCTCTTTGTCTTTTAGAGGTGTTGTAGCTGTTTGAAGAGGGTAGATTGAAGCATCTGCCTCGGGGGCTGGTAAGCGGCAGAGGTAAGGGAGCAGATGAGAGTAACTTACCTAGTTGTGCTGTGTCTTTGGATGCTGCATCGGCCTATGCGTTTCTTTTTCTTTCACAGGTATCTCGCACAGGCTCAAAGGAGTAAACTGCACTCTGAAGAGCTGTGTAAGAAGAGGGGCTGGTCATGAGCTGGGTTGGAGCAGAACGACCAAGTAGCACAAGGTGACTATGAAAGGTGTCCGTCTTGCTTTGCAGGTGCCGTGGCAGGCTCTCCACAGAAGTGGATAAGGATATGAGATAAGGCCAGAGAGCGACAAGGAGCGGCACGTGCAGGGATGGTTTTGAAGCGCTGCGGTGGCTTACTCTTCTGTTCATCAGGTGCCACAGGCAAGGTGGGTTGTAACATCAGTCGTTATATTTGCATGAAAGCAGTTCACTTGAATGCCACAGTGCATCTGAGTAGGGTGTTCTAGCAGAACAAGCTTGTCTGGCACAGCGGTGCCTGATGGCAGTGTGTTTCCTCAGGTGAAGAGGTACCTGAAGCCCCATCCTATCTAGCCTTGATTCAAAGATCGAAGCCAAAATTCCTTTAAGTGGTATATTCTTTATTGCAGCGCTGGATGCACGGGGGATCTCTCCACCTATCGTGCATACCCAAAGCAGAAAGCAGTCTTGAATTTATACAATCAATCTATCAATATTCTACAAGCACCTATACATATGCATTACCTATCCCCGCCTTCCCTCGCTTCTCATGCTAATTAGCCTTTTGGCACCTTGCGCCTGCGCAGAGCCTTCCAAGAATTGTGGGCAGGGGTCTTTGGGACGTGGGCAGGGGTCTTTGGGAGGAAGACCCCGAGTCTTCCTCACAGTGTACTTTTCACCTTTGGTCAGGAATCTGCTGAATTGGCATGTTTCTTAATTGCAAGAGCTGGTTGTTGCCAATTCTCCCGTTTGTTGTATCTTTATAATGAATTCCAATGTCCAGTTTCGAGAGTTATAGTCCTTACATTTGTTTCTCTGTCCGCCTGCCGCTTCCTTATCATGAGTTCCAGTGTCTTGTTTCGAGATATACAGTCCTTGTCTGGGGATTGTCCTTGCCTCCCCAATAGCTCCTTAATCAGCCTGCATACAATTATCTGAGAATGAAAGCTGCTTTCCAGTAATTCAGAAAACCAAGTTGCGTCTCAGCCTTGAGCATCTCGGGCTTTTGGGCCTGTCTGTAACATTTGGCACCAGCACTAATACTTTTTTTGGCATATGTTTAGCGTTTGGGGCCTGTGTCTGGGATTTGGGCCCTGTCTCGAACCACTGGGGCTTTGTCCTGGGTTTTGGAGCCTGCCTCTAGAGTTCAGGGCCTGTGATTAGGCTTTTGGGGTCTGTGTCTGGGGACCGGTATCTGGGGGCAAGGGGGGAGCTGCTAGTAGACCCTAGGGGCCAGCATTGAGGGGGTTGGGAGCTGACTCTACACCTTTGGGGCCTGCTTTTGGGGGCGGGGGGGGGGTTGAGACCTGCATCTGGGGGAGGGGTGGGAGCTCTTTGTATTCCTTTGGAGCCTGTGTCGGGGGGCTGGGGGGAAGGGGAGGGTTGGTTGGGAGGTGCTTGTACACTGTTGGAGCCTGGGTTGAGGGAGGAGGTTTGGAGCTGCTTCTACACCTTTGGGCCTGGCATCGGGGGTAGGGGGTTGGGTGCTGGTTGTAGGGGCCTGTGTTTGGGGGGGGGGCTTGGGACCTGCGTCTGGGGGAGGGGTGGGAGCTGCTTGTACACCTTTGGGGCCTGCATGTGTGGGGGGTCAGGGCCTGTGTCTAGCGGGCTGGGAACTGCTTGTACAATGTAGGAATCTGTTTCTGCAGGGTGGCTGGGAGCTGTTTGTACAACTTTGGGGCCAGCATCTGGGGGTGGCTGGGAGCTGCCTGTACACTGTAGGGGCCTGTGTTTGTGGGGGCCTTGGGGGCCTCCCTCGGGGGGGGGGGGGAGGGTTGGGAGCTGCTTGTATAGGGTAGGGGGCCTGCCTGGCAGGGGTTGGGAGCTGCTTGTAGAATTTGGGTCGCTGTGTCTGGGGGGGCGGTTGGGGCCTGTGTCTCAGGGGTGTTGGGAACTGGTTGTACACCTTTGGGTCCTGTCTCTGGGGGGGGAGCTACTTGTACCCTTACCATAAGCCGTACGCTAACACATACTTCTACCAGTACCCTTACCCTTACCGTAACCCTTACCTTTACCCTTACTCTTACCCTTACCAAAGCATTACCCTTACCCTTAACGTAAGCCTAAACCTTAACCTTATCCTTACACTTACACTTACCGTAACCCTTACCCTTTCTGCTACACTTACCCTTAGCCTAAATCTAAACCTTACACTTACCCTAACCCTAACACTTACCCTTACCATTACCCATATACTTACTCTTACCCTAACCCTAAATCTTACTCAAACACTTACCCTGACCCTTACATTAACCCTAAACCGTACCCTAAAACTTACACTTACTCTTAACCTTAACCTTACGCTTAACCTTAACCTACTACTTACCCTTTCTTATCCATCACCATACACCTAAAATTAATGCTAACCATTACCCTAACACTTACCCTTACCCTAACCCAAACCCTAATCCTAACTCTAAACCTTACCCTGACTTGTACACTTATCCTTATCCTTACACTTACCCTAACACTTACCCTTACACTTATCCTTATACATATAACTTACCCTTACCCTAAAACTTAACCTTAACCTAACTCTAACCCTAAACCTTACCTTAACCCTTACCCTGACCCTTACATTAACCCTTACCCTTACCCTAAAACTTACACTTACTCTTAACCTTAACCTTACCCTTAACCTTAACCTAATACTTACCCTTCCGTTTCCCTCACCCTAACCCTAAAATTAACCCTAACCATTACCCAAACACCTACCCTTACCCTAACCCTTACTCTAACCCTTACAATGACCTGTACCCTTACACATACACTTACACTTACTCTTACCCTAAACCTTACCCTTACCATAAGCCATATTCTAACAAATTCTACCCGTACCCTTACCCTTACCGTAATCCTTACCCTTTATGTTACCCTAAACCTTACCCTTACCCTAACACTTACCCTTATCGTAAACCTTACCCTTTCTGCTACATTTACCATTAGCCTAAATCTAAACCTTACACTTACCCTTACCTTAACCCAATACTTACCCTTACGTTTCCCTCACCCTAACCCTAAAATTAACCCTAACCATTATTCTAACACTTACCCTTACCCTAACCCTAACCCTTACTCTAACCCTTACCCTGACCCATACCCTTACACTCACCCTTACCCTTACATTACCCTAACTCTTACCCATACCATAACCCATACCCTAACACATATTTGTACCCTTAACCTTACCGTTACCCTTACCCTTACTCTATCCGTTACCCTTACGCTTACCCTTAACATAAACCTTACCATTAATCTTACCCTTACGCTAACCCTTACCCTTACCCTATCCCTTACACTTATCCTTATCCATACCCTTAACCTTACCCCAACCCTTACCCTTAAGCTGAACCTAACCCTAAACCTTACCCCAAACCTTTCCCTGAACCTTACATTAACCATAACCCTTAACCTAAACCTTACACTTACTCTTAACCTTAACCTTACCCTTAACCTTAAGCTAGTACTTAACCTTACATTTTTCTCACCCTAATCCTAAAATTAACCCTAACCATTACCCTAACACTTAACCGTTACACTTACCCTTATTCTATCCGTTACTCTTACACTTTCCCTTAACATAAACCTTACCCTTTACCTTACCCTTACCATAAGCCATACATCAACACTTACATGTACACTTACGCTTACACTTATCCTAGTAATTACTCGTACAATTACTCTTAACCTAACCATAAACATTAAGGATAAGCTAAAGGGTCACCCTTAAGGTTACCGTTATCCTAACACTTACACTTAAGTTCATGGTAAGGGTTAGAGTAAGGGTAAGTGCTAGGGTAATGGTTAGGCTAATTTTAGGTTTAGGGTGAGGGAAACGGAAGGGTAAGTATTAGGTTAAGTTTAAGGATAAGGTTAAGAGTTATGGTAAGGGTTAGGTTTAATGTAAGGGTAAGGGTTTGGGAAATGTTTAGGATAAGGGTAAGAGAATGGATAATGGTAAGGGTAAGGATGATGTTTAGTGTAAGGGTTAGATTTAGTTAAGGGTAAGGGTTAGTGTAAGTTTAAGAGTAAGGGTAAGTGTAAGGGTATGTGTAAAAGTATGGGTAATTGTAAGGGTTAGAGTAAGGGTTAGGGTAAGGGTAAGTGTTAGGGTAATGGTTAGGGTTAATTTTAGGGTTAGGGTGAGGGAAACGTATTAGGTTACAGCTAAGGTTAAGGTTAAGAGTAAGTTTAAGGTTTAGTGTAAGGATTAGGGTTAATGTAAGGGTCAAGGTAAGGGTTGGGGTAAAGGTTTAGGTAAAGGGTAAAAATATGTATATTCTAAGGGTGAGGGGTTAGGGTAATGGTTAGATTTTAGTTAGATTTAGGTAAGGGTGAGGGTTCAGGTAAGGTTTAGAATTAGGCAAAGGGTAAGTGTAGCAGAAAGGGTAAGGTTTAGGATAAGGGTAAGTGTTAGGATAAGGGTAAGGTTTAGGGTTAGCTTAATAGTAAGGTTAAGGGTAATTGTACGAGTAATTGCTAGGGTAAGTGCAAGCGTAAGTGTACATGTAAGTGTTGTGGTATGGCTTATGGTAAGGGTAAGGTCAAGGGTAAGGTTTATGTTAAGGGTAAGCGTAAGGGTAACGGATAGAGTAAGGGTAAGGGTAAGGTTAAGGGTAACGGTAAGGTTAAGGGTACAAATATGTGTTAGGGTATGGGTAAGAATTAGGGTAAGTATAAGGGTAAGGGTAAGTGTAAGGGTACAGGTCAGGGTAAGGGTTAGAGTAAGGGTTAGGGTAAGGTTAAATGTTAGGGTAATGGTTAGGGTTAGTTTTAGGGTTAAAGTCAGGAAAACGTATGCGTAAGATGCACGGGGGATCTCTCCACCTATCGTGCATACCCAAAGCAGAAAGCAGTCTTGAATTTATACAATCAATCTATCAATATTCTACAAGCACCTATACATATGCATTACCTATCCCCGCCTTCCCTCGCTTCTCATGCTAATTAGCCTTTTGGCACCTTGCGCCTGCGCAGAGCCTTCCAAGAATTGTGGGCAGGGGTCTTTGGGACGTGGGCAGGGGTCTTTGGGAGGAAGACCCCGAGTCTTCCTCACAGTGTACTTTTCACCTTTGGTCAGGAATCTGCTGAATTGGCATGTTTCTTAATTGCAAGAGCTGGTTGTTGCCAATTCTCCCGTTTGTTGTATCTTTATAATGAATTCCAATGTCCAGTTTCGAGAGTTATAGTCCTTACATTTGTTTCTCTGTCCGCCTGCCGCTTCCTTATCATGAGTTCCAGTGTCTTGTTTCGAGATATACAGTCCTTGTCTGGGGATTGTCCTTGCCTCCCCAATACCTCCTTAATCAATCCCCCCTTTTCTTTTCCCATGCAAATTCTTTTGCATCAGATACTTTCTTTATTTACAGTAACACAACAAAGCAGGCATCTAAACAACATGCACACAAATATTCCTAACACTACTAATACGATTAGAGCAATGAATACTTGTTTCAACCATTGGAAATTGGGCAACCAGGAGGTTAACTTATTCCATAGTTCACTAAAACTCCATGAAAGATCATCTTTACTGATCTCATGTAGGATCCTTGTCTGCTTCCATATTTCTTCCAGGTCGGTAGAGATCCTTCCACTCTGATCTACATACATACAACAACTTGTGTTTATTACTGTACAGACTCCCCCTTGAGTGGCCAGTAACAAGTCTAGGGCCATCCGATTTTGGAATACTACCTGTGATAAACTAGATATCTCTTCTTGTTGAGCCTTTATAGCACCCAAAATTTTGTTTTCTAACTTCTCTATAATTGCAGAAGTATTAACTATTGCCTTTTCCAATTCACTCACTCCTAACCATGGGATAAACCATCGCACAAAACTATGAAAAGGGGTGTGTCTCTCTACCAATGGATTGTTAATTTTTCATCTGATTCTCCGGATATGATTTCTCAAGTAACCTCGAGGCACTACATCATGTACTGTCATATTGGGGACTACCGCTCCAAGAGTGCAAGTTCCCTTCCAATTCTCACGCAAGACCTTACGGGCTGTATCATTGCATAGCCAATACCACCCTTTTCCTTCTGGAACCGTCCAGCTGGTTGAATTTGCCCAGCCGCTAGTCGTACTAATATCAATTGTTCAATTACAAGATGTCTGATTTCCCACATAAGTAGTATCCGTATTTATACAATGCTGTTTTCCTATACCCTTAGGCGGGTTACACCTTTGTACACATACATAATAGGATTCTAACGGCATGAAGCTACTCACTTCTAGTTCCAAAACTGCTTAATATTTTCGACCCCAAGACGTGTTTTCCCACAAATTAGTCCAAGATAAGTTTGCAGGCAAGGGAATCCCAATTAACGATACACCCTTATTCCCATGCTGTGGCAGATGGGTGCATACCCAACAGTTTGTCTTATTAGTTACTTGAGAAATTGTTTGTATTAAGGTCAGGTGTAAGTTCTCATCCCAAGTTGCCCACCCCAAATCCGAGAACCGCACCCCTGCAATCATTAGGATCTGGAAAACCGTAATTTTGTTGGTCCAATTGGAGTGGTGGTCCATATCCTCGCCGGGGCCTTCTTCACCCTTGAATTGTGGATCCAAGCTGCTTGCTTCTTAATCTTAATGGCGGTGTGTGTTGTCAGTAATACTTGGTGTGGTCCCATCCACTTTCCTTCCATTTTTCCTGCACGGGTTGTCCTGAAAAAGTCTTTATATATATATAATCCCCGAGCTTAAAGGGGTGGATTGGTTGATCCAACCCTCTAGCCCTGGTCCCTAAAACAAATGTATGTACTTTATTTAATTGTTTCTGAAGTTCAGTTATATAAGCATATAAATATTCTGATCCTAACTGCGTTAGGTCCTCTCCACTAAATAGAAATTGCTATGGCCTTCCATATAAGATTTTGAAGGGACTCAAATTTCCTTTTATTCTAGGTTTAACTCTAATTCCAAGTAATGCTAAAGGGAGGGATTGAGGCCATGACAAATTAGCTTCTTATCCAATTTTAGCTATTTATTGTTTAATTAAATGGTTCATTTTTTCTACCTGTCCACTTGCCTGTGGTCTATAAGGAGTATGCAGTTGCCAATCTATCTTTAGAATCTTACTTATCTGTTCTACCACTTGTGCACAAAAATGTGAAACTCTATCAGAAGACATTGCTACTAGAATCCCAAAGCATGGTATTATTTCATTTAACAAGACTTTAACCACTTCTCTTGCTTTGTTTGTTCGACAGGGAAAGGCTTCAGGCCTTCCTGAAAACGTGTCAGTCAGAACCAGTAAATAATGATACCCCCCTTTTCTAGGGAGTTCTGAAAAATCAATTTGCCACTGTTGCCCCGAATAATTTCCTTTACCGATTATTCCAAATTTTATTCTATTCTTGGTATTGGGGTTATTGTGTAAGCAAATGCTACATTGTTGAGTTACTTGTTTTATCATATCATCCCACTAATGTCTGACTCGGGCTCTTATGCAGTGTGCCAGCTCCCCAGTGCGTTTTATTGTGTTCTGTAAGAACTATGGGCCATGTCAAACTAGAGGGTATTACTATGGGGTTATCTTTTAAATATACTCATCCATCTGGTTTCATTTTACCTTTCAAATCTTCAATTAATTTTAAGTCTTCTTTTGTATAATTTGCATATAGTTTGGATTTTACCGTCTGGTATCAAAGACAATGCCTTCACCTCAGTTATTTCAGCTGCCTGCTTAGCCTCTGCCAATCGATTTTCCAATTTCAAAATCGGTGTTCCCCTTTTGGTGTCCCTGACAATGCATGATAGCTACCTTTTCTGGTTGTTTTACAGCCTCTAACAATTTTAAAATTTCTTCAGCATACTTTGTGTTTTCACTGAGCGGTCAGCAATCCATGTTCTTTCCAAATTGCTCCATGAGCATGTACCACGCCGAATGTATATTTAGAATCTGTCCAAATATTTACCCTTTTTCCCGCTGCCAGTTCCAATGCTCTCGTGAGAGCAACTATCTCCGCCTTTTGAGCTGATGTTCCAGGGGGTAAAGGCTTAGACTCGATTACCTGCTGAGTAGTTGTTATAGCATATCCAGCTTTACGTTGTCTTTGCGTAACAAAACTGCTCCCATCCGTGAACCAAGTGTCTTCCGCATCTTCCATGGGCTCCTCCTTAAGGTCTGGTCGGCTGGAATACACAGTCTCTAGAGTTTCTAAACAATTGTGAATCACAGCTTGTGCCGGAGCATCACTAAGAAAAGAGGCTAGATTCACAATATGAATTATCACAATTTCCACGTCGTCCTGTTCTACCAATATTGCTTGATATTTCAAAATCATCAATTCTTGTTTAAGTTGTTTAAAGACTTTTTGTGCTTCTCCAGTCCAGACTAACTTTGACTGGTTAATCTTTATCAATTCACATAGAGGCTTTACCAATAGTCCATAATTATAAATCCAAAGGCGACACCAATCTGTCATTCCTAAAAAGGTTTGTAGCTCCTTTACCATTTGAGGTTCTGGAGTCCGGCAAATGACTTCCTTATGTTCAGTTCCTAGTTCTCGTTGTCCTTCCGAAATGTCAAATCCCAGATAGGTCACACTTTGTTGAGCCAGTTGGACTTTCTGTCAAGAGACTTGATATCCATTTAAACCCAGAAAATTAAGACGACTTATAGTCCATTGAATACAACTCCCTTTAGTCTCGGTAGCTATTAAGAGATCATCTACATACTACATATTGTAACAAAGCACCTTCAGTGTCCGGAGGTATCCATGTTTCGAGTTCCCTTGCTAATTGGTTTCCAAAAATAGTGGGGCTATTCTTGAATCCTTGAGGTAGTAATGTCCACGTAAGCTGCGTCTTTCTGCCTGAATCGGGATTTTCCCATTCAAAGGCGAATAGGTTTTGGCTTTCTGTGGCTAAGCCTAGGCAGAAGAAGGCATCTTTTAAATCCAGTACGGTAAACCAGACTTGACTATTCTTTAATTTAGTCAGCAAAGTATAAGGGTTTGCCACTACTGGATGTATATCCTCAGTGATTTTATTTATGGCCCTCAAATCCTGAACTAGCCTATAGCTTTTTCATCTGCCTTTTTAATTGGCAATATGGGTGCATTGTATTCTGATTCGCATTCAATCAATAATCCATACTGTAAAAATTGATCAATTATCTCTTTAATTCCTTTCCTATCTTCTATCCTCAAGGGATATTACTTAACCTTAACGGGTTTCTCTCCTGGCTTTAATTTAATAATCATTAAGGTCACATTTTTAGCTCTTCCAGGGACTTCGGTAGCCCAAACTCCTGGACATACTTGATCTGTGATCTCTAAATGTATTTCACTTTTAGGGTCAGTTTGTATTAGTGCCAAGCTTAACACATTTATTAGTTGTTCTTCTCCTGTTCTTAATTCCATTTTCCCCTTTTCAAAGACAATTTCTGCTCCTACTTGCTCTAATAAATCTCTACCTAAGAGTGCCCATGAGGAGCTAGGCATAGATAAAAATCTGTGTATGCCCCATTGTTTCCCTAACTTGTACTTCAAAGGTTCACAAAAATAAGCCTTTTCGGTTACACCTTGTCCTGGTTTCAGTTAGAACAGAGTTAATTTTCTTCCTAGTAGCTGGGAGAATGCTATGTTTTGGCTTAGGATGAGAAGAGTGCTGATAACACCCCGATGTTTTAATTGTTGCAGAGCAATGCTTATACCAAGCCAAGGACATCTCAGCTTCTTGCTCTGTCCTGCCAACAGGCAGGCTGGGGGTGCAGTAAGAGCTGGGAGGGGACAGACCCAGGACAGGTGACCCAAACTAGCCAAAGGGGTATTCCATAGCATCTGACGTCAGGCTAAACAATACATAGGGGTGGCAAGCCAGGAGGAGGGGGCCGGACTGCTCGGGGTTAGGCTGGGCATCGGTCAGCGGGTGGTGAGCAATTGCATTGTGCATCACTTGTTTGTACACATTAGTAGTAGTGGTACTATTATCATCATTGTATTATTATTATTATTATTATTATTATTATTATTATTATTATTATTATTATTATTATTATTTTGTCTTATTAAACTGTCTTTATCTCAACTCACAGGCTTCACTTTCCATTTCTCTCCCCTGTCCCAGAGAGGGAGGGGGAGGGTGAGCGAACAGCTGCGTGGTGTTTAGCTGCCGGCCGGATTAAACCACGACACACCTTTCACCCTAACATAATAATTCTGTGAAGGCATTAATGCTTGATTTAGAACTGAATACGTTGCCCCATAGCAATAAGAAATTTCACTTCCATTCCTCCCCTAGCTTCATTATAACCAGTGGAGGATCCGCTAGGGTAGATTCCCCAGGTCCCCGTTATTCCTGTTGAAATCAGGGGTTGATTACCCTAGGAAAAGGCTAGTCAATTTGTCCTCCAAAGCCAGGTCCAAACCGTTTTGTTTTATTTATTTATTTATTTTCATTACATTTCAGAGTTGGTCCAAAAATTCCATAGGGCTTTCTTTTAGACCTTGTTGGAAGCATATTCTCAATTCCCAATTCATCCAGGTTTTAGTATTTACTTAACCGTTCATAATTTTCAGGATGATTCGGGTCTTAGTGGGGGTCGGTCAGGGGAATGCAATTGTCCACAGTTCCCTGAATGGTCCCATCAGCAATCTGAGCTCGCACATGAACTCAGGTTGTTTTAAGAGTGTACCTCTTTTCTGTTTCTGTGACAACTCTCTCGGACCGATCATGGTCCCTTTGCCCTAAAGGGCTAACACCCATGATTTTAAGATCTCTGCCTCGGGCAGAGGCAGAACTATTAACATTCCTACATCCTCTTTCCCTGCTCATTCAACTTCAAACACCTTTAACACTTTCAACAACCCTTTTAACACTTCCTTTATCTTTCTCCAGCCTGTACTTCTCTAATGCCAACATCAAAGGTTCAGTCAGGGGCCAACTTAATTCCCTACCTTTTCCCACCAAGATGCTGAAACATCAGTATACAACATTTCATCCTGTTCTGCTTCTCAAAAAACAACATTAACTGTAGCAAAATATTATAGTTTAAAGTTCCATTTAGGGGCCACTTTTCTCCACATTCCAGCTTATAAAGCGGCCACCACTGATTACGATATTTTATCAATGTTTTCCTGTTCACACTTCCACCGGCAGATCCTCCAATATCTTTCCAGTGACTTAAAACACATCCTAACACACTTTTCTTTAAAATGTCACTGCTTGTTTGCCCCCCCAGTTTCCAGTTTACACTTTCAGAATACACACGTTACTTACAAAAGCGTATCACAAAACGTATCACTCACAAAAATACAGGCACGCAATATCTTTCAGTAGCGATGTCACAAAACTACTATTACCAGCAATATTGCCAAAATCACAGTAACAATAGTCAGAGTCAAATTCCACATGCGATAAGTCAGAAAACCGAACTGTGTAACACCGTAACGATATCTTTCTTATAACAATGCCACGAACCTACTATTACCACCAGGAAAATAGCCAAAATCGCAGTAACAATAACCAGAGTTAAATACCATACTCCATGAGTCAGAAAACCGAAATAGACAACACAATTCCAGATGGACCTTAAAGCGAGCTCCTTCCTTAAGGTCCCCAAACATGTACTTATGGTGCTAACCACAAAGTATATACCAAACACTGCCTCGCAGAAGATCACCTTCTGACTTACAGACAGTTCCAGATGACCGGTCTACCAGAAAACCAAACCAGAATAAAGAATATACTCACTTACAATGATGGGGTCCTTGTCTGCCTCCGCAGTGATCCGGTGAGTCGAGGAGTCCCTCCGGGAAATCCCGGGGATACCCTAGGGAGTCCTGTTCCCAGCAGGTCCTGCAGTCCGGCAGAGAGGTTGTCCCATCTGGGTCGCCAAATTGATTCAAAGATCGAAGCCGAAATTCCTTTAAGTGGTATATTCTTTATTGCAGCGCTGGATGCACGGGGGATCTCTCCACCTATCGTGCATACCCAAAGCAGAAAGCAGTCTTGAATTTATACAATCAATCTATCAATATTCTACAAGCACCTATACATATGCATTACCTATCCCCGCCTTCCCTCGCTTCTCATGCTAATTAGCCTTTTGGCACCTTGCGCCTGCGCAGAGCCTTCCAAGAATTGTGGGCAGGGGTCTTTGGGACGTGGGCAGGGGTCTTTGGGAGGAAGACCCCGAGTCTTCCTCACAGTGTACTTTTCACCTTTGGTCAGGAATCTGCTGAATTGGCATGTTTCTTAATTGCAAGAGCTGGTTGTTGCTAATTCTCCCGTTTGTTGTATCTTTATAATGAATTCCAATGTCCAGTTTCGAGAGTTATAGTCCTTACATTTGTTTCTCTGTCCGCCTGCCGCTTCCTTATCATGAGTTCCAGTGTCTTGTTTCGAGATATACAGTCCTTGTCTGGGGATTGTCCTTGCCTCCCCAATACCTCCTTAATCAATCCCCCCTTTTCTTTTCCCATGCAAATTCTTTTGCATCAGATACTTTCTTTATTTACAGTAACACAACAAAGCAGGCATCTAAACAACATGCACACAAATATTCCTAACACTACTAATACGATTAGAGCAATGAATACTTGTTTCAACCATTGGAAATTGGGCAACCAGGAGGTTAACTTATTCCATAGTTCACTAAAACTCCACGAAAGATCATCTTTACTGATCTCATGTAGGATCCTTGTCTGCTTCCATATTTCTTCCAGGTCGGTAGAGATCCTTCCACTCTGATCTACATACATACAACAACTTGTGTTTATTACTGTACAGACTCCCCCTTGAGTGGCCAGTAACAAGTCTAGGGCCATCCGATTTTGGAATACTACCTGTGATAAACTAGATATCTCTTCTTGTTGAGCCTTTATAGCATCCAAAATTTTGTTTTCTAACTTCTCTATAATTGCAGAAATATTAACTATTGCCTTTTCCAATTCACTCACTCCTAACCATGGGATAAACCATCGCACAAAACTATGAAAAGGGGTGTGTCTCTCTACCAATGGATTGTTAATTTTTCATCTGATTCTCCGGATATGATTTCTCAAGTAACCTCGAGGCACTACATCATGTACTGTCATATTGGGGACTACCGCTCCAAGAGTGCAAGTTCCCTTCCAATTCTCACGCAAGACCTTACGGGCTGTATCATTGCATAGCCAATACCACCCTTTTCCTTCTGGAACCGTCCAGCTGGTTGAATTTGCCCAGCCGCTAGTCGTACTAATATCAATTGTTCAATTACAAGATGTCTGATTTCCCACATAAGTAGTATCCGTATTTATACAATGCTGTTTTCCTATACCCTTAGGCGGGTTACACCTTTGTACACATACATAATAGGATTCTAACGGCATGAAGCTACTCACTTCTAGTTCCAAAACTGCTTAATATTTTTGACCCCAAGACGTGTTTTCCCACAAATTAGTCCAAGATAAGTTTGCAGGCAAGGGAATCCCAATTAACGATACACCCTTATTCCCATGCTGTGGCAGATGGGTGCATACCCAACAGCTCGTCTTATTAGTTACTTGAGAAATTGTTTGTATTAAGGTCAGGTGTAAGTTCTCATCCCAAGTTGCCCACCCCAAATCCGAGAACCGCACCCCTGCAATCATTAGGATCTGGAAAACCGTAATTTTGTTGGTCCAATTGGAGTGGTGGTCCATATCCTCGCCGGGGCCTTCTTCACCCTTGAATTGTGGATCCAAGCTGCTTGCTTCTTAATCTTAATGGCGGTGTGTGTTGTCAGTAATACTTGGTATGCTCCCATCCACTTTCCTTCCATTTTTCCTGCACGGGTTGTCCTGAAAAAGTCTTTATATATATATAATCCCCGAGCTTAAAGGGGTGGATTGGTTGATCCAACCCTCTAGCCCTGGTCCCTAAAACAAATGTATGTACTTTATTTAATTGTTTCTGAAGTTCAGTTATATAAGCATATAAATATTCTGATCCTAACTGCGTTAGGTCCTCTCCGCTAAATAGAAATTGCTATGGCCTTCCATATAAGATTTTGAAGGGACTCAAATTTCCTTTTATTCTAGGTTTAACTCTAATTCCAAGTAATGCTAAAGGGAGGGATTGAGGCCATGACAAATTAGCTTCTTATCCAATTTTAGCTATTTATTGTTTAATTAAATGGTTCATTTTTTCTACCTGTCCACTTGCCTGTGGTCTATAAGGAGTATGCAGTTGCCAATCTATCTTTAGAATCTTACTTATCTGGTCTACCACTTGTGCACAAAAATGTGAAACTCTATCAGAAGACATTGCTACTAGAATCCCAAAGCATGGTATTATTTCATTTAACAAGACTTTAACCACTTCTCTTGCTTTGTTTGTTCGACAGGGAAAGGCTTCAGGCCTTCCTGAAAACGTGTCAGTCAGAACCAGTAGATAATGATACCCCCCTTTTCTAGGGAGTTCTGAAAAATCAATTTGCCACTGTTGCCCCGAATAATTTCCTTTACCGATTATTCCAAATTTTATTCTATTCTTGGTATTGGGGTTATTGTGTAAGCAAATGCTACATTGTTGAGTTACTTGTTTTATCATATCGTCCCACTAATGTCTGACTCGGGCTCTTATGCAGTGTGCCAGCTCCCCAGTGCGTTTTATTGTGTTCTGTAAGAACTATGGGCCATGTCAAACTAGAGGGTATTACTATGGGGTTATCTTTTAAATATACTCATCCATCTGGTTTCATTTTACCTTTCAAATCTTCAATTAATTTTAAGTCTTCTTTTGTATAATTTGCATATAGTTTGGATTTTACCGTCTGGTATCAAAGACAATGCCTTCACCTCAGTTATTTCAGCTGCCTGCTTAGCTTCTGCCAATCGATTTCCAATTTCAAAATCGGTGTTCCCCTTTTGGTGTCCCTGACAATGCATGATAGCTACTTTTTCTGGTTGTTTTACAGCCTCTAACAATTTTAAAATTTCTTCAGCATACTTTATGTGTTTTCACTGAGCGGTCAGCAATCCATGTTCTTTCCAAATTGCTCCATGAGCATGTACCACGCCGAATGTATATTTAGAATCTGTCCAAATATTTACCCTTTTTTCTGCTGCCAGTTCCAATGCTCTCGTGAGAGCAACTATCTCCGCCTTTTGAGCTGATGTTCCAGGGGGTAAAGGCTTAGACTCGATTACCTGCTGAGTAGTTGTTATAGCATATCCAGCTTTACGTTGTCTTTGCATAACAAAACTGCTCCCATCCGTGAACCAAGTGTCTTCCGCATCTTCCATGGGCTCCTCCTTAAGGTCTGGTCGGCTGGAATACACAGTCTCTAGAGTTTCTAAACAATCGTGAATCACAGCTTGTGCCGGAGCATCACTAAGAAAAGAGGCTAGATTCACAATATGAATTATCACAATTTCCACGTCGTCCTGTTCTACCAATATTGCTTGATATTTCAAAATCATCAATTCTTGTTTAAGTTGTTTAAAGACTTTTTGTGCTTCTCCAGTCCAGACTAACTTTGACTGGTTAATCTTTATCAATTCACATAGAGGCTTTACCAATAGTCCATAATTATAAATCCAAAGGCGACACCAACCTGTCATTCCTAAAAAGGTTTGTAGCTCCTTTACCATTTGAGGTTCTGGAGTCCGGCAAATGACTTCCTTATGTTCAGTTCCTAGTTCTCGTTGTCCTTCCGAAATGTCAAATCCCAGATAGGTCACACTTTGTTGAGCCAGCTGGACTTTCTGTCAAGAGACTTGATATCCATTTAAACCCAGAAAATTAAGACGACTTATAGTCCATTGAATACAACTCCCTTTAGTCTCAGTAGCTATTAAGAGATCATCTACATACTACATATTGTAACAAAGCACCTTCAGTGTCCGGAGGTATCCATGTTTCGAGTTCCCTTGCTAATTGGTTTCCAAAAATAGTGGGGCTATTCTTGAATCCTTGAGGTAGTAATGTCCACGTAAGCTGCGTCTTTCTGCCTGAATCGGGATTTTCCCATTCAAAGGCGAATAGGTTTTGGCTTTCTGTGGCTAAGCCTAGGCAGAAGAAGGCATCTTTTAAATCCAGTACGGTAAACCAGACTTGACTATTCTTTAATTTAGTCAGCAAAGTATAAGGGTTTGCCACTACTGGATGTATATCCTCAGTGATTTTATTTATGGCCCTCAAATCCTGAACTAGCCTATAGCTTTTTCATCTGCCTTTTTAATTGGCAATATGGGTGCATTGTATTCTGATTCGCATTCAATCAATAATCCATACTGTAAAAATTGATCAATTATCTCTTTAATTCCTTTCCTATCTTCTATCCTCAAGGGATATTACTTAACCTTAACGGGTTTCTCTCCTGGCTTTAATTTAATAATCATTAAGGTCACATTTTTAGCTCTTCCAGGGACTTCGGTAGCCCAAACTCCTGGACATACTTGATCTGTGATCTCTAAATGTATTTCACTTTTAGGGTCAGTTTGTATTAGTGCCAAGCTTAACACATTTATTAGTTGTTCTTCTCCTGTTCTTAATTCCATTTTCCCCTTTTCAAAGACAATTTCTGCTCCTACTTGCTCTAATAAATCTCTACCTAAGAGTGCCCATGAGGAGCTAGGCATAGATAAAAATCTGTGTATGCCCCATTGTTTCCCTAACTTGTACTTCAAAGGTTCACAAAAATAAGCCTTTTCGGTTACACCTTGTCCTGGTTTCAGTTAGAACAGAGTTAATTTTCTTCCTAGTAGCTGGGAGAATGCTATGTTTTGGCTTAGGATGAGAAGAGTGCTGATAACACCCCGATGTTTCAATTGTTGCAGAGCAATGCTTATACCAAGCCAAGGACATCTCAGCTTCTTGCTCTGTCCTGCCAACAGGCAGGCTGGGGGTGCAGTAAGAGCTGGGAGGGGACAGACCCAGGACAGGTGACCCAAACTAGCCAAAGGGGTATTCCATAGCATCTGACGTCAGGCTAAACAATACATAGGGGTGGCAAGCCAGGAGGAGGGGGCCGGACTGCTCGGGGTTAGGCTGGGCATCGGTCAGCGGGTGGTGAGCAATTGCATTGTGCATCACTTGTTTGTACACATTATTAGTAGTGGTACTATTATCATCATTGTATTATTATTATTATTATTATTATTATTATTATTATTATTATTATTATTATTTTGTCTTATTAAACTGTCTTTATCTCAACTCACAGGCTTCACTTTCCATTTCTCTCCCCTGTCCCAGAGAGGGAGGGGGAGGGTGAGCGAACAGCTGCGTGGTGTTTAGCTGCCGGCCGGATTAAACCACGACACACCTTTCACCCTAACATAATAATTCTGTGAAGGCATTAATGCTTGACTTAGAACTGAATACGTTGCCCCATAGCAATAAGAAATTTCACTTCCATTCCTCCCCTAGCTTCATTATAACCAGTGGAGGATCCGCTAGGGTAGATTCCCCAGGTCCCCATTATTCCTGTTGAAATCAGGGGTTGATTACCCTAGGAAAAGGCTAGTCAATTTGTCCTCCAAAGCCAGGTCCAAACCGTTTTGTTTTATTTATTTATTTATTTTCATTACATTTCAGAGTTGGTCCAAAAATTCCATAGGGCTTTCTTTTAGACCTTGTTGGAAGCATATTCTCAATTCCCAATTCATCCAGGTTTTAGTATTTACTTAACCGTTCATAATTTTCAGGATGATTCGGGTCTTAGTGGGGGTCGGTCAGGGGAATGCAATTGTCCACAGTTCCCTGAACGGTCCCATCAGCAATCTGAGCTCGCACATGAACTCAGGTTGTTTTAAGAGTGTACCTCTTTTCTGTTTCTGTGACAACTCTCTCGGACCGATCATGGTCCCTTTGCCCTAAAGGGCTAACACCCATGATTTTAAGATCTCTGCCTCGGGCAGAGGCAGAACTATTAACATTCCTACATCCTCTTTCCCTGCTCATTCAACTTCAAACACCTTTAACACTTTCAACAACCCTTTTAACACTTCCTTTATCTTTCTCCAGCCTGTACTTCTCTAATGCCAACATCAAAGGTTCAGTCAGGGGCCAACTTAATTCCCTACCTTTTCCCACCAAGATGCTGAAACATCAGTATACAACATTTCATCCTGTTCTGCTTCTCAAAAAACAACATTAACTGTAGCAAAATATTATAGTTTAAAGTTCCATTTAGGGGCCACTTTTCTCCACATTCCAGCTTATAAAGCGGCCACCACTGATTACGATATTTTATCAATGTTTTCCTGTTCACACTTCCACCGGCAGATCCTCCAATATCTTTCCAGTGACTTAAAACACATCCTAACACACTTTTCTTTAAAATGTCACTGCTTGTTTGCCCCCCCAGTTTCCAGTTTACACTTTCAGAATACACACGTTACTTACAAAAGCGTATCACAAAACGTATCACTCACAAAAATACAGGCACGCAATATCTTTCAGTAGCGATGTCACAAAACTACTATTACCAGCAATATTGCCAAAATCACAGTAACAATAGTCAGAGTCAAATTCCACATGCGATAAGTCAGAAAACCGAACTGTGTAACACCGTAACGATATCTTTCTTATAACAATGCCACGAACCTACTATTACCACCAGGAAAATAGCCAAAATCGCAGTAACAATAACCAGAGTTAAATACCATACTCCATGAGTCAGAAAACCGAAATAGACAACACAATTCCAGATGGACCTTAAAGCGAGCTCCTTCCTTAAGGTCCCCAAACATGTACTTATGGTGCTAACCACAAAGTATATACCAAACACTGCCTCGCAGAAGATCACCTTCTGACTTACAGACAGTTCCAGATGACCGGTCTACCAGAAAACCAAACCAGAATAAAGAATATACTCACTTACAATGATGGGGTCCTTGTCTGCCTCCGCAGTGATCCGGTGAGTCGAGGAGTCCCTCCGGGAAATCCCGGGGGTACCCTAGGGAGTCCTGTTCTCAGCAGGTCCTGCAGTCCGGCAGAGAGGTTGTCCCATCTGGGTCGCCAAATTGATTCAAAGATCGAAGCCGAAATTCCTTTAAGTGGTATATTCTTTATTGCAGCGCTGGATGCACGGGGGATCTCTCCACCTATCGTGCATACCCAAAGCAGAAAGCAGTCTTGAATTTATACAATCAATCTATCAATATTCTACAAGCACCTATACATATGCATTACCTATCCCCGCCTTCCCTCGCTTCTCATGCTAATTAGCCTTTTGGCACCTTGCGCCTGCGCAGAGCCTTCCAAGAATTGTGGGCAGGGGTCTTTGGGACGTGGGCAGGGGTCTTTGGGAGGAAGACCCCGAGTCTTCCTCACAGTGTACTTTTCACCTTTGGTCAGGAATCTGCTGAATTGGCATGTTTCTTAATTGCAAGAGCTGGTTGTTGCTAATTCTCCCGTTTGTTGTATCTTTATAATGAATTCCAATGTCCAGTTTCGAGAGTTATAGTCCTTACATTCGTTTCTCTGTCCGCCTGCCGCTTCCTTATCATGAGTTCCAGTGTCTTGTTTCGAGATATACAGTCCTTGTCTGGGGATTGTCCTTGCCTCCCCAATACCTCCTTAATCAATCCCCCCTTTTCTTTTCCCATGCAAATTCTTTTGCATCAGATACTTTCTTTATTTACAGTAACACAACAAAGCAGGCATCTAAACAACATGCACACAAATATTCCTAACACTACTAATACGATTAGAGCAATGAATACTTGTTTCAACCATTGGAAATTGGGCAACCAGGAGGTTAACTTATTCCATAGTTCACTAAAACTCCACGAAAGATCATCTTTACTGATCTCATGTAGGATCCTTGTCTGCTTCCATATTTCTTCCAGGTCGGTAGAGATCCTTCCACTCTGATCTACATACATACAACAACTTGTGTTTATTACTGTACAGACTCCCCCTTGAGTGGCCAGTAACAAGTCTAGGGCCATCCGATTTTGTAACACTACCTGTGATAAACTAGATATCTCTTCTTGTTGAGTCTTTATAGCATCCAAAATTTTGTTTTCTAACTTCTCTATAATTGCAGAAATATTAACTATTGCCTTTTCCAATTCACTCACTCCTAACCATGGGATAAACCATCGCAAAAAACTATGAAAAGGGGTGTGTCTCTCTACCAATGGATTGTTAATTTTTCATCTGATTCTCCGGATATGATTTCTCAAGTAACCTCGAGGCACTACATCATGTACTGTCATATTGGGGACTACCGCTCCAAGAGTGCAAGTTCCCTTCCAATTCTCACGCAAGACCTTACGGGCTGTATCATTGCATAGCCAATACCACCCTTTTCCTTCTGGAACCGTCCAGCTGGTTGAATTTGCCCAGCCGCTAGTCGTACTAATATCAATTGTTCAATTACAAGATGTCTGATTTCCCACATAAGTAGTATCCGTATTTATACAATGCTGTTTTCCTATACCCTTAGGCAGGTTACACCTTTGTACACATACATAATAGGATTCTAACGGCATGAAGCTACTCACTTCTAGTTCCAAAACTGCTTAATATTTTCGACCCCAAGACGTGTTTTCCCACAAATTAGTCCAAGATAAGTTTGCAGGCAAGGGAATCCCAATTAACGATACACCCTTATTCCCATGCTGTGGCAGATGGGTGCATACCCAACAGTTCGTCTTATTAGTTACTTGAGAAATTGTTTGTATTAAGGTCAGGTGTAAGTTCTCATCCCAAGTTGCCCACCCCAAATCCGAGAACCGCACCCCTGCAATCATTAGGATCTGGAAAACCGTAATTTTGTTGGTCCAATTGGAGTGGTGGTCCATATCCTCGCCGGGGCCTTCTTCACCCTTGAATTGTGGATCCAAGCTGCTTGCTTCTTAATCTTAATGGCGGTGTGTGTTGTCAGTAATACTTGGTATGCTCCCATCCACTTTCCTTCCATTTTTCCTGCACGGGTTGTCCTGAAAAAGTCTTTATATATATATAATCCCCGAGCTTAAAGGGGTGGATTGGTTGATCCAACCCTCTAGCCCTGGTCCCTAAAACAAATGTATGTACTTTATTTAATTGTTTCTGAAGTTCAGTTATATAAGCATATAAATATTCTGATCCTAACTGCGTTAGGTCCTCTCCGCTAAATAGAAATTGCTATGGCCTTCCATATAAGATTTTGAAGGGACTCAAATTTCCTTTTATTCTAGGTTTAACTCTAATTCCAAGTAATGCTAAAGGGAGGGATTGAGGCCATGACAAATTAGCTTCTTATCCAATTTTAGCTATTTATTGTTTAATTAAATGGTTCATTTTTTCTACCTGTCCACTTGCCTGTGGTCTATAAGGAGTATGCAGTTGCCAATCTATCTTTAGAATCTTACTTATCTGTTCTACCACTTGTGCACAAAAATGTGAAACTCTATCAGAAGACATTGCTACTAGAATCCCAAAGCATGGTATTATTTCATTTAACAAGACTTTAACCACTTCTCTTGCTTTGGTTGTTCGACAGGGAAAGGCTTCAGGCCTTCCTGAAAACGTGTCAGTCAGAACCAGTAGATAATGATACCCCCCTTTTCTAGGGAGTTCTGAAAAATCAATTTGCCACTGTTGCCCCGAATAATTTCCTTTACCGATTATTCCAAATTTTATTCTATTCTTGGTATTGGGGTTATTGTGTAAGCAAATGCTACATTGTTGAGTTACTTGTTTTATCATATCGTCCCACTAATGTCTGACTCGGGCTCTTATGCAGTGTGCCAGCTCCCCAGTGCGTTTTATTGTGTTCTGTAAGAACTATGGGCCATGTCAAACTAGAGGGTATTACTATGGGGTTATCTTTTAAATATACTCATCCATCTGGTTTCATTTTACCTTTCAAATCTTCAATTAATTTTAAGTCTTCTTTTGTATAATTTGCATATAGTTTGGATTTTACCGTCTGGTATCAAAGACAATGCCTTCACCTCAGTTATTTCAGCTGCCTGCTTAGCCTCTGCCAATCGATTTTCCAATTTCAAAATCGGTGTTCCCCTTTTGGTGTCCCTGACAATGCATGATAGCTACCTTTTCTGGTTGTTTTACAGCCTCTAACAATTTTAAAATTTCTTCAGCATACTTTGTGTTTTCACTGAGCGGTCAGCAATCCATGTTCTTTCCAAATTGCTCCATGAGCATGTACCACGCCGAATGTATATTTAGAATCTGTCCAAATATTTACCCTTTTTCCCGCTGCCAGTTCCAATGCTCTCGTGAGAGCAACTATCTCCGCCTTTTGAGCTGATGTTCCAGGGGGTAAAGGCTTAGACTCGATTACCTGCTGAGTAGTTGTTATAGCATATCCAGCTTTACGTTGTCTTTGCGTAACAAAACTGCTCCCATCCGTGAACCAAGTTTCTTCCGCATCTTCCATGGGCTCCTCCTTAAGGTCTGGTCGGCTGGAATACACAGTCTCTAGAGTTTCTAAACAATCGTGAATCACAGCTTGTGCCGGAGCATCACTAAGAAAAGAGGCTAGATTCACAATATGAATTATCACAATTTCCACGTCGTCCTGTTCTACCAATATTGCTTGATATTTCAAAATCATCAATTCTTGTTTAAGTTGTTTAAAGACTTTTTGTGCTTCTCCAGTCCAGACTAACTTTGACTGGTTAATCTTTATCAATTCACATAGAGGCTTTACCAATAGTCCATAATTATAAATCCAAAGGCGACACCAACCTGTCATTCCTAAAAAGGTTTGTAGCTCCTTTACCATTTGAGGTTCTGGAGTCCGGCAAATGACTTCCTTATGTTCAGTTCCTAGTTCTCGTTGTCCTTCCGAAATGTCAAATCCCAGATAGGTCACACTTTGTTGAGCCAGCTGGACTTTCTGTCAAGAGACTTGATATCCATTTAAACCCAGAAAATTAAGACGACTTATAGTCCATTGAATACAACTCCCTTTAGTCTCGGTAGCTATTAAGAGATCATCTACATACTACATATTGTAACAAAGCACCTTCAGTGTCCGGAGGTATCCATGTTTCGAGTTCCCTTGCTAATTGGTTTCCAAAAATAGTGGGGCTATTCTTGAATCCTTGAGGTAGTAATGTCCACGTAAGCTGCGTCTTTCTGCCTGAATCGGGATTTTCCCATTCAAAGGCGAATAGGTTTTGGCTTTCTGTGGCTAAGCCTAGGCAGAAGAAGGCATCTTTTAAATCCAGTACGGTAAACCAGACTTGACTATTCTTTAATTTAGTCAGCAAAGTATAAGGGTTTGCCACTACTGGATGTATATCCTCAGTGATTTTATTTATGGCCCTCAAATCCTGAACTAGCCTATAGCTTTTTCATCTGCCTTTTTAATTGGCAATATGGGTGCATTGTATTCTGATTCGCATTCAATCAATAATCCATACTGTAAAAATTGATCAATTATCTCTTTAATTCCTTTCCTATCTTCTATCCTCAAGGGATATTACTTAACCTTAACGGGTTTCTCTCCTGGCTTTAATTTAATAATCATTAAGGTCACATTTTTAGCTCTTCCAGGGACTTCGGTAGCCCAAACTCCTGGACATACTTGATCTGTGATCTCTAAATGTATTTCACTTTTAGGGTCAGTTTGTATTAGTGCCAAGCTTAACACATTTATTAGTTGTTCTTCTCCTGTTCTTAATTCCATTTTCCCCTTTTCAAAGACAATTTCTGCTCCTACTTGCTCTAATAAATCTCTACCTAAGAGTGCCCATGAGGAGCTAGGCATAGATAAAAATCTGTGTATGCCCCATTGTTTCCCTAACTTGTACTTCAAAGGTTCACAAAAATAAGCCTTTTCGGTTACACCTTGTCCTGGTTTCAGTTAGAACAGAGTTAATTTTCTTCCTAGTAGCTGGGAGAATGCTATGTTTTGGCTTAGGATGAGAAGAGTGCTGATAACACCCCGATGTTTTAATTGTTGCAGAGCAATGCTTATACCAAGCCAAGGACATCTCAGCTTCTTGCTCTGTCCTGCCAACAGGCAGGCTGGGGGTGCAGTAAGAGCTGGGAGGGGACAGACCCAGGACAGGTGACCCAAACTAGCCAAAGGGGTATTCCATAGCATCTGACGTCAGGCTAAACAATACATAGGGGTGGCAAGCCAGGAGGAGGGGGCCGGACTGCTCGGGGTTAGGCTGGGCATCGGTCAGCGGGTGGTGAGCAATTGCATTGTGCATCACTTGTTTGTACACATTAGTAGTAGTGGTACTATTATCATCATTGTATTATTATTATTATTATTATTATTATTATTATTATTATTATTATTATTATTATTATTATTATTTTGTCTTATTAAACTGTCTTTATCTCAACTCACAGGCTTCACTTTCCATTTCTCTCCCCTGTCCCAGAGAGGGAGGGGGAGGGTGAGCGAACAGCTGCGTGGTGTTTAGCTGCCGGCCGGATTAAACCACGACACACCTTTCACCCTAACATAATAATTCTGTGAAGGCATTAATGCTTGATTTAGAACTGAATACGTTGCCCCATAGCAATAAGAAATTTCACTTCCATTCCTCCCCTAGCTTCATTATAACCAGTGGAGGATCCGCTAGGGTAGATTCCCCAGGTCCCCGTTATTCCTGTTGAAATCAGGGGTTGATTACCCTAGGAAAAGGCTAGTCAATTTGTCCTCCAAAGCCAGGTCCAAACCGTTTTGTTTTATTTATTTATTTATTTTCATTACATTTCAGAGTTGGTCCAAAAATTCCATAGGGCTTTCTTTTAGACCTTGTTGGAAGCATATTCTCAATTCCCAATTCATCCAGGTTTTAGTATTTACTTAACCGTTCATAATTTTCAGGATGATTCGGGTCTTAGTGGGGGTCGGTCAGGGGAATGCAATTGTCCACAGTTCCCTGAACGGTCCCATCAGCAATCTGAGCTCGCACATGAACTCAGGTTGTTTTAAGAGTGTACCTCTTTTCTGTTTCTGTGACAACTCTCTCGGACCGATCATGGTCCCTTTGCCCTAAAGGGCTAACACCCATGATTTTAAGATCTCTGCCTCGGGCAGAGGCAGAACTATTAACATTCCTACATCCTCTTTCCCTGCTCATTCAACTTCAAACACCTTTAACACTTTCAACAACCCTTTTAACACTTCCTTTATCTTTCTCCAGCCTGTACTTCTCTAATGCCAACATCAAAGGTTCAGTCAGGGGCCAACTTAATTCCCTACCTTTTCCCACCAAGATGCTGAAACATCAGTATACAACATTTCATCCTGTTCTGCTTCTCAAAAAACAACATTAACTGTAGCAAAATATTATAGTTTAAAGTTCCATTTAGGGGCCACTTTTCTCCACATTCCAGCTTATAAAGCGGCCACCACTGATTACGATATTTTATCAATGTTTTCCTGTTCACACTTCCACCGGCAGATCCTCCAATATCTTTCCAGTGACTTAAAACACATCCTAACACACTTTTCTTTAAAATGTCACTGCTTGTTTGCCCCCCCAGTTTCCAGTTTACACTTTCAGAATACACACGTTACTTACAAAAGCGTATCACAAAACGTATCACTCACAAAAATACGGGCACGCAATATCTTTCAGTAGCGATGTCACAAAACTACTATTACCAGCAATATTGCCAAAATCACAGTAACAATAGTCAGAGTCAAATTCCACATGCGATAAGTCAGAAAACCGAACTGTGTAACACCGTAACGATATCTTTCTTATAACAATGCCACGAACCTACTATTACCACCAGGAAAATAGCCAAAATCGCAGTAACAATAACCAGAGTTAAATACCATACTCCATGAGTCAGAAAACCGAAATAGACAACACAATTCCAGATGGACCTTAAAGCGAGCTCCTTCCTTAAGGTCCCCAAACATGTACTTATGGTGCTAACCACAAAGTATATACCAAACACTGCCTCGCAGAAGATCACCTTCTGACTTACAGACAGTTCCAGATGACCGGTCTACCAGAAAACCAAACCAGAATAAAGAATATACTCACTTACAATGATGGGGTCCTTGTCTGCCTCCGCAGTGATCCGGTGAGTCGAGGAGTCCCTCCGGGAAATCCCGGGGGTACCCTAGGGAGTCCTGTTCCCAGCAGGTCCTGCAGTCCGGCAGAGAGGTTGTCCCATCTGGGTCGCCAAATTGATTCAAAGATCGAAGCCGAAATTCCTTTAAGTGGTATATTCTTTATTGCAGCGCTGGATGCACGGGGGATCTCTCCACCTATCGTGCATACCCAAAGCAGAAAGCAGTCTTGAATTTATACAATCAATCTATCAATATTCTACAAGCACCTATACATATGCATTACCTATCCCCGCCTTCCCTCGCTTCTCATGCTAATTAGCCTTTTGGCACCTTGCGCCTGCGCAGAGCCTTCCAAGAATTGTGGGCAGGGGTCTTTGGGACGTGGGCAGGGGTCTTTGGGAGGAAGACCCCGAGTCTTCCTCACAGTGTACTTTTCACCTTTGGTCAGGAATCTGCTGAATTGGCATGTTTCTTAATTGCAAGAGCTGGTTGTTGCTAATTCTCCCGTTTGTTGTATCTTTATAATGAATTCCAATGTCCAGTTTCGAGAGTTATAGTCCTTACATTCGTTTCTCTGTCCGCCTGCCGCTTCCTTATCATGAGTTCCAGTGTCTTGTTTCGAGATATACAGTCCTTGTCTGGGGATTGTCCTTGCCTCCCCAATACCTCCTTAATCAATCCCCCCTTTTCTTTTCCCATGCAAATTCTTTTGCATCAGATACTTTCTTTATTTACAGTAACACAACAAAGCAGGCATCTAAACAACATGCACACAAATATTCCTAACACTACTAATACGATTAGAGCAATGAATACTTGTTTCAACCATTGGAAATTGGGCAACCAGGAGGTTAACTTATTCCATAGTTCACTAAAACTCCACGAAAGATCATCTTTACTGATCTCATGTAGGATCCTTGTCTGCTTCCATATTTCTTCCAGGTCGGTAGAGATCCTTCCACTCTGATCTACATACATACAACAACTTGTGTTTATTACTGTACAGACTCCCCCTTGAGTGGCCAGTAACAAGTCTAGGGCCATCCGATTTTGTAACACTACCTGTGATAAACTAGATATCTCTTCTTGTTGAGTCTTTATAGCATCCAAAATTTTGTTTTCTAACTTCTCTATAATTGCAGAAATATTAACTATTGCCTTTTCCAATTCACTCACTCCTAACCATGGGATAAACCATCGCAAAAAACTATGAAAAGGGGTGTGTCTCTCTACCAATGGATTGTTAATTTTTCATCTGATTCTCCGGATATGATTTCTCAAGTAACCTCGAGGCACTACATCATGTACTGTCATATTGGGGACTACCGCTCCAAGAGTGCAAGTTCCCTTCCAATTCTCACGCAAGACCTTACGGGCTGTATCATTGCATAGCCAATACCACCCTTTTCCTTCTGGAACCGTCCAGCTGGTTGAATTTGCCCAGCCGCTAGTCGTACTAATATCAATTGTTCAATTACAAGATGTCTGATTTCCCACATAAGTAGTATCCGTATTTATACAATGCTGTTTTCCTATACCCTTAGGCAGGTTACACCTTTGTACACATACATAATAGGATTCTAACGGCATGAAGCTACTCACTTCTAGTTCCAAAACTGCTTAATATTTTCGACCCCAAGACGTGTTTTCCCACAAATTAGTCCAAGATAAGTTTGCAGGCAAGGGAATCCCAATTAACGATACACCCTTATTCCCATGCTGTGGCAGATGGGTGCATACCCAACAGTTCGTCTTATTAGTTACTTGAGAAATTGTTTGTATTAAGGTCAGGTGTAAGTTCTCATCCCAAGTTGCCCACCCCAAATCCGAGAACCGCACCCCTGCAATCATTAGGATCTGGAAAACCGTAATTTTGTTGGTCCAATTGGAGTGGTGGTCCATATCCTCGCCGGGGCCTTCTTCACCCTTGAATTGTGGATCCAAGCTGCTTGCTTCTTAATCTTAATGGCGGTGTGTGTTGTCAGTAATACTTGGTATGCTCCCATCCACTTTCCTTCCATTTTTCCTGCACGGGTTGTCCTGAAAAAGTCTTTATATATATATAATCCCCGAGCTTAAAGGGGTGGATTGGTTGATCCAACCCTCTAGCCCTGGTCCCTAAAACAAATGTATGTACTTTATTTAATTGTTTCTGAAGTTCAGTTATATAAGCATATAAATATTCTGATCCTAACTGCGTTAGGTCCTCTCCGCTAAATAGAAATTGCTATGGCCTTCCATATAAGATTTTGAAGGGACTCAAATTTCCTTTTATTCTAGGTTTAACTCTAATTCCAAGTAATGCTAAAGGGAGGGATTGAGGCCATGACAAATTAGCTTCTTATCCAATTTTAGCTATTTATTGTTTAATTAAATGGTTCATTTTTTCTACCTGTCCACTTGCCTGTGGTCTATAAGGAGTATGCAGTTGCCAATCTATCTTTAGAATCTTACTTATCTGTTCTACCACTTGTGCACAAAAATGTGAAACTCTATCAGAAGACATTGCTACTAGAATCCCAAAGCATGGTATTATTTCATTTAACAAGACTTTAACCACTTCTCTTGCTTTGTTTGTTCGACAGGGAAAGGCTTCAGGCCTTCCTGAAAACGTGTCAGTCAGAACCAGTAGATAATGATACCCCCCTTTTCTAGGGAGTTCTGAAAAATCAATTTGCCACTGTTGCCCCGAATAATTTCCTTTACCGATTATTCCAAATTTTATTCTATTCTTGGTATTGGGGTTATTGTGTAAGCAAATGCTACATTGTTGAGTTACTTGTTTTATCATATCGTCCCACTAATGTCTGACTCGGGCTCTTATGCAGTGTGCCAGCTCCCCAGTGCGTTTTATTGTGTTCTGTAAGAACTATGGGCCATGTCAAACTAGAGGGTATTACTATGGGGTTATCTTTTAAATATACTCATCCATCTGGTTTCATTTTACCTTTCAAATCTTCAATTAATTTTAAGTCTTCTTTTGTATAATTTGCATATAGTTTGGATTTTACCGTCTGGTATCAAAGACAATGCCTTCACCTCAGTTATTTCAGCTGCCTGCTTAGCCTCTGCCAATCGATTTTCCAATTTCAAAATCGGTGTTCCCCTTTTGGTGTCCCTGACAATGCATGATAGCTACCTTTTCTGGTTGTTTTACAGCCTCTAACAATTTTAAAATTTCTTCAGCATACTTTGTGTTTTCACTGAGCGGTCAGCAATCCATGTTCTTTCCAAATTGCTCCATGAGCATGTACCACGCCGAATGTATATTTAGAATCTGTCCAAATATTTACCCTTTTTCCCGCTGCCAGTTCCAATGCTCTCGTGAGAGCAACTATCTCCGCCTTTTGAGCTGATGTTCCAGGGGGTAAAGGCTTAGACTCGATTACCTGCTGAGTAGTTGTTATAGCATATCCAGCTTTACGTTGTCTTTGCGTAACAAAACTGCTCCCATCCGTGAACCAAGTTTCTTCCGCATCTTCCATGGGCTCCTCCTTAAGGTCTGGTCGGCTGGAATACACAGTCTCTAGAGTTTCTAAACAATCGTGAATCACAGCTTGTGCCGGAGCATCACTAAGAAAAGAGGCTAGATTCACAATATGAATTATCACAATTTCCACGTCGTCCTGTTCTACCAATATTGCTTGATATTTCAAAATCATCAATTCTTGTTTAAGTTGTTTAAAGACTTTTTGTGCTTCTCCAGTCCAGACTAACTTTGACTGGTTAATCTTTATCAATTCACATAGAGGCTTTACCAATAGTCCATAATTATAAATCCAAAGGCGACACCAATCTGTCATTCCTAAAAAGGTTTGTAGCTCCTTTACCATTTGAGGTTCTGGAGTCCGGCAAATGACTTCCTTATGTTCAGTTCCTAGTTCTCGTTGTCCTTCCGAAATGTCAAATCCCAGATAGGTCACACTTTGTTGAGCCAGCTGGACTTTCTGTCAAGAGACTTGATATCCATTTAAACCCAGAAAATTAAGACGACTTATAGTCCATTGAATACAACTCCCTTTAGTCTCGGTAGCTATTAAGAGATCATCTACATACTACATATTGTAACAAAGCACCTTCAGTGTCCGGAGGTATCCATGTTTCGAGTTCCCTTGCTAATTGGTTTCCAAAAATAGTGGGGCTATTCTTGAATCCTTGAGGTAGTAATGTCCACGTAAGCTGCGTCTTTCTGCCTGAATCGGGATTTTCCCATTCAAAGGCGAATAGGTTTTGGCTTTCTGTGGCTAAGCCTAGGCAGAAGAAGGCATCTTTTAAATCCAGTACGGTAAACCAGACTTGACTATTCTTTAATTTAGTCAGCAAAGTATAAGGGTTTGCCACTACTGGATGTATATCCTCAGTGATTTTATTTATGGCCCTCAAATCCTGAACTAGCCTATAGCTTTTTCATCTGCCTTTTTAATTGGCAATATGGGTGCATTGTATTCTGATTCGCATTCAATCAATAATCCATACTGTAAAAATTGATCAATTATCTCTTTAATTCCTTTCCTATCTTCTATCCTCAAGGGATATTACTTAACCTTAACGGGTTTCTCTCCTGGCTTTAATTTAATAATCATTAAGGTCACATTTTTAGCTCTTCCAGGGACTTCGGTAGCCCAAACTCCTGGACATACTTGATCTGTGATCTCTAAATGTATTTCACTTTTAGGGTCAGTTTGTATTAGTGCCAAGCTTAACACATTTATTAGTTGTTCTTCTCCTGTTCTTAATTCCATTTTCCCCTTTTCAAAGACAATTTCTGCTCCTACTTGCTCTAATAAATCTCTACCTAAGAGTGCCCATGAGGAGCTAGGCATAGATAAAAATCTGTGTATGCCCCATTGTTTCCCTAACTTGTACTTCAAAGGTTCACAAAAATAAGCCTTTTCGGTTACACCTTGTCCTGGTTTCAGTTAGAACAGAGTTAATTTTCTTCCTAGTAGCTGGGAGAATGCTATGTTTTGGCTTAGGATGAGAAGAGTGCTGATAACACCCCGATGTTTTAATTGTTGCAGAGCAATGCTTATACCAAGCCAAGGACATCTCAGCTTCTTGCTCTGTCCTGCCAACAGGCAGGCTGGGGGTGCAGTAAGAGCTGGGAGGGGACAGACCCAGGACAGGTGACCCAAACTAGCCAAAGGGGTATTCCATAGCATCTGACGTCAGGCTAAACAATACATAGGGGTGGCAAGCCAGGAGGAGGGGGCCGGACTGCTCGGGGTTAGGCTGGGCATCGGTCAGCGGGTGGTGAGCAATTGCATTGTGCATCACTTGTTTGTACACATTAGTAGTAGTGGTACTATTATCATCATTGTATTATTATTATTATTATTATTATTATTATTATTATTATTATTATTTTGTCTTATTAAACTGTCTTTATCTCAACTCACAGGCTTCACTTTCCATTTCTCTCCCCTGTCCCAGAGAGGGAGGGGGAGGGTGAGCGAACAGCTGCGTGGTGTTTAGCTGCCGGCCGGATTAAACCACGACACACCTTTCACCCTAACATAATAATTCTGTGAAGGCATTAATGCTTGATTTAGAACTGAATACGTTGCCCCATAGCAATAAGAAATTTCACTTCCATTCCTCCCCTAGCTTCATTATAACCAGTGGAGGATCCGCTAGGGTAGATTCCCCAGGTCCCCGTTATTCCTGTTGAAATCAGGGGTTGATTACCCTAGGAAAAGGCTAGTCAATTTGTCCTCCAAAGCCAGGTCCAAACCGTTTTGTTTTATTTATTTATTTATTTTCATTACATTTCAGAGTTGGTCCAAAAATTCCATAGGGCTTTCTTTTAGACCTTGTTGGAAGCATATTCTCAATTCCCAATTCATCCAGGTTTTAGTATTTACTTAACCGTTCATAATTTTCAGGATGATTCGGGTCTTAGTGGGGGTCGGTCAGGGGAATGCAATTGTCCACAGTTCCCTGAACGGTCCCATCAGCAATCTGAGCTCGCACATGAACTCAGGTTGTTTTAAGAGTGTACCTCTTTTCTGTTTCTGTGACAACTCTCTCGGACCGATCATGGTCCCTTTGCCCTAAAGGGCTAACACCCATGATTTTAAGATCTCTGCCTCGGGCAGAGGCAGAACTATTAACATTCCTACATCCTCTTTCCCTGCTCATTCAACTTCAAACACCTTTAACACTTTCAACAACCCTTTTAACACTTCCTTTATCTTTCTCCAGCCTGTACTTCTCTAATGCCAACATCAAAGGTTCAGTCAGGGGCCAACTTAATTCCCTACCTTTTCCCACCAAGATGCTGAAACATCAGTATACAACATTTCATCCTGTTCTGCTTCTCAAAAAACAACATTAACTGTAGCAAAATATTATAGTTTAAAGTTCCATTTAGGGGCCACTTTTCTCCACATTCCAGCTTATAAAGCGGCCACCACTGATTACGATATTTTATCAATGTTTTCCTGTTCACACTTCCACCGGCAGATCCTCCAATATCTTTCCAGTGACTTAAAACACATCCTAACACACTTTTCTTTAAAATGTCACTGCTTGTTTGCCCCCCCAGTTTCCAGTTTACACTTTCAGAATACACACGTTACTTACAAAAGCGTATCACAAAACGTATCACTCACAAAAATACAGGCACGCAATATCTTTCAGTAGCGATGTCACAAAACTACTATTACCAGCAATATTGCCAAAATCACAGTAACAATAGTCAGAGTCAAATTCCACATGCGATAAGTCAGAAAACCGAACTGTGTAACACCGTAACGATATCTTTCTTATAACAATGCCACGAACCTACTATTACCACCAGGAAAATAGCCAAAATCGCAGTAACAATAACCAGAGTTAAATACCATACTCCATGAGTCAGAAAACCGAAATAGACAACACAATTCCAGATGGACCTTAAAGCGAGCTCCTTCCTTAAGGTCCCCAAACATGTACTTATGGTGCTAACCACAAAGTATATACCAAACACTGCCTCGCAGAAGATCACCTTCTGACTTACAGACAGTTCCAGATGACCGGTCTACCAGAAAACCAAACCAGAATAAAGAATATACTCACTTACAATGATGGGGTCCTTGTCTGCCTCCGCAGTGATCCGGTGAGTCGAGGAGTCCCTCCGGGAAATCCCGGGGGTACCCTAGGGAGTCCTGTTCTCAGCAGGTCCTGCAGTCCGGCAGAGAGGTTGTCCCATCTGGGTCACCAAATTGATTCAAAGATCGAAGCCGAAATTCCTTTAAGTGGTATATTCTTTATTGCAGCGCTGGATGCACGGGGGATCTCTCCACCTATCGTGCATACCCAAAGCAGAAAGCAGTCTTGAATTTATACAATCAATCTATCAATATTCTACAAGCACCTATACATATGCATTACCTATCCCCGCCTTCCCTCGCTTCTCATGCTAATTAGCCTTTTGGCACCTTGCGCCTGCGCAGAGCCTTCCAAGAATTGTGGGCAGGGGTCTTTGGGACGTGGGCAGGGGTCTTTGGGAGGAAGACCCCGAGTCTTCCTCACAGTGTACTTTTCACCTTTGGTCAGGAATCTGCTGAATTGGCATGTTTCTTAATTGCAAGAGCTGGTTGTTGCTAATTCTCCCGTTTGTTGTATCTTTATAATGAATTCCAATGTCCAGTTTCGAGAGTTATAGTCCTTACATTTGTTTCTCTGTCCGCCTGCCGCTTCCTTATCATGAGTTCCAGTGTCTTGTTTCGAGATATACAGTCCTTGTCTGGGGATTGTCCTTGCCTCCCCAATACCTCCTTAATCAATCCCCCCTTTTCTTTTCCCATGCAAATTCTTTTGCATCAGATACTTTCTTTATTTACAGTAACACAACAAAGCAGGCATCTAAACAACATGCACACAAATATTCCTAACACTACTAATACGATTAGAGCAATGAATACTTGTTTCAACCATTGGAAATTGGGCAACCAGGAGGTTAACTTATTCCATAGTTCACTAAAACTCCACGAAAGATCATCTTTACTGATCTCATGTAGGATCCTTGTCTGCTTCCATATTTCTTCCAGGTCGGTAGAGATCCTTCCACTCTGATCTACATACATACAACAACTTGTGTTTATTACTGTACAGACTCCCCCTTGAGTGGCCAGTAACAAGTCTAGGGCCATCCGATTTTGTAACACTACCTGTGATAAACTAGATATCTCTTCTTGTTGAGTCTTTATAGCATCCAAAATTTTGTTTTCTAACTTCTCTATAATTGCAGAAATATTAACTATTGCCTTTTCCAATTCACTCACTCCTAACCATGGGATAAACCATCGCAAAAAACTATGAAAAGGGGTGTGTCTCTCTACCAATGGATTGTTAATTTTTCATCTGATTCTCCGGATATGATTTCTCAAGTAACCTCGAGGCACTACATCATGTACTGTCATATTGGGGACTACCGCTCCAAGAGTGCAAGTTCCCTTCCAATTCTCACGCAAGACCTTACGGGCTGTATCATTGCATAGCCAATACCACCCTTTTCCTTCTGGAACCGTCCAGCTGGTTGAATTTGCCCAGCCGCTAGTCGTACTAATATCAATTGTTCAATTACAAGATGTCTGATTTCCCACATAAGTAGTATCCGTATTTATACAATGCTGTTTTCCTATACCCTTAGGCGGGTTACACCTTTGTACACATACATAATAGGATTCTAACGGCATGAAGCTACTCACTTCTAGTTCCAAAACTGCTTAATATTTTCGACCCCAAGACGTGTTTTCCCACAAATTAGTCCAAGATAAGTTTGCAGGCAAGGGAATCCCAATTAACGATACACCCTTATTCCCATGCTGTGGCAGATGGGTGCATACCCAACAGTTCGTCTTATTAGTTACTTGAGAAATTGTTTGTATTAAGGTCAGGTGTAAGTTCTCATCCCAAGTTGCCCACCCCAAATCCGAGAACCGCACCCCTGCAATCATTAGGATCTGGAAAACCGTAATTTTGTTGGTCCAATTGGAGTGGTGGTCCATATCCTCGCCGGGGCCTTCTTCACCCTTGAATTGTGGATCCAAGCTGCTTGCTTCTTAATCTTAATGGCGGTGTGTGTTGTCAGTAATACTTGGTATGCTCCCATCCACTTTCCTTCCATTTTTCCTGCACGGGTTGTCCTGAAAAAGTCTTTATATATATATAATCCCCGAGCTTAAAGGGGTGGATTGGTTGATCCAACCCTCTAGCCCTGGTCCCTAAAACAAATGTATGTACTTTATTTAATTGTTTCTGAAGTTCAGTTATATAAGCATATAAATATTCTGATCCTAACTGCGTTAGGTCCTCTCCACTAAATAGAAATTGCTATGGCCTTCCATATAAGATTTTGAAGGGACTCAAATTTCCTTTTATTCTAGGTTTAACTCTAATTCCAAGTAATGCTAAAGGGAGGGATTGAGGCCATGACAAATTAGCTTCTTATCCAATTTTAGCTATTTATTGTTTAATTAAATGGTTCATTTTTTCTACCTGTCCACTTGCCTGTGGTCTATAAGGAGTATGCAGTTGCCAATCTATCTTTAGAATCTTACTTATCTGTTCTACCACTTGTGCACAAAAATGTGAAACTCTATCAGAAGACATTGCTACTAGAATCCCAAAGCATGGTATTATTTCATTTAACAAGACTTTAACCACTTCTCTTGCTTTGGTTGTTCGACAGGGAAAGGCTTCAGGCCTTCCTGAAAACGTGTCAGTCAGAACCAGTAAATAATGATACCCCCCTTTTCTAGGGAGTTCTGAAAAATCAATTTGCCACTGTTGCCCCGAATAATTTCCTTTACCGATTATTCCAAATTTTATTCTATTCTTGGTATTGGGGTTATTGTGTAAGCAAATGCTACATTGTTGAGTTACTTGTTTTATCATATCGTCCCACTAATGTCTGACTCGGGCTCTTATGCAGTGTGCCAGCTCCCCAGTGCGTTTTATTGTGTTCTGTAAGAACTATGGGCCATGTCAAACTAGAGGGTATTACTATGGGGTTATCTTTTAAATATACTCATCCATCTGGTTTCATTTTACCTTTCAAATCTTCAATTAATTTTAAGTCTTCTTTTGTATAATTTGCATATAGTTTGGATTTTACCGTCTGGTATCAAAGACAATGCCTTCACCTCAGTTATTTCAGCTGCCTGCTTAGCCTCTGCCAATCGATTTTCCAATTTCAAAATCGCTGTTCCCCTTTTGGTGTCCCTGACAATGCATGATAGCTACCTTTTCTGGTTGTTTTACAGCCTCTAACAATTTTAAAATTTCTTCAGCATACTTTGTGTTTTCACTGAGCGGTCAGCAATCCATATTCTTTCCAAATTGCTCCATGAGCATGTACCACGCCGAATGTATATTTAGAATCTGTCCAAATATTTACCCTTTTTCCCGCTGCCAGTTCCAATGCTCTCGTGAGAGCAACTGTCTCCGCCTTTTGAGCTGATGTTCCAGGGGGTAAAGGCTTAGACTCGATTACCTGCTGAGTAGTTGTTATAGCATATCCAGCTTTACGTTGTCTTTGCGTAACAAAACTGCTCCCATCCGTGAACCAAGTGTCTTCCGCATCTTCCATGGGCTCCTCCTTAAGGTCTGGTCGGCTGGAATACACAGTCTCTAGAGTTTCTAAACAATCGTGAATCACAGCTTGTGCCGGAGCATCACTAAGAAAAGAGGCTAGATTCACAATATGAATTATCACAATCTCCACGTCGTCCTGTTCTACCAATATTGCTTGATATTTCAAAATCATCAATTCTTGTTTAAGTTGTTTAAAGACTTTTTGTGCTTCTCCAGTCCAGACTAACTTTGACTGGTTAATCTTTATCAATTCACATAGAGGCTTTACCAATAGTCCATAATTATAAATCCAAAGGCGACACCAATCTGTCATTCCTAAAAAGGTTTGTAGCTCCTTTACCATTTGAGGTTCTGGAGTCCGGCAAATGACTTCCTTATGTTCAGTTCCTAGTTCTCGTTGTCCTTCCGAAATGTCAAATCCCAGATAGGTCACACTTTGTTGAGCCAGCTGGACTTTCTGTCAAGAGACTTGATATCCATTTAAACCCAGAAAATTAAGACGACTTATAGTCCATTGAATACAACTCCCTTTAGTCTCGGTAGCTATTAAGAGATCATCTACATACTACATATTGTAACAAAGCACCTTCAGTGTCCGGAGGTATCCATGTTTCGAGTTCCCTTGCTAATTGGTTTCCAAAAATAGTGGGGCTATTCTTGAATCCTTGAGGTAGTAATGTCCACGTAAGCTGCGTCTTTCTGCCTGAATCGGGATTTTCCCATTCAAAGGCGAATAGGTTTTGGCTTTCTGTGGCTAAGCCTAGGCAGAAGAAGGCATCTTTTAAATCCAGTACGGTAAACCAAACTTGACTATTCTTTAATTTAGTCAGCAAAGTATAAGGGTTTGCCACTACTGGATGTATATCCTCAGTGATTTTATTTATGGCCCTCAAATCCGGAACTAGCCTATAGCTTTTTCATCTGCCTTTTTAATTGGCAATATGGGTGCATTGTATTCTGATTCGCATTCAATCAATAATCCATACTGTAAAAATTGATCAATTATCTCTTTAATTCCTTTCCTATCTTCTATCCTCAAAGGATATTACTTAACCTTAACGGGTTTCTCTCCTGGCTTTAATTTAATAATCATTAAGGTCACATTTTTAGCTCTTCCAGGGACTTCGGTAGCCCAAACTCCTGGACATACTTGATCTGTGATCTCTAAATGTATTTCACTTTTAGGGTCAGTTTGTATTAGTGCCAAGCTTAACACATTTATTAGTTGTTCTTCTCCTGTTCTTAATTCCATTTTCCCCTTTTCAAAGACAATTTCTGCTCCTACTTGCTCTAATAAATCTCTACCTAAGAGTGCCCATGAGGAGCTAGGCATAGATAAAAATCTGTGTATGCCCCATTGTTTCCCTAACTTGTACTTCAAAGGTTCACAAAAATAAGCCTTTTCGGTTACACCTTGTCCTGGTTTCAGTTAGAACAGAGTTAATTTTCTTCCTAGTAGCTGGGAGAATGCTATGTTTTGGCTTAGGATGAGAAGAGTGCTGATAACACCCCGATGTTTCAATTGTTGCAGAGCAATGCTTATACCAAGCCAAGGACATCTCAGCTTCTTGCTCTGTCCTGCCAACAGGCAGGCTGGGGGTGCAGTAAGAGCTGGGAGGGGACAGACCCAGGACAGGTGACCCAAACTAGCCAAAGGGGTATTCCATAGCATCTGACGTCAGGCTAAACAATACATAGGGGTGGCAAGCCAGGAGGAGGGGGCCGGACTGCTCGGGGTTAGGCTGGGCATCGGTCAGCGGGTGGTGAGCAATTGCATTGTGCATCACTTGTTTGTACACATTAGTAGTAGTGGTACTATTATCATCATTGTATTATTATTATTATTATTATTATTATTATTATTATTATTATTATTATTTTGTCTTATTAAACTGTCTTTATCTCAACTCACAGGCTTCACTTTCCATTTCTCTCCCCTGTCCCAGAGAGGGAGGGGGAGGGTGAGCGAACAGCTGCGTGGTGTTTAGCTGCCGGCCGGATTAAACCACGACACACCTTTCACCCTAACATAATAATTCTGTGAAGGCATTAATGCTTGATTTAGAACTGAATACGTTGCCCCATAGCAATAAGAAATTTCACTTCCATTCCTCCCCTAGCTTCATTATAACCAGTGGAGGATCCGCTAGGGTAGATTCCCCAGGTCCCCGTTATTCCTGTTGAAATCAGGGGTTGATTACCCTAGGAAAAGGCTAGTCAATTTGTCCTCCAAAGCCAGGTCCAAACCGTTTTGTTTTATTTATTTATTTATTTTCATTACATTTCAGAGTTGGTCCAAAAATTCCATAGGGCTTTCTTTTAGACCTTGTTGGAAGCATATTCTCAATTCCCAATTCATCCAGGTTTTAGTATTTACTTAACCGTTCATAATTTTCAGGATGATTCGGGTCTTAGTGGGGGTCGGTCAGGGGAATGCAATTGTCCACAGTTCCCTGAACGGTCCCATCAGCAATCTGAGCTCGCACATGAACTCAGGTTGTTTTAAGAGTGTACCTCTTTTCTGTTTCTGTGACAACTCTCTCGGACCGATCATGGTCCCTTTGCCCTAAAGGGCTAACACCCATGATTTTAAGATCTCTGCCTCGGGCAGAGGCAGAACTATTAACATTCCTACATCCTCTTTCCCTGCTCATTCAACTTCAAACACCTTTAACACTTTCAACAACCCTTTTAACACTTCCTTTATCTTTCTCCAGCCTGTACTTCTCTAATGCCAACATCAAAGGTTCAGTCAGGGGCCAACTTAATTCCCTACCTTTTCCCACCAAGATGCTGAAACATCAGTATACAACATTTCATCCTGTTCTGCTTCTCAAAAAACAACATTAACTGTAGCAAAATATTATAGTTTAAAGTTCCATTTAGGGGCCACTTTTCTCCACATTCCAGCTTATAAAGCGGCCACCACTGATTACGATATTTTATCAATGTTTTCCTGTTCACACTTCCACCGGCAGATCCTCCAATATCCTTCCAGTGACTTAAAACACATCCTAACACACTTTTCTTTAAAATGTCACTGCTTGTTTGCCCCCCCAGTTTCCAGTTTACACTTTCAGAATACACACGTTACTTACAAAAGCGTATCACAAAACGTATCACTCACAAAAATACGGGCACGCAATATCTTTCAGTAGCGATGTCACAAAACTACTATTACCAGCAATATTGCCAAAATCACAGTAACAATAGTCAGAGTCAAATTCCACATGCGATAAGTCAGAAAACCGAACTGTGTAACACCGTAACGATATCTTTCTTATAACAATGCCACGAACCTACTATTACCACCAGGAAAATAGCCAAAATCGCAGTAACAATAACCAGAGTTAAATACCATACTCCATGAGTCAGAAAACCGAAATAGACAACACAATTCCAGATGGACCTTAAAGCGAGCTCCTTCCTTAAGGTCCCCAAACATGTACTTATGGTGCTAACCACAAAGTATATACCAAACACTGCCTCGCAGAAGATCACCTTCTGACTTACAGACAGTTCCAGATGACCGGTCTACCAGAAAACCAAACCAGAATAAAGAATATACTCACTTACAATGATGGGGTCCTTGTCTGCCTCCGCAGTGATCCGGTGAGTCGAGGAGTCCCTCCGGGAAATCCCGGGGGTACCCTAGGGAGTCCTGTTCTCAGCAGGTCCTGCAGTCCGGCAGAGAGGTTGTCCCATCTGGGTCGCCAAATTGATTCAAAGATCGAAGCCGAAATTCCTTTAAGTGGTATATTCTTTATTGCAGCGCTGGATGCACGGGGGATCTCTCCACCTATCGTGCATACCCAAAGCAGAAAGCAGTCTTGAATTTATACAATCAATCTATCAATATTCTACAAGCACCTATACATATGCATTACCTATCCCCGCCTTCCCTCGCTTCTCATGCTAATTAGCCTTTTGGCACCTTGCGCCTGCGCAGAGCCTTCCAAGAATTGTGGGCAGGGGTCTTTGGGACGTGGGCAGGGGTCTTTGGGAGGAAGACCCCGAGTCTTCCTCACAGTGTACTTTTCACCTTTGGTCAGGAATCTGCTGAATTGGCATGTTTCTTAATTGCAAGAGCTGGTTGTTGCTAATTCTCCCGTTTGTTGTATCTTTATAATGAATTCCAATGTCCAGTTTCGAGAGTTATAGTCCTTACATTCGTTTCTCTGTCCGCCTGCCGCTTCCTTATCATGAGTTCCAGTGTCTTGTTTCGAGATATACAGTCCTTGTCTGGGGATTGTCCTTGCCTCCCCAATACCTCCTTAATCAATCCCCCCTTTTCTTTTCCCATGCAAATTCTTTTGCATCAGATACTTTCTTTATTTACAGTAACACAACAAAGCAGGCATCTAAACAACATGCACACAAATATTCCTAACACTACTAATACGATTAGAGCAATGAATACTTGTTTCAACCATTGGAAATTGGGCAACCAGGAGGTTAACTTATTCCATAGTTCACTAAAACTCCACGAAAGATCATCTTTACTGATCTCATGTAGGATCCTTGTCTGCTTCCATATTTCTTCCAGGTCGGTAGAGATCCTTCCACTCTGATCTACATACATACAACAACTTGTGTTTATTACTGTACAGACTCCCCCTTGAGTGGCCAGTAACAAGTCTAGGGCCATCCGATTTTGGAATACTACCTGTGATAAACTAGATATCTCTTCTTGTTGAGCCTTTATAGCATCCAAAATTTTGTTTTCTAACTTCTCTATAATTGCAGAAATATTAACTATTGCCTTTTCCAATTCACTCACTCCTAACCATGGGATAAACCATCGCACAAACCTATGAAAAGGGGTGTGTCTCTCTACCAATGGATTGTTAATTTTTCATCTGATTCTCCGGATATGATTTCTCAAGTAACCTCGAGGCACTACATCATGTACTGTCATATTGGGGACTACCGCTCCAAGAGTGCAAGTTCCCTTCCAATTCTCACGCAAGACCTTACGGGCTGTATCATTGCATAGCCAATACCACCCTTTTCCTTCTGGAACCGTCCAGCTGGTTGAATTTGCCCAGCCGCTAGTCGTACTAATATCAATTGTTCAATTACAAGATGTCTGATTTCCCACATAAGTAGTATCCGTATTTATACAATGCTGTTTTCCTATACCCTTAGGCGGGTTACACCTTTGTACACATACATAATAGGATTCTAACGGCATGAAGCTACTCACTTCTAGTTCCAAAACTGCTTAATATTTTCGACCCCAAGACGTGTTTTCCCACAAATTAGTCCAAGATAAGTTTGCAGGCAAGGGAATCCCAATTAACGATACACCCTTATTCCCATGCTGTGGCAGATGGGTGCATACCCAACAGTTCGTCTTATTAGTTACTTGAGAAATTGTTTGTATTAAGGTCAGGTGTAAGTTCTCATCCCAAGTTGCCCACCCCAAATCCGAGAACCGCACCCCTGCAATCATTAGGATCTGGAAAACCGTAATTTTGTTGGTCCAATTGGAGTGGTGGTCCATATCCTCGCCGGGGCCTTCTTCACCCTTGAATTGTGGATCCAAGCTGCTTGCTTCTTAATCTTAATGGCGGTGTGTGTTGTCAGTAATACTTGGTATGCTCCCATCCACTTTCCTTCCATTTTTCCTGCACGGGTTGTCCTGAAAAAGTCTTTATATATATATAATCCCCGAGCTTAAAGGGGTGGATTGGTTGATCCAACCCTCTAGCCCTGGTCCCTAAAACAAATGTATGTACTTTATTTAATTGTTTCTGAAGTTCAGTTATATAAGCATATAAATATTCTGATCCTAACTGCGTTAGGTCCTCTCCGCTAAATAGAAATTGCTATGGCCTTCCATATAAGATTTTGAAGGGACTCAAATTTCCTTTTATTCTAGGTTTAACTCTAATTCCAAGTAATGCTAAAGGGAGGGATTGAGGCCATGACAAATTAGCTTCTTATCCAATTTTAGCTATTTATTGTTTAATTAAATGGTTCATTTTTTCTACCTGTCCACTTGCCTGTGGTCTATAAGGAGTATGCAGTTGCCAATCTATCTTTAGAATCTTACTTATCTGTTCTACCACTTGTGCACAAAAATGTGAAACTCTATCAGAAGACATTGCTACTAGAATCCCAAAGCATGGTATTATTTCATTTAACAAGACTTTAACCACTTCTCTTGCTTTGTTTGTTCGACAGGGAAAGGCTTCAGGCCTTCCTGAAAACGTGTCAGTCAGAACCAGTAGATAATGATACCCCCCTTTTCTAGGGAGTTCTGAAAAATCAATTTGCCACTGTTGCCCCGAATAATTTCCTTTACCGATTATTCCAAATTTTATTCTATTCTTGGTATTGGGGTTATTGTGTAAGCAAATGCTACATTGTTGAGTTACTTGTTTTATCATATCGTCCCACTAATGTCTGACTCGGGCTCTTATGCAGTGTGCCAGCTCCCCAGTGCGTTTTATTGTGTTCTGTAAGAACTATGGGCCATGTCAAACTAGAGGGTATTACTATGGGGTTATCTTTTAAATATACTCATCCATCTGGTTTCATTTTACCTTTCAAATCTTCAATTAATTTTAAGTCTTCTTTTGTATAATTTGCATATAGTTTGGATTTTACCGTCTGGTATCAAAGACAATGCCTTCACCTCAGTTATTTCAGCTGCCTGCTTAGCCTCTGCCAATCGATTTTCCAATTTCAAAATCGGTGTTCCCCTTTTGGTGTCCCTGACAATGCATGATAGCTACCTTTTCTGGTTGTTTTACAGCCTCTAACAATTTTAAAATTTCTTCAGCATACTTTGTGTTTTCACTGAGCGGTCAGCAATCCATGTTCTTTCCAAATTGCTCCATGAGCATGTACCACGCCGAATGTATATTTAGAATCTGTCCAAATATTTACCCTTTTTCCCGCTGCCAGTTCCAATGCTCTCGTGAGAGCAACTATCTCCGCCTTTTGAGCTGATGTTCCAGGGGGTAAAGGCTTAGACTCGATTACCTGCTGAGTAGTTGTTATAGCATATCCAGCTTTACGTTGTCTTTGCGTAACAAAACTGCTCCCATCCGTGAACCAAGTTTCTTCCGCATCTTCCATGGGCTCCTCCTTAAGGTCTGGTCGGCTGGAATACACAGTCTCTAGAGTTTCTAAACAATCGTGAATCACAGCTTGTGCCGGAGCATCACTAAGAAAAGAGGCTAGATTCACAATATGAATTATCACAATCTCCACGTCGTCCTGTTCTACCAATATTGCTTGATATTTCAAAATCATCAATTCTTGTTTAAGTTGTTTAAAGACTTTTTGTGCTTCTCCAGTCCAGACTAACTTTGACTGGTTAATCTTTATCAATTCACATAGAGGCTTTACCAATAGTCCATAATTATAAATCCAAAGGCGACACCAATCTGTCATTCCTAAAAAGGTTTGTAGCTCCTTTACCATTTGAGGTTCTGGAGTCCGGCAAATGACTTCCTTATGTTCAGTTCCTAGTTCTCGTTGTCCTTCCGAAATGTCAAATCCCAGATAGGTCACACTTTGTTGAGCCAGCTGGACTTTCTGTCAAGAGACTTGATATCCATTTAAACCCAGAAAATTAAGACGACTTATAGTCCATTGAATACAACTCCCTTTAGTCTCGGTAGCTATTAAGAGATCATCTACATACTACATATTGTAACAAAGCACCTTCAGTGTCCGGAGGTATCCATGTTTCGAGTTCCCTTGCTAATTGGTTTCCAAAAATAGTGGGGCTATTCTTGAATCCTTGAGGTAGTAATGTCCACGTAAGCTGCGTCTTTCTGCCTGAATCGGGATTTTCCCATTCAAAGGCGAATAGGTTTTGGCTTTCTGTGGCTAAGCCTAGGCAGAAGAAGGCATCTTTTAAATCCAGTACGGTAAACCAGACTTGACTATTCTTTAATTTAGTCAGCAAAGTATAAGGGTTTGCCACTACTGGATGTATATCCTCAGTGATTTTATTTATGGCCCTCAAATCCGGAACTAGCCTATAGCTTTTTCATCTGCCTTTTTAATTGGCAATATGGGTGCATTGTATTCTGATTCGCATTCAATCAATAATCCATACTGTAAAAATTGATCAATTATCTCTTTAATTCCTTTCCTATCTTCTATCCTCAAAGGATATTACTTAACCTTAACGGGTTTCTCTCCTGGCTTTAATTTAATAATCATTAAGGTCACATTTTTAGCTCTTCCAGGGACTTCGGTAGCCCAAACTCCTGGACATACTTGATCTGTGATCTCTAAATGTATTTCACTTTTAGGGTCAGTTTGTATTAGTGCCAAGCTTAACACATTTATTAGTTGTTCTTCTCCTGTTCTTAATTCCATTTTCCCCTTTTCAAAGACAATTTCTGCTCCTACTTGCTCTAATAAATCTCTACCTAAGAGTGCCCATGAGGAGCTAGGCATAGATAAAAATCTGTGTATGCCCCATTGTTTCCCTAACTTGTACTTCAAAGGTTCACAAAAATAAGCCTTTTCGGTTACACCTTGTCCTGGTTTCAGTTAGAACAGAGTTAATTTTCTTCCTAGTAGCTGGGAGAATGCTATGTTTTGGCTTAGGATGAGAAGAGTGCTGATAACACCCCGATGTTTCAATTGTTGCAGAGCAATGCTTATACCAAGCCAAGGACATCTCAGCTTCTTGCTCTGTCCTGCCAACAGGCAGGCTGGGGGTGCAGTAAGAGCTGGGAGGGGACAGACCCAGGACAGGTGACCCAAACTAGCCAAAGGGGTATTCCATAGCATCTGACGTCAGGCTAAACAACATATAGGGGTGGCAAGCCAGGGGGAGGGGGCCGGACTGCTCGGGGTTAGGCTGGGCATCAGTCAGCGGGTGGTGAGCAATTGCATTGTGCATCACTTGTTTGTACACATTATTAGTAGTGGTACTATTATCATCATTGTATTATTATTATTATTATTATTATTATTATTATTATTATTATTATTATTATTATTATTATTATTTTGTCTTATTAAACTGTCTTTATTTAAACTCACGGGCTTCACTTTCCATTTCTCTCCACCGTCCCAGAGAGGGAGGGGGAGGGTGAGCGAACAGCTGCGTGGTGTTTAGCTGCCGGCCGGGTTAAACCACGACACACCTTTTACCCTAACATAATAATTCTGTGAAGGAAATAATGCTTGATTTAGAACTGAATACGTTGCCCCATAGCAATAAGAAATTTCACTTCCATTCCTCCCCTAGCTTCATTATAACCAGTGGAGGATCTGCTAGGGTAGATTCCCCAGGTCCCCGTTATTCCTGTTGAAATCAGGGGTTGATTACCCTAGGAAAAGGCTAGTCAATTTGTCCTCCAAAGCCAGGTCCAAACCGTTTTATTTATTTATTTATTTATTTATTTATTTTCATTACATTTCAGAGTTGGTCCAAAAATTCCATAGGGCTTTCTTTTAGACCTTGTTGGAAGCATATTCTCAATTCCCAATTCATCCAGGTTTTAGTATTTACTTAACCGTTCATAATTTTCAGGATGATTCGGGTCTTAGTGGGGGTCGGTCAGGGGAATGCAATTGTCCACAGTTCCCTGAATGGTCCCATCAGCAATCTGAGCTCGCACATGAACTCAGGTTGTTTTAAGAGTGTACCTCTTTTCTGTTTCTGTGACAACTCTCTCGGACCGATCATGGTCCCTTTGCCCTAAAGGGCTAACACCCATGATTTTAAGATCTCTGCCTCGGGCAGAGGCAGAACTATTAACATTCCTACATCCTCTTTCCCTGCTCATTCAACTTCAAACACCTTTAACACTTTCAACAACCCTTTTAACACTTCCTTTATCTTTCTCCAGCCTGTACTTCTCTAATGCCAACATCAAAGGTTCAGTCAGGGGCCAACTTAATTCCCTACCTTTTCCCACCAAGATGCTGAAACATCAGTATACAACATTTCATCCTGTTCTGCTTCTCAAAAAACAACATTAACTGTAGCAAAATATTATAGTTTAAAGTTCCATTTAGGGGCCACTTTTCTCCACATTCCAGCTTATAAAGCGGCCACCACTGATTACGATATTTTATCAATGTTTTCCTGTTCACACTTCCACCGGCAGATCCTCCAATATCTTTCCAGTGACTTAAAACACATCCTAACGCACTTTTCTTTAAAATTTCACTGCTTGTTTGCCCCCCCAGTTTCCAGTTTACACTTTCAGAATACACATGTTACTTACAAAAGCGTATCACAAAACGTATCACTCACAAAAATACGGGCACGCAATATCTTTCAGTAGCGATGCCACAAAACTACTATTACCAGCAATATTGCCAAAATCACAGTAACAATAGTCAGAGTCAAATTCCACATGTGATAAGTCAGAAAACCGAACTGTGTAACACCGTAATGATATCTTTCTTATAACAATGCCACGAACCTACTATTACCACCAGGAAAATAGCCAAAATCGCAGTAACAATAACCAGAGTTAAATACCATACTCCATGAGTCAGAAAACCGAAATAGACAACACAATTCCAGATGGACCTTAAAGCGAGCTCCTTCCTTAAGGTCCCCAAACATGTACTTATGGTGCTAACCACAAAGTATATACCAAACACTGCCTCGCAGAAGATCACCTTCTGACTTACAGACAGTTCCAGATGACCGGTCTACCAGAAAACCAAACCAGAATAAAGAATATACTCACTTACAATGATGGGGTCCTTGTCTGCCTCCGCAGTGATCCGGTGAGTCGAGGAGTCCCTCCGGGAAATCCCGGGGGTACCCTAGGGAGTCCTGTTCCCAGCAGGTCCTGCAGTCCGGCAGAGAGGTTGTCCCATCTGGGTCGCCAAATTGATTCAAAGATCGAAGCCGAAATTCCTTTAAGTGGTATATTCTTTATTGCAGCGCTGGATGCACGGGGGATCTCTCCACCTATCGTGCATACCCAAAGCAGAAAGCAGTCTTGAATTTATACAATCAATCTATCAATATTCTACAAGCACCTATACATATGCATTACCTATCCCCGCCTTCCCTCGCTTCTCATGCTAATTAGCCTTTTGGCACCTTGCGCCTGCGCAGAGCCTTCCAAGAATTGTGGGCAGGGGTCTTTGGGACGTGGGCAGGGGTCTTTGGGAGGAAGACCCCGAGTCTTCCTCACAGTGTACTTTTCACCTTTGGTCAGGAATCTGCTGAATTGGCATGTTTCTTAATTGCAAGAGCTGGTTGTTGCCAATTCTCCCGTTTGTTGTATCTTTATAATGAATTCCAATGTCCAGTTTCGAGAGTTATAGTCCTTACATTCGTTTCTCTGTCCGCCTGCCGCTTCCTTATCATGAGTTCCAGTGTCTTGTTTCGAGATATACAGTCCTTGTCTGGGGATTGTCCTTGCCTCCCCAATACCTCCTTAATCAGCCTGCATACAATTATCTGAGAATGAAAGCTGCTTTCCAGTAATTCAGAAAACCAAGTTGCGTCTCAGCCTTGAGCATCTCGGGCTTTTGGGCCTGTCTGTAACATTTGGCACCAGCACTAATACTTTTTTTGGCATATGTTTAGCGTTTGGGGCCTGTGTCTGGGATTTGGGCCCTGTCTCGAACCACTGGGGCTTTGTCCTGGGTTTTGGAGCCTGCCTCTAGAGTTCAGGGCCTGTGATTAGGCTTTTGGGGTCTGTGTCTGGGGGCCGGTATCTGGGGGCAAGGGGGGAGCTGCTTGTAGACCCTAGGGGCCAGCATTGAGGGGGTTGGGAGCTGACTCTACACCTTTGGGGCCTGCTTTTGGGTGGGGGGGCGGTGTTGAGACCTGCATCTGGGGGAGGGGTGGGAGCTCTTTGTATTCCTTTGGAGCCTGTGTCGGGGGGCTGGGGGGAAGGGGAGGGTTGGTTGGGAGGTGCTTGTACACTGTTGGAGCCTGGGTTGAGGGAGGAGGTTTGGAGCTGCTTCTACACCTTTGGGCCTGGCATCGGGGGTAGGGGGTTGGGTACTGGTTGTAGGGGCCTGTGTTTGGGGGGGGGGCTTGGGACCTGCGTCTGGGGGAGGGGTGGGAGCTGCTTGTACACCTTTGGGGCCTGCATGTGTGGGGGGTCAGGGCCTGTGTCTAGCGGGCTGGGAACTGCTTGTACAATGTAGGAATCTGTTTCTGCAGGGTGGCTGGGAGCTGTTTGTACAACTTTGGGGCCAGCATCTGGGGGTGGCTGGGAGCTGCCTGTACACTGTAGGGGCCTGTGTTTGTGGGGGCCTTGGGGGCCTCCCTCGGGGGGGGGGGGGAGGGTTGGGAGCTGCTTGTATAGGGTAGGGGGCCTGCCTGGCAGGGGTTGGGAGCTGCTTGTAGAATTTGGGTCGCTGTGTCTGGGGGGGCGGTTGGGGCCTGTGTCTCAGGGGTGTTGGGAACTGGTTGTACACCTTTGGGTCCTGTCTCTGGGGGGGGAGCTACTTGTACCCTTACCATAAGCCGTACTCTAACACATACTTCTACCAGTACCCTTACCCTTACCGTAACCCTTACCTTTACCCTTACTCTTACCCTTACCAAAGCATTACCCTTACCCTTAACGTAAGCCTAAACCTTAACCTTATCCTTACACTTACACTTACCGTAACCCTTACCCTTTCTGCTACACTTACCCTTAGCCTAAATCTAAACCTTACACTTACCCTAACCCTAACACTTACCCTTACCATTACCCATATACTTACTCTTACCCTAACCCTAAATCTTACTCAAACACTTACCCTGACCCTTACATTAACCCTAAACCGTACCCTAAAACTTACACTTACTCTTAACCTTAACCTTACGCTTAACCTTAACCTACTACTTACCCTTTCTTATCCATCACCATACACCTAAAATTAACGCTAACCATTACCCTAACACTTACCCTTACCCTAACCCAAACCCTAATCCTAACTCTAAACCTTACCCTGACTTGTACACTTATCCTTATCCTTACACTTACCCTAACACTTACCCTTACACTTATCCTTATACATATAACTTACCCTTACCCTAAAACTTAACCTTAACCTAACTCTAACCCTAAACCTTACCTTAACCCTTACCCTGACCCTTACATTAACCCTTACCCTTACCCTAAAACTTACACTTACTCTTAACCTTAACCTTACCCTTAACCTTAACCTAATACTTACCCTTCCGTTTCCCTCACCCTAACCCTAAAATTAACCCTAACCATTACCCAAACACCTACCCTTACCCTAACCCTTACTCTAACCCTTACAATGACCCGTACCCTTACACATACACTTACACTTACTCTTACCCTAAACCTTACCCTTACCATAAGCCATATTCTAACAAATTCTACCCGTACCCTTACCCTTACCGTAATCCTTACCCTTTATGTTACCCTAAACCTTACCCTTACCCTAACACTTACCCTTATCGTAAACCTTACCCTTTCTGCTACATTTACCATTAGCCTAAATCTAAACCTTACACTTACCCTTACCTTAACCCAATACTTACCCTTACGTTTCCCTCACCCTAACCCTAAAATTAACCCTAACCATTATTCTAACACTTACCCTTACCCTAACCCTAACCCTTACTCTAACCCTTACCCTGACCCATACCCTTACACTCACCCTTACCCTTACATTACCCTAACTCTTACCCATACCATAACCCATACCCTAACACATATTTGTACCCTTAACCTTACCGTTACCCTTACCCTTACTCTATCCGTTACCCTTACGCTTACCCTTAACATAAACCTTACCATTAATCTTACCCTTACGCTAACCCTTACCCTTACCCTATACCTTACACTTATCCTTATCCATACCCTTAACCTTACCCCAACCCTTACCCTTAAGCTGAACCTAACCCTAAACCTTACCCCAAACCTTTCCCTGAACCTTACATTAACCATAACCCTTAACCTAAACCTTACACTTACTCTTAACCTTAATCTTACCCTTAACCTTAAGCTAGTACTTAACCTTACATTTTTCTCACCCTAATCCTAAAATTAACCCTAACCATTACCCTAACACTTAACCGTTACACTTACCCTTATTCTATCCGTTACTCTTACACTTTCCCTTAACATAAACCTTACCCTTACCATAAGCCATACATCAACACTTACATGTACACTTACGCTTACACTTATCCTAGTAATTACTCGTACAATTACTCTTAACCTAACCATAAACATTAAGGATAAGCTTAAGGGTCACCCTTAAGGTTACCGTTATCCTAACACTTACACTTAAGTTCATGGTAAGGGTTAGAGTAAGGGTAAGTGCTAGGGTAATGGTTAGGCTAATTTTAGGTTTAGGGTGAGGGAAACGGAAGGGTAAGTATTAGGTTAAGTTTAAGGATAAGGTTAAGAGTTATGGTAAGGGTTAGGTTTAATGTAAGGGTAAGGGTTTGGGAAATGTTTAGGATAAGGGTAAGAGAATGGATAATGGTAAGGGTAAGGATGATGTTTAGTGTAAGGGTTAGATTTAGTTAAGGGTAAGGGTTAGTGTAAGTTTAAGAGTAAGGGTAAGTGTAAGGGTATGTTTAAAAGTATGGGTAATTGTAAGGGTTAGAGTAAGGGTTAGGGTAAGGGTAAGTGTTAGGGTAATGGTTAGGGTTAATTTTAGGGTTAGGGTGAGGGAAACGTAAGAGTAAGTATTAGGTTACAACTAAGGTTAAGGTTAAGAGTAAGTTTAAGGTTTAGTGTAAGGATTAGGGTTAATGTAAGGGTCAAGGTAAGGGTTGGGGTAAAGGTTTAGGTAAAGGGTAAAAATATGTATATTGTAAGGGTGAGGGGTTAGGGTAATGGTTAGATTTTAGTTAGATTTAGGTAAGGGTGAGGGTTCGGGTAAGGTTTAGAATTAGGCAAAGGGTAAGTGTAGCAGAAAGGGTAAGGTTTAGGATAAGGGTAAGTGTTAGGATAAGGGTAAGGTTTAGGGTTAGCTTAATAGTAAGGTTAAGGGTAATTGTACGAGTAATTGCTAGGGTAAGTGCAAGCGTAAGTGTACATGTAAGTGTTGTTGTATGGCTTATGGTAAGGGTAAGGTCAAGGGTAAGGTTTATGTTAAGGGTAAGCGTAAGGGTAACGGATAGAGTAAGGGTAAGGGTAAGGTTAAGGGTAACGGTAAGGTTAAGGGTACAAATATGTGTTAGGGTATGGGTAAGAATTAGGGTAAGTATAAGGGTAAGGGTAAGTGTAAGGGTACAGGTCAGGGTAAGGGTTAGAGTAAGGGTTAGGGTTAGGGTAAGGTTAAATGTTAGGGTAATGGTTAGGGTTAGTTTTAGGGTTAAAGTCAGGAAAACGTATGCGTAAGTATTAGGTGAATGTTAAGGGTAAGGTTAAGGTTAAGAGTAAGTGTAAGGTTTAGGGTAAGGGTTAGGGTTAATGTAAGGGTCAGGGTAAGGGTTGGGGTAAGGTTTAGGGTAAGGGTTAGGTTAAGGATAAATGTTAGGGTAAGGGTAAGGTTAATGGTAACCGTAAGTGTAAAGGTAAGGGTTACGGTAAGGGTAAGAATAAGGGTATGGGTAATGGTAAGGGTGAGGGTTAGGCTAAGGGCAAGTGTAAGGTTTAGATTTCGGCTAAGGGTAAGTGTAGCAGAAAGGGTAAGCTTTAAAGTAAGGTTTAAGGTTTAGGCTTAGGTTAAGGGTAAGGGTAAGGGTACGGGTCAGGGTAAGGGTTAGAGTAAGGGTTTGAGTATGGGTAAGGTAAGGGTTAGGATAAGTGTAAGGGTGCAAGCAAGGATTAGGGCAAGAGTAAGTGTAAGGGTAATAGAAAGGGTTAGGGTAAGTGTAAGGGTAAGGGAATGTGTTAGGATATGTTTTAGGGGAAGCAGAAGGGTAAGGGTTAGGTTAAGTGTAAGGGGAAGGGGAAGGTAAGGGGAAGGGTTGGAGTAAGGTATAGGGTAAGGGTAAGGTTATGGTTAAAGGAAAGAGTAAGGGTAAGGAAAAAGTAAAGGTAAGGATTTGGGTAATGGTAAGGGTGAGAAGGGTTAGGGTAAGGGTTACGGTAAGGGTTAGGTAACGCAGTGTACAACCTGGGACGCCACACGCAGAGCTGCCTCTGGCAAGGTGAGTGAGGAACAGATGTAGCAGTTGTTGTGTTGTAGGTCTCACTGTTCCTCTAAGCATCCCCTCTTTGTCTTTTAGAGGTGTTGTAGCTGTTTGAAGAGGGTAGATTGAAGCATCTGCCTCGGGGGCTGGTAAGCGGCAGAGGTAAGGGAGCAGATGAGAGTAACTTACCTAGTTGTGCTGTGTCTTTGGATGCTGCATCGGCCTATGCGTTTCTTTTTCTTTCACAGGTGTCTCGCACAGGCTCAAAGGAGCAAACTGCACTCTGAAGAGCTGTGTAAGAAGAGGGGCTAGTCATGAGCTGGGTTGGAGCAGAACGACCAAGTAGCACAAGGTGACTATGAAAGGTGTTATAAATTAGACCACACAATTTACAGGTCTATTGTAATTATTTTATTAATCAAGTAAGCAGACACAAGCAAAACAGCGCTGGGCGGCTGGGGAGTCTCCGCTCCGCAACAGCACACACCTTCCCTTTCCAGGGTAGCTATTTTATAGCAGTCGAGTTCCAGCTTATCGAGACCTATTGAACTGGCTGAGGCTGCGCAGTTTATTGTTGAGAGGGGGGGTCGTTGTTCCTCTGCTGGTGTTCACACGTTGTGCTCGTATTCAGGTGGGGGTAATGAAGCGGCAGACAGGATGTCTGGTTTCACTCAAGGATGTGTATCCAATACTCCCTCCTGTTATCTGCTTGCTTTAATCCTCCCCTTTACCAAGGCCGTTAATTTGTACAACCTTATCTCTTCAGCAGTTTCTCCAAATTCCTCAAAGACAATGAACAAACCCCCCACTAATTTATCACAATCCCTCCTTTTTCTTTTTCTAACATATTTTGTTCATTGAATTTTTGCAATATTTGCTTGCTGAGCATTAAAGTTTCTGTGTCTTCCTTCTCCTGCTCAAGAAATTCATACTCAGCACGCACGAGCATAAGATGAGCTGCCTCTAATCGGCTTTTCACAATCGCGATTACTCGATTGAATATACATGGTCCAAAAGTCAGTGCTAATATTAATAACAACAAGGGCCCCGCTATGGTTGATAGCAGGGTAGTAAGCCAAGGTGAGTAATTAAACCAGGATTCATACCAATTCTGACGAGCTTCATTTTCCTTTTTGCGTTTTTCTAATCCTTCCCTCAATTTAGTCATTGTATCTCTTACCACCCCAGTATGATCTGCATATACACAACATTCTTCACGTAGGGCTGCACACAGTCCTCCTTGTTGTAAGAAAATCAAATCCAACCCTCTACGGTTTTGGAGTACCACTTCGGATAATGACCTAACCGATTTTTCCAGAGCTGTTATTGATTGCTCTATACGGGCCAGATCCTCATCTACGGCAATGCGTAGAGAAGTAAATTCCTGGCTTTGTTTTATCAGGGAAGCAATTCCAGTTCCTGCACCTGCAGCCCCAAGGGCCATTAAAGTGGCTAAGGTGACAGCTGTAATAGGCTCCCTCTTTACCAGATGGTATTCAGCCACTGTGTGATAGGTATACATATACTCTTCAGTGTGGTATAGAATCCTTGGTATAATGACCACCTGTACACAAAAATCATGAGATATGCTAAACAATTTTAAAGATAGGCAAGGAGTGACTCCCAACAATGAACATACCCACCTAGTATTATTTGCAGGAATTAACCATTTGCGTGTTTGGTCCATTTTTTCAGTGGCATGGCATAGATCATTTTTATCTCTTGGAACTGTGCCGATACATCTACCTTTTCCCGTAACTTGAGTCAGAGTTATCCCGATTTCCTGACCCCAACTGCACTTGGAAGGATTTGACTCATTTGAATATTCAGGCCTCCCCATATCTCCTATAGCTTCATAATATGGGGGCTTAACACTTACACATAGCCAGCATCCTTCAGTTATCTCAGGATTAGTTTGATTTAGTACCTGGAAACTAGCATTTATAACTTTCCACATACTACTCTCGGGTACAACCCCTTTCCTTTTTACAATGCTAGGAAGCAGTGTGGGAAAGGATAACTTTGTCGTCTTATTAGAAAACACTGTAGTAGGTTGTGCAGTCCCAGGTATCTTTACAGTCTGGGCAACCAAACCTTCCCCTAATAACTCTTTATTAGGCCCTACTACCTTGGATATCTCGGATTTTTCCTTCTTTATTAATATGAGTCCTCCCCTGTCAGTTCCAGGTTCCGTATACCTTATTCCCCACACTCTTCCCATGTTCCACCCTCTATCCGTGGGTTGGGTAACATTTAAAAAGAGATATTTACAGTTTCCACGTCCTCCCCACCCTTGCGGTGGAATGCACCCATATGGACCCCATTGGACCCTTAGGTATTTATCTCTACCGTATCCCGGTATCCAACTAGGGGCTATAGTCTCACAGCCCCAATAGCTGCAGTAATATTGATTAGGGGAGTTGCAGTACCCCTTTCCAGGATTCGAACTTGGGCACATATAAAATCCCATATATTCCCAGCATCAAGGCCTCGGGACCAGCTGACACAGTGTAGAAGTAAAACTTGGCCCCCCTGATGTTATCTGGGTTGCAATAACCTGTTGATCTTCGAATCGACTTAAAGTCCATTTAAAAGGTTGGTGAGGGTGGTGTTGAGTCGCTATGCAGGATGAAATCACTGCGAGAACCCCCAAATACCAATAGGAATGGCTGAGGCTCATTTTCTTTCCCCACTTATTCACTCCTCTGCCTCACTCGTCAGTTGGGTTGCAGCCAACTACGAGGGTTTTAGTTCTTCTCGGCAGCAGTAGTGTTCTTCAGGGGAGAGCCTTTACCTTAACCCACGGTACCTATCGGGTTCGTCGCAATGTGAGCTTCAGGTCTTTGTTCCCTGGAGCGATCTCCCACTTCTCATCACAGATGGGTCCTTTAACACGGCTGGCATGTGTCCATCCTTTCTCCGCAGTTCGAATAGCCGTTTCTGTAGTAAGCAAAACAACATAGGGGCCTTCCCATTGTGGTGTTAATGTAACTTCTTTCCAAGTTTTTATCAGGACCTTATCTCCGGGCTGTATCTTGTGAATTGCTATGTCCAAAGGGGGACGTTGCGCAATTAAACCCTTTTTCTGTAATTCCCTGCGTCTATTTATCAATTGTGTGAGGTAAGGTTTTAATTGATCATCTTGTAGGTGGGGATGATCAAGGGGTATCTCGAGATCATAAGGCATACCATACAGCATTTCAAAAGGGGAGATTCCCAGATCAGTCCTGGGTTTTACGCGTATACTTAGCAAAGCTAGTGGCAAGCACTTTATCCAAGAGGTTTTTGTTTCTAACATTAATTTAGTAAGTTGCTTTTTAATTTCACCGTTCATCCGTTCTACTTTTCCCGAGCTCTGAGGATGCCAGGGAGTATGATATTCCCATTTGATTCCTAAAGCTTTCATTGTGTCACGGGATACTTTTGACACAAAGTGCGGTCCCCTATCAGAATCTATTGCTTCTACAATCCCATATCGGGGAATTATGTTTTCTAACAATATTTTCACTACAGTTTGTGCTGTAGCCCTTGTCGTGGGAAATGCTTCAACAAAATTTGTAAGACGGTCTATAATTACCAGCAAATATTTGTATCTTCCTGTTTTGGGAAGTTCGGTAAAATCCAATTGAATTCTTGCAAAGGGTCGGTGGGCTAATTCTCGTCCTCCCGGAACCCTTTTTCTCATATTTTTAGCATTTACCCTCCGACAAGTCATACACCCATTAACAATTCCTTTGGCTATGTTATATATCCCTATACACATATAATTAGTGGCGAATTGATCTACTAACGCCTGAGCACCCCAATGCATTTGTTCATGAAATCTCCGTAGCACCCTCATAGCTACTGATTTTGGTAACACTTCTCGTCCATCAGGTAGTACCCATTTTCCTTTTTCATTTTCTCGAATCCCCATTTTTGTCATTTTTTCCTTTTCTACAGTAGTAAAACAAAACAAGGGGAGGGGGACGTGCCCACCAGACCATAAAAATTTAGCTGGGCCATGCTTGTAACAGTTTCTATAAGGCGGACTCTCCTCCTCCGAACAATTACATTCAATCCCTTCTACTCCCCAGTCTTTCCAGCAATCATAGCATGGAAATTTCTTTAAATCCTTCCCCTTGCCACAACTCGGGCAGTCTGCTCTCTTAGTCACTTCATATATGCACATAAGGGCTGCTCTTTTTGCTTCCTGGTCAGCTAAGTTACTGCCTCTGATTTGGGGATTCAGCCCTCGCTGGTGTCCTTTTACATGCACCACCGCAATCTCCTTAGGCTCCCTGATGGCTTGTAAAACTTGGAGAATCAACTCCTGATGAATTAGTCCTTTTCCTTGTGAATTTATAAGTCCTCTCTCTTCCCATATTTTCCCGAAGGTGTGTATTACTCCATAAGCATATTTAGAGTCTGTATATATTGTTCCGCTTTTGTTCTTTAATAATTTCAGAGCTCTTAACATGGCATATAACTCGCAAGCCTGCGCTGACCAGCTTGGGCTCAGAGGGCCTGATTCTATTACCTCAAATGTTTTTCCGTTAACCAATGCGTAACCTGATCTTCTTTTACCCTCGACTACCCTTGAGGATCCGTCCACAAATATCTTTTCCCCTAAAGGCAATTCTACATCTTCCAGATCAGGCCTCAATCTCACTTGTTCTTCTATGTTTCTAAGACAATTATGTTCAGGCTGCTCATTTGGTTCACCATAAAGAAACTGAGCGGGGTTTTGTGCTGCAGTCGTTTCTAATGTTAATCTGGGTGATGATATTAGGATCCCTTCATATTTTAGTAACCTTGCATCCGTTATCCATTTTTCAGCTTTTTGTTGCAGCACCCCACGTATATTGTGAGGGGATATAACCTTTATTTCTCCCCCTAATGTAATCTTTTGTGCTTCTTCCACTAGTAGGGCAGCTGCTACCACTACTTGCAAGCAGCTGGGCCAACCTCTACTAACAGGGTCTAATAGCTTAGATAAATAGGCTACTGGGTTTTTACTGTCTGCCCATTCTTGAGCCAGTACTCCATAGGCAGTCCCCTCTGTGCTATTTACGAACAAGAAAAATGGTTTTTTTAATTCTGGACAGTTTAAAACTGGTGGATGCATCAGTTCTTCTTTTAATTTCTCTAATTGCTCCTCGTCTTCTTCTGTCCATTTTAGTAATCCATCCCTATTCAATTTGTTATATAGAAATTTAACCTTTCCACTGTAATCTTCTATCCATTGTCTACAATATCCAGTTAACCCTAACAGTTGCCGCACTTGCCTTTTGGTAGTTGGGGCCTTTATTCCTAGGATCCCTTTAACCCTTTCAGGATCCAGCCTTTTAGTTCCTTTATTTAGCAGATGACCCAAATATTTTACCTCTTTTTCTACAAACTGTAGTTTTGACCTGGACACCTTTAATCCCTGCGACCCCAAAAAATTCAATAGGCTAACGCTAGCTTGTCTTACAATGTCTTCATCTTTTCCAGCTATTAGTAAATCATCTACGTATTGGATCAGGGTTGTGCCCGGTACTCTGTTGTACTCTTGCAAAATTTGCTCCAGTGCTTGCCCAAACAAGTTTGGGGATTCTGTAAACCCCTGGGGCAGGACCGTCCACCTTAACTGCTGTTTTCTATAGGTGTCTGGGTCCTCCCATTCAAAGGCAAAATAATCCCTAGATTTTTCGTCCAGGGGGCATGCCCAAAATGCGTCTTTTAGATCGATTACACTATACCATCGGTCGTCTGGGTGCAGTTGGCTTAACAGAGTGTGTGGATTTGCTACCACGGGGAACCTAGTAACAGTTCTCTTATTAATTTCCCTCAGGTCATGTACCAATCTGTACTTGCCGTCTTTCTTTTTTATGGGTAAGATAGGAGTGTTAAAAGGAGACATGCAAGGCTCCAACAGCCCCTGCTGCAGCAATCTTTGAATCTCGGGTTTTAACCATCTCCTACCTTCCTCCGAAAGAGGGTATTGTTTTATCCTGACTGGTACTTCTGGATTGTTTATGGTCACTTCGAAAGGCCTTATTTTCAATTTTCCTACACTTTCTGACGTGTACCAGACTCTAGGATCGATGTTTGCTTCATCTTCTACTCGGAGTGGGCATAATTTTATTTCTAATTTCTTTCCTATCACTTCTAATCCTATTCCTAATTCTATTATTAAATCTCTGCCTAACAAATTATACTCAGCTTCCGGTACTAGGAGCAGAGTCCCCTTACTCACTTTAGAATCTGATTCTATTATTACTTCTTTTATAACAGGGACCCCAAAGGGCTCCCCCTTTGCTCCGATTACCTGGACTTTTTCAGTGGAGGCCTTGCATCCAGTGGGCAAGGTTTGGACTGTTGATCTTTCAGCCCCTGTATCTATGAGGAATTCTACCTCCTCGCGCTGGGGACCCACTTTTAATTTTATCAAGGGCTCGGTCTTGTTTCGGATCCCCAGCAAATAGAGCCCCTGACACCCCTATTCGCTCTTAAACATCCTCTCATCCTCTTTTCTTTGCCTGCATTCTTTCTTCATGTGACCTTTCTTGTTGCAATAAAAACAGGTCACATTTTTTCGTTCTTTGCTACCTCTTTCCTCCGCCCTAGGTCTCCCATGCATCTGGTCGAACCTTCGATTCGGTTCAGCCCCCCTTTTTCCTTCTCGCACTGCTGCCACCACCATACGTACTTGATTTTTCTCCTTCTCTTCTTCCCTTCTAACATACACCTTCTGTGCCTCCCTTAACAATTCGTCCAGACCTCGATCTTGCCAATCCTCTATTTTTTCCAATTTCTTCCTAATATCTACCCATGATTTTGCCACAAATTGGGCTTTAAGTAATGCCTCCCCTATCGGGGTTCCAGGGTCTAAGCCACTATATAGTTGCAAATTCTTTCGTAATCTTTCTAACCATTCCGTTGGGGTTTCATCCTTTTTCTGTTGTTCGTTAAGAGCTTTGTTTATGTTCTGTCCTCTGGGGACAGATTCTCGTATCCCCTGAATTATGATTGTTCTTAAATCTTGCATATGTCCCCTGTGTATGGGGTCTTGATTATTCCAATTAGGCTGCTGCATTGGCCACTTTATGTCTGCAGCCGGCCCCTGCTGGTGTTGCTGATCCCAAATTTGCATCCCAGTACGCCTAATCATTCTTCTTTCCTCTGATGTAAAGAGGATTCCCAGGATGGATTGTAACTCTTCCCAGGTATATATATTTGGGCCTAAGAATTGGTCTACTCGTTCCGCCACTCCCAATGGGTCTTCTAGTAAACTTCCCATCTCCTTTTTAAAATCCCTCACATCCCCTGAATTAATGGGAACAGCCACGTATCCCATTCCTGGCTGGGGTCCCCCCATCGCTATTTCTCGTAGGGGATATAATCCCTCCCTTAAAGCAGATTTCTGATTTCTTGCCCTGCTTCTGGTTACCGGCCCCTGTGTTTCATGATCCGATTCCGTTTCTCCTGAATTTGCTAATTCGGGGAGTCCATTAAGGACAGGAGCCGTTGGTGCGGGCAGTGGAATATAGGGCGGGGGCGATGTCGGGACTTCTAAGTCCTTTCTCTTTTTATCCCGCCCTCCTTTTTCTTTTAGAGGATATAGATGCGTCCTCGTATCTGAATTTATCCAGAGGTGCGCATATTCACTTTCTTCCAAACTAAAGGGCTCCTTAGAGTTAACATAAATATTGAGGGCTTGGCATACCCAATCCTCAAAGGAGCCGAACGGGGGCCAGAAAACGCTGTCCCCTTTGATGGGCTTGTTGCCCCACACTTCTATACAATAATAAATCATTTTAACTTTACTCTTTCCCCGCCTAGAAGGGGAATCATCCCAATTCTTAATCATTTGTCCTAACGGACTATCAGAAGGAACAGAGGGTATCCCTACAGCATTGGATCCCTCCCTCATGGGGCCAGAAGGCTTACTTTTCTTCTGTCCCATCTTCCGGAGCACCTTCACACACACACACACAACGCTTCCCCCTTTTCGTGGCCCAGTCCCTCGCGGGAGGTGGGAACCGCACTACCGAGGGGTCCGCACTCGCTTCGTCCGCACTTGGACGTCTCAAATGTCGTGCTCCGGGATACCCAACCCCAACCGAACTGAACACCGGCCTATACTTACCCACCCCGTGGGTCTTAGTTCGGTCTTCGTGCACAAAGGTTGCCTGGGGTTTACCGGTTTTATTTGCTTGTGTCTGATTTTGGGTTCGTCGATGAAGGGCTCGAGCAGGAGTTTCCGTTTCTGGGGCCGCCGAAATCGGCGGGGCGCCTCCCCTAGAGGGATTCCTGATCAATCAGCCTTCATCCGAGTCACGGCACCAAATTGTTATAAATTAGACCACACAATTTACAGGTCTATTGTAATTATTTTATTAATCAAGTAAGCAGACACAAGCAAAACAGCGCTGGGCGGCTGGGGAGTCTCCGCTCCGCAACAGCACACACCTTCCCTTTCCAGGGTAGCTATTTTATAGCAGTCGAGTTCCAGCTTATCGAGACCTATTGAACTGGCTGAGGCTGCGCAGTTTATTGTTGAGAGGGGGGGTCGTTGTTCCTCTGCTGGTGTTCACACGTTGTGCTCGTATTCAGGTGGGGGTAATGAAGCGGCAGACAGGATGTCTGGTTTCACTCAAGGATGTGTATCCAATACTCCCTCCTGTTATCTGCTTGCTTTAATCCTCCCCTTTACCAAGGCCGTTAATTTGTACAACCTTATCTCTTCAGCAGTTTCTCCAAATTCCTCAAAGACAATGAACAAACCCCCCACTAATTTATCACAAAAGGTGTCCGTCTTGCTTTGCAGGTGCCGTGGCAGGCTCTCCACAGAAGTGGATAAGGATATGAGATAAGGCCAGAGAGCGACAAGGAGCGGCACGTGCAGGGATGGTTTTGAAGCGCTGCGGTGGCTTACTCTTCTGTTCATCAGGTGCCACAGGCAAGGTGGGTTGTAACATCAGTCGTTATATTTGCATGAAAGCAGTTCACTTGAATGCCACAGTGCATCTGAGTAGGGTGTTCTAGCAGAACAAGCTTGTCTGGCACAGCGGTGCCTGATGGCAGTGTGTTTCCTCAGGTGAAGAGGTGCCTGAAGCCCCATCCTATCTAGCCTGCACACAATTATCTGAGAATGAAAGCTGCTTTCCAGTAATTCAGAAAGCCAAGTTACGTCTCAGCCTTGAGCATCTCGGGCTTTTGGGCCTGTCTGTAACATTTGGCACCAGCACTAATACTTTTTTTGGCATATGTTTAGCGTTTGGGGCCTGTGTCTGGGATTTGGGCCCTGTCTCGAACCACTGGGGCTTTGTCCTGGGTTTTGGAGCCTGCCTCTAGAGTTCAGGGCCTGTGATTAGGCTTTTGGGGTCTGTGTCTGGGGGCCGGTATCTGGGGGCAAGGGGGGAGCTGCTTGTAGACCCTTGGGGCCGGCATTGAGGGGGTTGGGAGCTGACTCTACACCTTTGGGGCCTGCTTCTGGGGGCTGGGGGGGGGCTTGAGACCAGCATCTGGGGGAGGGGTGGGAGCTCTTTGTATTCCTTTGGAGCCTGTGTCGGGGGGCGGGGGGGAAGGGGAGGGTTGGTTGGGAGGTGCTTGTACACTGTTGGAGCCTGGGTTGAGGGAGGAGGTTTGGAGCTGCTTCTACACCTTTGGGCCTGGCATCGGGGGTAGGGGGTTGGGTGCTGGTTGTAGGGGCCTGTGTTTGGGGGGGGGGGGCTTGGGACCTGCGTCTGGGGGAGGGGTGGGAGCTGCTTGTACACCTTTGGGGCCTGCATGTGTGGGGGGTCAGGGCCTGTGTCTAGCGGGCTGGGAACTGCTTGTACAATGTAGGAATCTGTTTCTGCAGGGTGGCTGGGAGCTGTTTGTACAACTTTGGGGCCAGCATCTGGGGGTGGCTGGGAGCTGCCTGTACACTGTAGGGGCCTGTGTTTGTGGGGGGCTTGGGGGCCTCCCTCGGGGGGGGGGGGGAGGATTGGGAGCTGCTTGTATAGGGTAGGGGGCCTGCCTGGCAGGGGTTGGGAGCTGCTTGTAGAATTTGGGTCGCTGTGTCTGGGGGGGCGGTTGGGGCCTGTGTCTCAGGGGTGTTGGGAACTGGTTGTATACCTTTGGGTCATGTCTTTGGGGGGAGCTACTTGTACACTTTTGGGGTCTGTATTTGAGGGTGGTTGGGAGCTGCTTGTGCACTTTTGGACCTATGTTTAGGCTGGTTGGGAGTTGCTCATGCATTCTAGGTGCCTCCCTTTTGAGAAGGGTTGGGGCCTGCATCTGTGGGTGGTTGGGAGCTGCTTGTACACTATAGGGGCCATGGTCTTGGAGGGGGGTCTGGGCTGTTTATACACCTCTGTGGCCTGTGTTTGGGGGGGGGGGGGTGGGCCTGTGCCTGGGGAAGTTGGGAGCTGTTTGTTCACTCTAGGAGCCTCCATTTGGGGGTCTTTGGGGCCTCCCTTTGAGGGGGAGGGAGTTGGGAGTTGGTTGTACACCTCTGCATCCCGTGTCTTGGGGGGGGTGGGGGGAGTGGGACCGGTCTCTGAAGGGGCGGGTTGTGAGCTGCTTGTACACCTGTGTCGGGGGGAGGGTAGGGAGGTTGGCAGGGGTCGGGTCCGGGTCTTGGGCCAGTGTCTGGGTGGAGTCCAGTTCTTGGGAGGGGGTGGTGGGGTAGGAGCTGCTTGTGGGCAGTTGGGGTCTGCATCTGGGTGTGGTTGGTGCCTGCTTCTTTTGGCAGTTTGGGGCCTGCTTGTAGACTTGTGCAGCCTGGGTTTGGGGGCTTTTCTGTAACGTTTGGGGCCTGCATTTTTGCTTTGGGATGCATCTTGAGCTTTTGAGGCCTAGCAGTAGCATTTGGGGCCTGCATCTGGGGCTTTTCTGTAGCATTTTGGTTGCGTATTTGTGATTTGGGGCCTGTATCGTGGGTTTTGCCTTTTTTGTAGTTTCCATCTTTGTGTGTGTGTGTTTCGTTGTTGGCTGTCTGGGGTTAGGGGCAGTTTGGGGTTTGGATTAAGGTCAGTGTCATTAGCGTTAGGGGGTTGATAATAAGGGTTAGGGTTGTGGTTAGAGTTGTTAGGTTTAAGGGGAATAAGGATTTCAGGGTAAGGGGATCAAGGTTGTGGGAATAAAAATGTTGTTTTTGCGCAGTTACATCCTGTAGAGGGAAGGAAGGTGGTATTGAGATATGCTTGCAGTGATAAGACAGCTTAACAGTGTGAAATGAGTTCATCTGATTCGTGTCAATATGGAACAATGCTAGGGCCGCATGATATGATGAAAAGTCTGAGAAAACCAGAGTGGTTAATATATATAGTTCTTGTATCTTGCAAAGGAATGGTCCAGCAATTCGGGTCAATAGGGGATAAGAGAACAAAGGGGTTTCAGAATAACTGCTAACTATTACAACTGTTGCATGGGACACTATGCAAGTGTCTGCCATCCAGCCAAGATGGACAAAGGAGATGGACAAGAGAAAAGCCTGGGAGGAAGACTACGAGCCTTCAGTACGAGCGGCCCCCAGAGGGACCACCGGAGACTGATAACGCCTGCACCAGTGGGAGGGTTTGGATTCTGGGAACTAATTAGAATAACCCTGCCTTTTGTAGAAGTAGTAATGAATATGTATTAGCCTAGCAGCATAAAAACCAGCCGCCTGATGTAACTTGTGTGCGTCTTGGTGGAGCAGAGACTCCTGGCGCACCCAGCGCTGCTTGCTTACCTCTATTCATTTAATAAATTGTAAATTTCAATTGCAATCCTATTTGGGACCCAGTCATTTATTACAAGTGGGCGCTCGTCCGGGAGGGCTTTGGTTCCTGATTTCTGGTTTGATCTAGGAGAGGCACCCCCACCATTTGGTGGCTGCTGTTTGAGTCAGGTCGGAACTAATGGCATCTTGAACCTGAATAAAGGTAAGCAACGTTTCTGATTCTTTTTTTCAGCTCCCTTGCCAGCTGCAGCACTATATTTTGCCCGTAACTGTGTGTGTGAAGATCCGAACGAAGATGACGGAGTCGTAAGCATTTAAAGCGTATACCGTTCGGTTGGGTGGGGTTCGGTTGCCTGTGTGTGTAAGAGTGTGACTGAGATGGAACTTAGTTCTGAAGCGATTGTGGAGGTCTTCTAACCGCAGTTCCAATCTCCCGCGAGGGACTTGGCCGGTGAAGGACCGAAGGGATTCCTATAGGATTTGTGGGTGTGTGATAGGTCCTCGACCCCCTGCAAGACACTCTTACTAAGGTAACCAAGGGCTGTGGGAATTGCCAGAGTAAAATTCCTAGATGGGTCAGACAAAATCGAAGACCAGAGACCAGAAGAAAGGGAGCAAATTACCAGTCATACCACCAGAAAGTCCATTAGGAATAACGATTCGAAATTGGAATGATAGGGACCCCAGAAAAGGAAAAAGTAAATTAAAAATGGTCCAGTATTGTGTGACAGAATGGCCAAAGGAGCCTTTAAGACTACATGTCTTTTGGCCTGTTTTTGGATCCTTCGAAGACTGGATTTGCCAGGCCTTAAATATCCATGTTAATTCAAAGGAACCTTTTAGCCAGGAAGAAAGTGATTATGCAGGATTATGGATCAGGAAGACTTCAGGTCCTTTTCCAGCCTCAATATTTACACTAAAAGCAGGTAAGAAATTTGAAGAACAAGAAGAACATGAAAAAGAAAAAGAAGATAAACGTGAGCCGTTGGATAAGCTACCACCTCCATATCCTAACAATCCACCCCCGGCGGCTCCCCCTCCGGTGGCTGTGGTATCGCCACCAGTACCACCGTTGCCCCAGCTTCCACCACCAACAGCACCAGAATTAGACCGACCTCCGGCCGCATGCAGGAGAAGTAGGACGGAAGTATCTGAGAGGGCTTCTCTATATCCCTTAAGGGAGGTAACTGGTATATAACTGGTGCGCGTCTTGGTGGAGCAGAGACTCCAGGCGTACCCAGCACTGTTTGCTTACCTCTATTCATTCAGTGAATTGTAAACTTTGATTGTAATCCTATTTGGGACTTTTATTTATTATAACAGACAACCTTGTAAAACGCAGACAACCAGAATCCTTACAGCAATTAGGTGGAAATCACGGCGTAAGAAACATTACCACCTCAAAGAGTAAAAACCTCAAAAGAAATGTGACTTGTAACAGGCCAGCAGCTGTGTATTTTCTGTGAAGCACCAGCTAGATTATGAACCTTGAATAGCACAGTTAAAGGGGAAACAGGGGAGGGTCCCGGTCCTCGGCAGAAAAAAAAAGTGTATAAACTGTGTATGGAATTAGTAGGCACCCTCCTGCTTGTGGGACACCCGCCATTGTAATCTCGAATAATAATGCTACTGTACTGAGATCCTCGACTCAGCCTATGCTATTTGCTACAGATTGATTCAGGGTTTTAAGGTTTCAGGGATTGGGCACTAGGGTTGGGTTTCAGGGTAAGGGGTTTCAGGGTTTATGTTTAGGATTTTAAGGTTTTTAGGGTTGGAGTTTTAACGGTTAGGGTTTTAAGGATTTGGGGGTTAGGGTTTTAAGGGTTTCAGGGTTAGCGTGTTAGGGTATTAGAGTTTTTTGGGTTGTAGTGTTGATATGTTTTTTAGGGTTAGAGTCTTAAGGTTTTATTTTTGGTCAGTTATTTACGGTTAGGGTTTTAAGATCTTTTTTTTTTTTTTTTTTTTTTTTTTCAGGTTAGGTTCTCCAGGTCCAGGGTTTTGAGTATCCTAATTTTTGGGGTTAGGCTTTTGTGTGCCCTAATTTTTGGGGATAGGCTTTCAAGCATCCTAAGTAATTGGGTTAGGGTTTTGAGCATCTTAATGTTTCCAGGATAGGGTTTGGAGCATCCTAAGATTTCGGGAAAGGGTTTTGAGCATCTCAATGTTTCCAGGATAGGGTTTTGAGAGTCCTAAGTTTTTGGAATAGGGTTTGGAGAGTCCTAAGTTTTCTGGATAGAGTTTGGAGTGTCCTAATGTTTTCGGGATAGGGTTTTGAGCGTCCAAAGTGTTATAAGTTGCCCCCTTAATTAATTTTCATAGAGCATTGTATTAATCATAGAAAGGAATTTATTGAGTGAGCAAACATCAAGCAAAACAGCACTGGGCGGCCGGGGAGTCTCAGCTCCGCCAACGGCACGCACCTCACCCCCGCCAGAGTCCCTTTTTATTTATATTTTGCTAATTCCGGGATTACGCAGCACATCCTGGTATATTCTGCGACTGCGCGCACTGTTGCTAGGGGGTCGTCTCTGTCCCTCTGGTGGTCGTGAAGATGAAGGCCGTAGTCTTCCTCGGCGTTGTGGTTCAACTTCTTTTATTATTTGGTCATGTTGGCCCAGCGTTAGACAGGAAGGCATGTATGTCGATACACTACTTTAGCAACTTATCAGGAGATGGTTACATGAGCTTTGCAACAGTGTCTTTGAACAAAAGAGGCAACTGAGATGCAGAAGGAGAATGGGTTGGGGGGTCTATTTTTTGTTACGTTAAGCAAAAGAATTTTCATAATGTCTAGGCAAGCATTATGAAGCTCCTTACTTCAGCAGGGAGCTTTCGCAACTCCCGCTCCTCAAACAGAACTCCTTGTTTTTATAATACAAAAGACAATGAGCAAACATTTATGGTGTATTACCCTAAGTTTTTGGGTTAGGGTTTTTTGCGTCTTAATGTTTTGGGGTTAGGGTTTGGAGCGCCCTAAGTTTTTGGGCTAGGGCTTTGAGCATTCCTAACGTTTTGGGTTGGGTTTGGGTTTTGAGCATCCTAAGATTTTGGGTTGGGGGTTTTAGGCATAGGTCTTCAGGGGTTTAGTGTGGTAAATAGTTTGGGTTAGGTCTGTAGGGGTTTCGAGGTTTTTTGGATGTTAGGGCTTGAGGCTTTTTTTGTAAGGGCGGTGAGGGTTCCAGTGAGTGCTGGTAAATGCAGTTCTCGAGCACTCGGCCTGTGATTGGCCATGCTGGCTGTGCGGGGAATGCTGGTAGGTGTAGTTTTCCGGCAGTGGGAGGCCATGTTGTGTGCCCAGAGCATGCCGGGAGATGTAGTTCTCGGGACTCCGGACTTCCGGGAGGCCATGTTGCGTACCCAGAGTATGCCGGGAAATGTAGTTTTCGTATTCGGCATTTACACTGGGGCGCGGATACTTGCATGTATATGTCTAGCAAAAACCAACTGTAAGGTTAGGACTAAGTCTTTTGTCCGCAGGCATGTCTGTGTGCCGTCTTGGCAGCTTCAGTGCCATGCTTTAGGTGTAAGCTATGTGGACGGGGCAGGTGGCTGGCAGATTGGGTAATGTTTGAAAGGGTCAAAGTAATGATTGTCGTTAGATTTTGTTGTTTTTAGTACTGGAGTTTCTCTAATAAGTTTGGGTTATGTTGTCATGAATTTGTGTTTGTGTATATATATATTCGTGGGGTTGTGTTGGGTGGCGGTTTTGTTTTTAAGGTATGTCCATCGAGCATTCACTAAATAGCCCTATTTACGTAGAGCTGCGGAGGAGAGCATTAACTGAATGTGGTCAAAGTGCATCAGTGTCAAGGTGATTCCCCATATACGCCAACCGTCTCATTGAGTAACCCGTGAGATATAGGATAGGACGATAACGCAGGTGTGTCCAGGCTTAGATTGTGGGGCCCCCGAAGTCACTGGGAAGGGCCAGCTGTGAGGTAACCCCGGAAAAAATAAAAGGAACCAGAGGCGCCAAAAAGCTGGAGGATGCCGCGATTACGCATTGAGGTGGTGGAAGTCTTCCACAGATGCCACTTTGAAGGGCAAGTAGAGGTGAGTGAACCCAATTGATGGCCCTGACCGAGGAACCAGAGGCGCAAAAGTGTGAGGAGGGCGAGGGGTTTAGGGGGAACGTATGGGCCTGAAGCTAGTCACGTCGGACATTATGTGCAAGGATTGCTGATTTCACGTGAGGTGTACGATTAATAAATCCATCTGGTACGAAGCTTCATGAGTTATGGGTGGGGACTGTGGGTTTAAGGGTATGTCCATCGAGCATTCATCCTATGGGGTCTTGTTATGGTTTCGAGGACTTTGTGGTTGTTGTAGGCTGGGACGGGTCTTGGAGCATTCATTCTTGGCTACCTGGGGGTAATAGTCCGTTGAGGTTGGTATGTCTGGTTGTCATGGCATGGGTTTAGTCCTTGCGTGGTAGGATAGTTGGCTAATAATGTGTATTACTGGGACCATAGATAAATATATGGGGTATATAAATGTATGCACGATATGCATAACCAAATAACCCCCGCAACTCCCTGGGGGGGGAAGAGAGGGGGGGGGGGTAAGGCATAGAGGTGCAGTGGTGGGGGCATTATCAGGCTATTTTGGCTTTGTTCCTGTAGTTGAAGACAATAACGGCTTTTCAAGCCGTAGGCCTCGGGTAGTAGCCGAGCAGGAATAATGACTTATTTTGTATTTTTTCTAGGGGTTTGCTTTGTAGTTGGTGTTTTGGGTGTAGCATCGAATCCTTCGCCGTATTATGGGGTTGTTGGTTTGGTTCTGGTGTCTGTAGCAGGGTGTGGTTGATTGTTGAGTCTTGGGGTTTCATTTGTTGCTCTGGTGCTGTTCATGGTGTATTTGGGGGGTATGTTGGTGGTGTTTGTTTATTCTGTGGCTTTGGCGGCGGAGCCTTTTCCTGAGGCTTGGGGCGACTGGCGTGTGGCCGGGTATGCGGCGGCGCTTGCAGCGGTTGTCTTAGCAGGGCTGGTGTTAGGGGGGTTTGTTGGGTCTTGAGGGTTTGGGGTTGTTACTGTTGATAGTGTTGGGATGTTTACTGTGCGGCTGGATTTTAGTGGGGTTGCGATGCTTTATTCACGAGGGGTTGGGATGTTTTTAGTTGCAGGTTGGGGGCTGTTGTTAACTTTGTTTGTTGTGTTGGAGCTTGTGCGGGGGTTATCTCGGGGGGCTATTCGGGCAGTTTAGGGGTCAGGATCAGAGAATAGTTTATTATAAAATACCAGCTTTGGGAGCTGGAGATAAAGGTTTAAGTCCTTTTTTTCTGAGGTGCGAGGATACTCTAAGAAGGGGCAAGTCTTCAGTCTTTGGTTTACAAGACCAATGTTTTTTATAAACTATTAGAGTATTTAGCAGTTAAGTATTTTATTTTCTAGGGCGCTTACGGCGGGGAAGAGGAACAGGAGGATGGTGAAGTAGGTGATTGATGCGAGCTGTCCGATGATGATGAATGGGTGTTCAACAGGTTGGCTTCCCACTCATGTGAGGACTAGGAGATTGGCTACTAAGGTTCAGAATAGGAGTTGGGAAAGTGGTCGGAACGTCATTGTTCGCTGCTTCGATTTGTGGAGGAAGGGAATTAAGAACAGGATTAGCACTGAGGCAGCTAGTGCTAGGACGCCTCCTAGTTTGTTCGGGATTGATCGCAGGATGGCGTAGGCGAATAGGAAGTATCACTCTGGTTTGATGTGGGGCGGGGTTACTAGTGGGTTTGCTGGGGTAAAGTTTTCTGGGTCTCCCAGGAGGTTTGGTGAGAATAGGGCCAGTGCTATCAGGGGGGTGAGCATGAGGATGAATCCTAGGATGTCTTTGAAGGAGAAGTAGGGGTGAAATGGGATTTTGTCGCAGTCTGATACAATGCCTAGGGGGTTGTTTGAGCCTGATTCGTGCAGGAAGGTTAGGTGGACTAGGGTGATCCCTGCGATTAGGAAGGGCAGCAGGAAGTGGATGGCGAAGAATCGAGTTAGGGTTGGGTTGTCTACCGAGAATCCCCCTCAGGCCCACTCTACAAGGGTTTGTCCGATGTATGGGAGGGCTGAGAATAGGTTAGTGATTACGGTGGCCCCTCAGAATGATATTTGCCCTCATGGTAGGACATAGCCTACGAAGGCAGTTGCTATAAGAGTGAGTAGGAGGATCACTCCTGTGTTTCAGGTTTCTTTGTACAGGTAGGAGCCATAGTAGAAGCCTCGTCCGATGTGTAGGTAGATGCAGATGAAGAAGAATGAGGCGCCGTTGGCATGTAGGTTGCGGATGAGTCAGCCGTATTTTTAGAGTTTTGAGCGTCCAAAGTTTTTGGGTTTGGGTTTTGAGCGTCCAAAGTGTTATAAGTTGCCCCCTTAATTAATTTTCAGAGAGCATTGTATTAATCATAGAAAGGAATTTATTGAGTAAGCAAACATCAAGCAAAACAGCACTGGGCAGCCGGGGAGTCTCAGCTCCGCCAACGGCACGCACCTCACCCCTGCCAGGGTCCCTTTTTATACCTTGCTAATTCTGGGATTACTCAGCACATCCTGGTATATTCTGCGACTGCGCGCACTGTTGCTATGTTCCCTCAACATAACCCTAAAATTAACCGTAACCATTACCCTAACACTTATCCTTACCTAACCCTAATCCTAACCCTTAGTCTAACTTTTAACCCTGACCCATAACCTTAGACTTCCCCTACCCTTACCCTTACTCTTCCCCTTACCCTAACCCTTACCCTTACACTTACGGTTACCATTAACCTTACCCTTACCCGAACACTTACCCTTACCCTATCCCTTACACTAATCCTTATCCATACAACTTCCGCTTACCCTAACACTTAACCTTAACCTAACCCTAACCCTAAACCTTACCTGAACCCTTACCCTGACCCTTACATTAACCCTAACCCTAAAACTTAACCTTAACCTTACCCTTAACCTTAACCTAATACTTACGCATACATTTTCCTGACTTTAACCCTAAAACTAACCCTTACCCTAACCCTTACACTTACCCTAACCCTAACCCTAACCCTTACTCTAACCCTTACCCTGACCTGTACCCTTACACTTACCCTTACCCTTATACTCACCCTAATTCTTACCCATACCATAACCCATACCCTAACACATATTTGTACCCTTAACCTTACCCTTACCCTTACTCTATCTGTTACCCTTACGCTTACCCTTAACATAAACCTTACCCTTGACCTTACCCTTACCATAAGCCCTACAACAACACTTACATGTACACTTACGCTTACACTTACCCTAGCAATTACTCGTACAATTACCCTTACCCTTACCCTTAACCTAAGCCGAAACCTTAAACCTTACAGTAAACCTTACCCTTTCTGCTACACTTACCCTTAGCCTAAATCTAAACCTTACACTTACCCTTACTGTAACCCTCACCCTTACTGTTGCCAATACCCTTACTCTTACCCTTACCCTAACCCTTCTCCTTACACTTACTGTTACCTTTAACATTACCCTTACCCTAACACTTACACTTATCCTTATCCATACCCTTACCCTTACCCTAATCCTTACCCTTAACCTAACCCTAACCCTAAACCTTACCGCAGCCCTTACCCTGACCCTTACATTAACCCTAACCCTTACCCTAAAACTTACACTTACTCTTAACCTTAACCTTACCCTTAACTATTACCCTAACACTTACCCTTATGTTTCCCTCACCCTAACCCTAAAATTAACCCTAACCATTACCCTAACACTTACCCTTACCATAACCCATACCCTAACACGTACTTGTAGCCATAACTTTACCATTCCCCTTACCCTTACCTTTACTGTCTCCGTTACCCTTACACTTACACTTAACATAAACCTTAAAGTTAACCTAACCCTTGTTATAAATGGCTCAGGATTCAAATTAGGATTAAATAAAAAAATAGGATTTATTGAAAGAATATAAAGGAATAGAGGTAAGCAAACAGCGCTGGGTGCACCGGGAGTCTCCGCTCCACCAGGACGCACACCAGTTACATCAAGCAGCTGATTTTTATGCTCCTAGACTAATACATATTCATTACTACTTCTAAAAAAAATAGATTATTAGAATTAGCTTCCGGGGTGCAGTCCCTCCTACTGGAGCATGCGCAGTCTCCTCTGGGGTCTCTTCTGGGGGTCTCTAGGGGTCTTTCATGCTGAAGGCTCGTAGTCTTCCTCTCCCCCTTTGTACTTACTTGGCACCATACCAAGTTTATAGAACATTCTCTTCAAGACTTGTCTCCCAGCCGTCCTTCAGCTTCTTTTTCCTTCCTCTTAATCTCTCGGCCCCCCTAACCAGATACCAAAGATCCGCATAGTATCCCATAACAGTCACTAGTTGTTATCAGTTGTTCTGAAACTCCCAGACATCAAACACAAACGGCTTCACGAGTAATTAAAACATTCTTCCCCAGCCATTCACAGACACATCTATAGCAGTGTTAGAAATAGAAGTCCGGAATAACAAAAGCAAACAGGTTCATAAATTTAAGGAGTGATAAATTGACTAGAATGAGGGGGAGACTGGGACACGCTGCAGCTGTGGTTCAAGAATTAAATTGCCAGTGCAGGGCCCAGAGGCAGACAGGATTCAAACAGAATTGTTCTTTATGGACACGAATTGTTAAAACATTCCTCACAATCCCTTATCTTCTTTTTAACATCCCCAATTCGTGTCTCTTCTGTTATTAATAATTGGATTTCATCAGTTTGTTCTTGGAGGGTCCAATTCTTAAGCATCATAATTGACATATTCCCTTCTTTTTTTAATGAAGTTATTACAAATGTACTATTTATCACCCGGTGTATTAATAATGTAAGACAAGGTATCATACAAGGTACAAATAATAACGTAATTACACCACATAACAATAAAAATAACACTCTTTTGACCCATGGTCCACCAGGCAGCCATGAAAATAAATCCCATTCCATATCCTTCCAGGTTTGTGTTTGCTCGCTCACCTCCCCCCTCCTTCTCTGGGATGGGAGAGAGAAATGGGAAAGTGAAGCCTGTGAGTTGAGTTAAAAACAAGAAGATAATAACAATAATGATGATAATAGTACTACTAGTAATAATGTGTACGAAACAAGTGATGCACAATGCAATTGCTCACCACCTGCTGTCCGATGCCCAACCTTACCCCGAGCAGTCCGGCCCTCCTCCCAGCCTGCCTGCTGGCAGGACAGTGAGAAGCTGAATTTGGCTTGGTCCTTGGCTTGGTGTAAGCACTGCTCTGTAACAATTAAAAACAATTAAAACATCAGCATATTATTAACATTCTTCTCATCCTAAACCAGAACATAACATTCTATCAGTTACTAGGAAGAAACACCTTTTCATCAATCTTTAAACAGTAATTACTAAAGTTAAATTTTCCACAGACTTCTCCTTCTTGTGCTAGCAAACAATCCAAAGCTAGGCAATTTTGATACAAAGCAGTTCTCATCTTTATAACTCATTTAGATCAGTTCTCATCATTTATAACTATTTCTATTACAGCTAATAACCTAATTATTCTATTAAGTATATATACTGAGGTCCTATAGCCCCAGGATCTGTCTTCTGCCCATGTAGCTGGATCATAATAGGCAAACGCCTTCAGGGTCGATTCAGACTTGTGTTACCGTTCGGCCTGTCAGGGTGATCCAGCTCCTGTAAAACGAATCACAATTTTATATAGGTTTAAAAAAGAGGTTTTTTATGTTATTTTCTCGGGACAACCTGATCTTAGTGTGGGAGAAGTCCGGTCGAGGCCCTCTCATTCGGCAGTCAATACCGATAGGGGTTGCCTCCCTCGGTAGACCATACACACCACAGTGGAGGGTCCTGCCCCAGTCTTGCCTTCTCCCTTTTCTCCCTTTAGGCTTGTCCTTTTTATTTGGCATCCTTAATTCATGCAGAGCCTCGTTGCCAGAATATTAGTTCTCCCTTAGCTTGAGTTTCAGTTTCCCAGGAGCGGACTCAACCCTCCAAGTTTCAGTAGTTACTGGTCCTTTTATTCTGGATGCGTGGGTCCCTTTCTGCAGTTCTCACAGCTGTTTCAGTAGTCAGTAAAACAAGGTACAGTCCCTCACATCGAGGGTTCAGTGATTCTTCCCTCCCGTGGCTGCTTGTTGAAACACTTTATTTTTTATCTTCTGACAAGTTAAATAGCAGTTATTTAATTTGCTTTGCCGTATGGCCCTTTCCAGGTTCCTGTAGCAGGATTCATCTGATAGCCTTTCAGGTTGATACAGATTTGACTACAGGGTTTTGGCATTCATCACTATCTCCACAGTTTCACAGCTGGACAGTCACATTCATTTATGTTGCATTCCTTCAGGGGCTCATCACCCCAGTCCTTGCAGTCTCTCTGCTGGTTACACACTTTATTGATATCTATGCATTCTCCACTTCTGCACTTGAATTTGCCAGGTCCAGAGCACTGAATAACATTGTTACAGTTTGCTTCATCAGTGCCATCCAGACAGTCTCTCACACCACTGCACTGCCTACTCCCATGGACACAGTTCACATCTGAACTGGTCTGGCCTACAGGTCCAGGAAGGGCAGTTAATTTCATCTCTTCCATCCTTACAGTAAGGATCTCTATCACATCGCCACAATTCTCTTCATCTTCTCCACTGTCACAGTCTTTTTCACCATCACATTTCCATGACACTGTTCTCATATGACACAGCTCAGCACTTTCATCAGACCCATCTTCACAATCCAGATCCCCATCACACTGCCATCTGTTTGGCACACACTGACCACCGTTGCACACAAAGTCAGATTCAGCACACATCTTCTTCACACATCTTCTTCACACAAACACTCTCATCACTGCCATCTGAGCAGTCTTCACATTTTACTCTAGCACCGTCGGCAGCAGTGCACAGTCAGGCGAAGGCGAGCAGCAGGCAGAGCGCCTCGCCTCGCACCGTCACCTGTGTCACTTATACTACTCCTATTACCCATGCTGTTAGTGTCAGTGGCATCCTCCTTTTCTTTTTGCCACTGACCATTCACCACAAATGGATGAGACACATGATTACTAGTTAGGAAAGAGAGTGTAACGTCTGCTATATGGCTGCAGGCAGTGCCAGCTGCAACCTTAGGTTTGTGAAAGAGCCTGCTGGTGGTCATTTGGCAGTGTAATCTGCGTCTCTGCACTCCTGCCCTGCAATAGAGCTTAGTCGTCATTAGTAACAGTTATAACACCAATCTGGGGACTAATAGTCTTTTTTGCATTGCAAGATAAACCTTTTATAAAAAGAATGCTAGAGTGAAGCAGCACAGCCGCTGCTGCCACTGCCTCCATGGTTACGTCAGACAGGCTGCAGGGTCCTGATGTCCGCCCCTCTGCTCTGTGCCGACTGGCCACACGGTGAGGGTCGGCTACCGGTGTCCACTGACGCCTCTGGTCTCCCGTAGCAACTCGATCTTGGATGTCCCGCAATTACTTCAATTCCCCGTGTTTTCCGGCTTCTGTCCGGTCTATTCTGTGTCTCTCAGAGCCGTCCGTGGCTCTGCAGCGTCTCTCAGGGCTCTCTCCGTCCAGTGGTAGTCCCTCCGTAGTGTCTCGGGTCTCCCAGCGCCACTCCAGTCTCTCGGCACCGCTCCGGTCTCTCGGCCTGTTCAGATCTCAGCGAGTCCAGGTCTCGGCCTGTGCAGGCCTCATATGTTGCAGAAAGCATGTCATATCATGCTCCTGCCTTTTTCTTGTCACAGTCAAAACATTTAAGAGCAAAAATAGGATACACAAGATACACAAGATACACTGGGCACCACCACTCAAAACTTGGATAAAACAGCACTTCTTTTCAGTCTGTCAAGCACTTCGTTCGTCTCTGCCCACTCCCCTTGTGGAGAGTACGGAACAACGGATCGGAACTCTGCACTCGCTTTGCAGCAACGCTGCGTCTCACTCACACAGCACAATCGCACACGGAGGCCTCCAGCACATCTCATTCATACCACAGGAATATAATTTAGAATGATAACCAACCAAACAAGTATTGTCTCTGACTGTGTTCTTCGTGAAGTGACTTGTAACACTTTGTTTCAAACCCTTACATTTACACAAATACTTTCAACACAAAATACATACAATATGCAAATATTACAATATACAAAATGTCAACACAAAATACATACATAAAAACACATACAATTATTAACACTCCAGTTAGTATCCCTCCAGCAGCTGAAAACATACCGTTTATCTGGAGTTTCAGGAGATCTTTGCTCCTGCGGTGAGCAGCTGAGAGTGGAGTCCCCTCCGAGCAAAAACGCTCAGGGTGCACCTAGGGGCGTCCGCGCTGCAGCCGATCCCGCAGCCGAGCAGAGTGTCTCCTGCCTGGCTCACCAAAATGACTCACAGAAAGCTGACTCCACAATCAGTAAGATTGTAAAGTAGGTATGTTTACTCAGTTCCATGCAGCACGGGGCGGGTAGTCCCACCAAAGTCGTGCACGCCTAACGTGGCAAATTGCTCTAGTAAAGAGTTACATATACATGAACATTCCTATACATATACATATTCCTAAGCTGTCCCTTTGTGAGCAGTCCTCCTTATCTCAGACCCCTTGATTAAAGTCCGAACCATGAGGTTGTTTTTGATCTGGTTCTCGGGGTCCGAGAGGCTCCTGTTATCTGGTGGTATAAGTGCAGCACAGGCACAAATGTAGCACATATTCATTCTTAATCAATTGCTCTCAAATTTCTAATTCCAATGTTTCAGCTTGCTCTTTTCTGGATCCATGGGTATTCTACTATTAATGTTCAAAGCCTGACAGACCCCGTCCTCTGTGGATCAAAATACATGGGGTCTTAAGAGTTCTTTTGGTCATTCTATCATATAATACAGGATCATTTTTAATTTACTCTTTAATTTTCTGGGGCCCCTATTGTTCCAATTTCTAATCATTATTCGTAATGGACTTTTTGGTCATATATCTGGTAATTTGCTCCCTTTCTGGTCCTTGGTCTTCGATTTTATCTGACCCATCCGGGAATTTTACTAGTGGCAATTCCCACAGTCCTTGGTTGCCCCTAGTGAGAGTGTCTTGCAGGGGGTTTAGGACCTATCACCCACCCACGTATCCCTCTCTTCACCAGCCCAGCACCCCCGACAGGAGATTAGAACTGGTGAGAAAACAAAAAGACCTCCACACGGACTTTAGAAGTCTCAGTTACACTCTCACACACAAACACTAGCAACCGCACCTTTACCCAACCGGACGGTATCTTACGAATCAGTCGTATTCATCCAGAATCCAACTGGACGGTATCCACAAGCATCTCTGCTGTCTTCGTCTGGGATCGAACCAGACGGTATCCACAAATGACTGTCGTCTTCATCCGGTTGGATTCCGGACACCGGAATCCAACCGAACGGTATCCAAACGACCTTGTCGTCTTCGTCCGGATCTTCGCGCGCAGAATTACAGGCAAAAAACAGCCAGCAAGGGAGCTCAAAAAAAAAACAAAACAAATTCTTTGCTTACCTTTATTCAGGTTCAGGATGGCATTAGTCCCGATCTGACTCAAACAGGAGCCACCAAATGGTGGGGCGCCTCTCCTAGATTAAATCAGAATTCAGGAACTATAGCCATCCCGGACGAGCCCCAAAATTGTTATAAATGGCTCAGGATTCAAATTAGGATTAAATAAAAAAATAGGATTTATTGAAAGAATATAAAGGAATAGAGGTAAGCAAACAGTGCTGGGTGCACCGGGAGTCTCCGCTCCACCAGGACGCACACCAGTTACATCAAGCAGCTGATTTTTATGCTCCTAGACTAATACATATTCATTACTACTTCTAAAAAAAATAGATTATTAAAATTAGCTTCCGGGGTGCAGTCTCTCCTACTGGAGCATGCGCAGTCTCCTCTGGGGTCTCTTCTGGGGGTCTCTAGGGGTCTTTCATGCTGAAGGCTCGTAGTCTTCCTCTCCCCCTTTGTACTTACTTGGCACCATACCAAGTTTATAGAACATTCTCTTCAAGACTTGTCTCCCAGCCGTCCTTCAGCTTCTTTTTCCTTCCTCTTAATCTCTCGGCCCCCCTAACCAGATACCAAAGATCCGCATAGTATCCCATAACAGTCACTAGTTGTTATCAGTTGTTCTGAAACTCCCAGACATCAAACACAAACAGCTTCACGAGTAATTAAAACATTCTTCCCCAGCCATTCACAGACACATCTATAGCAGTGTTAGAAATAGAAGTCCGGAATAACAAAAGCAAACAGGTTCATAAATTTAAGGAGTGATAAATTGACTAGAATGAGGGGGAGACTGGGACACACTGCAGCTGAGGTTCAAGAATTAAATTGCCAGTGCAGGGCCCAGAGGCAGACAGGATTCAAACAGAATTGTTCTTTATGGACACGAATTGTTAAAACATTCCTCACACCCTTATCATAAGCCATACAACAACAGTTACATGTACACTTACGCTTGCACTTACCCTAGCAATTACTCGTACAATTACCCTTAACCTTACTATTAAGCTAACCCTAAACCTTACCCTTATCCTAACACTTTCCCTTATCCTAAACCTTACCCTTTTTGCTACACTTACCCTTTGCCTAATTCTAAACCTTACACTTACCCTTAGCCTAACCCTCACCCTTACCATTACCCATACCCTTATTCTTACCCTTACCGTAACCCTTACCTTTACACTTACGGTTACCATTAACCTTACCCTTACCCTAACATTTATCCTTAACCTAACCCTTACCCTAAACCTTACCCCAACCCTTACCCTGACCCTTACATTAACCCTAACCCTTACCCTAAAACTTACACTTACTCTTAACCTTAACCTTACCCTTAACATTCACCTAATACTTACGCATACGTTTTCCTGACTTTAACCCTAAAACTAACCCTAACCATTACCTAACATTTAACCTTACCCTAACCCTAACCCTTACTCTAACCCTTACCCTGACCTGTACCCTTACACTTACCCTTACCCTAATTCTTACCCATACCCTAACACATATTTGTACCCTTAACCTTACCGTTACCCTTAACCTTACCCTTACCCTTACTCTATCCGTTACCCTTACGCTTACCCTTAACATAAACCTTACCCTTGACCTTACCCTTACCATAAGCCATACAACAACACTTACATGTACACTTACGCTTGCACTTACCCTAGCAATTACTTGTACAATTACCCTTAACCTTACTATTAAGCTAACCCTAAACCTTACCCTTATCCTAACACTTACCCTTATCCTAAACCTTACCCTTTCTGCTACAATTACCCTTTGCCTAATTCTAAACCTTACCCGAACCCTCACCCTTACCTAAATCTAACTAAAATCTAACCATTACCCTAACCCCTCACCCTTACAATATACATATTTTTACCCTTTACCTAAACCTTTACCCCAACCCTTACCTTGACCCTTACATTAACCCTAATCCTTACACGAAACCTTAAACTTACTCTTAACCTTAACCTTAGCTGTAACCTAATACTTACTCTTACGTTTCCCTCACCCTAACCCTAAAATTAGCCTAACCATTAACCTAACACTTACCCTTACTCTAACCCTTACCATGAACTTAAGTGTAAGTGTTAGGATAACGTTAACCTTAAGGGTGACCCTTAAGCTTATCCTTAATGTTTATGGTTAGGTTAAGAGTAATTGTACGAGTAATTACTAGGATAAGTGTAAGCGTAAGTGTACATGTAAGTGTTGATGTATGGCTTATGGTAAGGGTAAGGTAAAGGGTAAGGTTTATGTTAAGGGAAAGTGTAAGAGTAATGGATAGAATAAGGGTAAGTGTAACGGTTAAGTGTTAGGGTAATGGTTAGGGTTAATTTTAGGATTAGGGTGAGAAAAATGTAAGGTTAAGTACTAGCTTAAGGTTAAGGGTAAGGTTAAGGTTAAGAGTAAGTGTAAGGTTTAGGTTAAGGGTTATGGTTAATGTAAGGTTCAGGGAAAGGTTTGGGGTAAGGTTTAGGGTTAGGTTCAGCTTAAGGGTAAGGGTTGGGGTAAGGTTAAGGGTATGGATAAGGATAAGTGTAAGGGATAGGGTAAGGGTAAGGGTTAGCGTAAGGGTAAGATTAATGGTAAGGTTTATGTTAAGGGTAAGCGTAAGGGTAACGGATAGAGTAAGGGTAAGGGTAACGGTAAGGTTAAGGGTACAAATATGTGTTAGGGTATGGGTTATGGTATGGGTAAGAGTTAGGGTAATGTAAGGGTAAGGGTGAGTGTAAGGGTATGGGTCAGGGTAAGGGTTAGAGTAAGGGTTAGGGTTAGGGTAAGGGTAAGTGTTAGAATAATGGTTAGGGTTAATTTTAGGGTTAGGGTGAGGGAAACGTAAGGGTAAGTATTGGGTTAAGGTAAGGGTAAGTGTAAGGTTTAGATTTAGGCTAATGGTAAATGTAGCAGAAAGGGTAAGGTTTACGATAAGGGTAAGTGTTAGGGTAAGGGTAAGGTTTAGGGTAACATAAAGGGTAAGGATTACGGTAAGGGTAAGGGTACGGGTAGAATTTGTTAGAATATGGCTTATGGTAAGGGTAAGGTTTAGGGTAAGAGTAAGTGTAAGTGTATGTGTAAGGGTACGGGTCATTGTAAGGGTTAGAGTAAGGGTTAGGGTAAGGGTAGGTGTTAGGGTAATGGTTAGGGTTAATTTTAGGGTTAGGGTGAGGGAAACGGAAGGGTAAGTATTAGGTTAAGGTTAAGGGTAAGGTTAAGGTTAAGAGTAAGTGTAAGTTTTAGGGTAAGGGTAAGGGTTAATGTAAGGGTCAGGGTAAGGGTTAAGGTAAGGTTTAGGGTTAGAGTTAGGTTAAGGTTAAGTTTTAGGGTAAGGGTAAGTTATATGTATAAGGATAAGTGTAAGGGTAAGTGTTAGGGTAAGTGTAAGGATAAGGATAAGTGTACAAGTCAGGGTAAGGTTTAGAGTTAGGATTAGGGTTTGGGTTAGGGTAAGGGTAAGTGTTAGGGTAATGGTTAGGGTTAATTTTAGGTGTATGGTGATGGATAAGAAAGGGTAAGTAGTAGGTTAAGGTTAAGCGTAAGGTTAAGGTTAAGAGTAAGTGTAAGTTTTAGGGTACGGTTTAGGGTTAATGTAAGGGTCAGGGTAAGTGTTTGGGTAAGATTTAGGGTTAGGGTAAGAGTAAGTATATGGGTAATGGTAAGGGTAAGTGTTAGGGTTAGGGTAAGTGTAAGGTTTAGATTTAGGCTAAGGGTAAGTGTAGCAGAAAGGGTAAGGGTTACGGTAAGTGTAAGTGTAAGGATAAGGTTAAGGTTTAGGCTTACGTTAAGGGTAAGGGTAATGCTTTGGTAAGGGTAAGAGTAAGGGTAAAGGTAAGGGTTACGGTAAGGGTAAGGGTACTGGTAGAAGTATGTGTTAGAGTACGGCTTATGGTAAGGGTACAAGTAGCTCCCCCCCCAGAGACAGGACCCAAAGGTGTACAACCAGTTCCCAACACCCCTGAGACACAGGCCCCAACCGCCCCCCCAGACACAGCGACCCAAATTCTACAAGCAGCTCCCAACCCCTGCCAGGCAGGCCCCCTACCCTATACAAGCAGCTCCCAACCCTCCCCCCCCCCCCCCCCGAGGGAGGCCCCAAAGGTGTAGAGTCAGCTCCCAACCCCCTCAATGCTGGCCCCTAGGGTCTACAAGCAGCTCCCCCCTTGCCCCCAGATACCGGCCCCCAGACACAGACCCCAAAAGCCTAATCACAGGCCCTGAACTCTAGAGGCAGGCTCCAAAACCCAGGACAAAGCCCCAGTGGTTCGAGACAGGGCCCAAATCCCAGACACAGGCCCCAAACGCTAAACATATGCCAAAAAAAGTATTAGTGCTGGTGCCAAATGTTACAGACAGGCCCAAAAGCTTGAGATGCTCAAGGCTGAGACGTAACTTGGCTTTCTGAATTACTGGAAAGCAGCTTTCATTCTCAGATAATTGTGTGAAGGCTGATTAAGGAGGTATTGGGGAGGCAAGGACAATCCCCAGACAAGGACTGTATATCTCGAAACAAGACACTGGAACTCATGATAAGGAAGCGGCAGGCGGACAGAGAAACGAATGTAAGGACTATAACTCTCGAAACTGGACATTGGAATTCATTATAAAGATACAACAAACGGGAGAATTGGCAACAACCAGCTCTTGCAATTAAGAAACATGCCAATTCAGCAGATTCCTGACCAAAGGTGAAAAGTACACTGTGAGGAAGACTCGGGGTCTTCCTCCCAAAGACCCCTGCCCACGTCCCAAAGACCCCTGCCCACAATTCTTGGAAGGCTCTGCGCAGGCGCAAGGTGCCAAAAGGCTAATTAGCATGAGAAGCGAGGGAAGGCGGGGATAGGTAATGCATATGTATAGGTGCTTGTAGAATATTGATAGATTGATTGTATAAATTCAAGACTGCTTTCTGCTTTGGGTATGCACGATAGGTGGAGAGATCCCCCGTGCATCCAGCGCTGCAATAAAGAATATACCACTTAAAGGAATTTCGGCTTCGATCTTTGAATCAATTTGGCGACCCAGATGGGACAACCTCTCTGCCGGACTGCAGGACCTGCTGGGAACAGGACTCCCTAGGGTACCCCCGGGATTTCCCGGAGGGACTCCTCGACTCACCGGATCACTGCGGAGGCAGACAAGGACCCCATCATTGTAAGTGAGTATATTCTTTATTCTGGTTTGGTTTTCTGGTAGACCGGTCATCTGGAACTGTCTGTAAGTCAGAAGGTGATCTTCTGCGAGGCAGTGTTTGGTATATACTTTGTGGTTAGCACCATAAGTACATGTTTGGGGACCTTAAGGAAGGAGCTCGCTTTAAGGTCCATCTGGAATTGTGTTGTCTATTTCGGTTTTCTGACTCATGGAGTATGGTATTTAACTCTGGTTATTGTTACTGCGATTTTGGCTATTTTCCTGGTGGTAATAGTAGGTTCGTGGCATTGTTATAAGAAAGATATCGTTACGGTGTTACACAGTTCGGTTTTCTGACTTATCGCATGTGGAATTTGACTCTGACTATTGTTACTGTGATTTTGGCAATATTGCTGGTAATAGTAGTTTTGTGACATCGCTACTGAAAGATATTGCGTGCCTGTATTTTTGTGAGTGATACGTTTTGTGATACGCTTTTGTAAGTAACATGTGTATTCTGAAAGTGTAAACTGGAAACTGGGGGGGCAAACAAGCAGTGAAATTTTAAAGAAAAGTGTGTTAGGATGTGTTTTAAGTCACTGGAAGGATATTGGAGGATCTGCCGGTGGAAGTGTGAACAGGAAAACATTGATAAAATATCGTAATCAGTGGTGGCCGCTTTATAAGCTGGAATGTGGAGAAAAGTGGCCCCTAAATGGAACTTTAAACTATAATATTTTGCTACAGTTAATGTTGTTTTTTGAGAAGCAGAACAGGATGAAATGTTGTATACTGATGTTTCAGCATCTTGGTGGGAAAAGGTAGGGAATTAAGTTGGCCCCTGACTGAACCTTTGATGTTGGCATTAGAGAAGTACAGGCTGGAGAAAGATAAAGGAAGTGTTAAAAGGGTTGTTGAAAGTGTTAAAGGTGTTTGAAGTTGAATGAGCAGGGAAAGAGGATGTAGGAATGTTAATAGTTCTGCCTCTGCCCGAGGCAGAGATCTTAAAATCATGGGTGTTAGCCCTTTAGGGCAAAGGGACCATGATCGGTCCGAGAGAGTTGTCACAGAAACAGAAAAGAGGTACACTCTTAAAACAACCTGAGTTCATGTGCGAGCTCAGATTGCTGATGGGACCGTTCAGGGAACTGTGGACAATTGCATTCCCCTGACCGACCCCCACTAAGACCCGAATCATCCTGAAAATCATGAACGGTTAAGTAAATACTAAAACCTGGATGAATTGGGAATTGAGAATATGCTTCCAACAAGGTCTAAAAGAAAGCCCTATGGAATTTTTGGACCAACTCTGAAATGTAATGAAAATAAATAAATAAATAAATAAATAAATAAATAAATAAATAAATAAAACAAAACGGTTTGGACCTGGCTTTGGAGGACAAATTGACTAGCCTTTTCCTAGGGTAATCAACCCCTGATTTCAACAGGAATAACGGGGACCTGGGGAATCTACCCTAGCGGATCCTCCACTGGTTATAATGAAGCTAGGGGAGGAATGGAAGTGAAATTTCTTATTGCTATGGGGCAACGTATTCAGTTCTAAATCAAGCATTAATGCCTTCACAGAATTATTATGTTAGGGTAAAAGGTGTGTCGTGGTTTAACCCGGCCGGCAGCTAAACACCACGCAGCTGTTCGCTCCCCCTCCCCCTCCCTCTCTGGGACGGTGGAGAGAAATGGAAAGTGAAGCCTGTGAGTTGAGATAAAGACAGTTTAATAAGACAAAATAATAATAATAATAATAATAATAATAATAATAATAATAATAATAATAATAATAATAACAATAATAACAATAATAATAACAATAATAATAATACAATGATGATAATAGTACCACTACTAATAATGTGTACAAACAAGTGATGCACAATGCAATTGCTCACCACCCGCTGACCGATGCCCAGCCTAACCCCGAGCAGTCCGGCCCCCTCCCCCTGGCTAGCCACCCCTATGTATTGTTTAGCCTGACGTCAGATGCTATGGAATACCCCTTTGGCTAGTTTGGGTCACCTGTCCTGGGTCTGTCCCCTCCCAGCTCTTACTGCACCCCCAGCCTGCCTGTTGGCAGGACAGAGCAAGAAGCTGAGATGTCCTTGGCTTGGTATAAGCATTGCTCTGCAACAATTAAAACATCGGGGTGTTATCAGCACTCTTCTCATCCTAAGCCAAAACATAGCATTCTCCCAGCTACTAGGAAGAAAATTAACTCTGTTCTAACTGAAACCAGGACAAGGTGTAACCGAAAAGGCTTATTTTTGTGAACCTTTGAAGTACAAGTTAGGGAAACAATGGGGCATACACAGATTTTTATCTATGCCTAGCTCCTCATGGGCACTCTTAGGTAGAGATTCATTAGAGCAAGTAGGAGCAGAAATTGTCTTTGAAAAAGGGAAAATGGAATTAAGAACAGGAGAAGAACAACTAATAAATGTGTTAAGCTTGGCACTAATACAAACTGACCCTAAAAGTGAAATACATTTAGAGATCACAGATCAAGTATGTCCAGGAGTTTGGGCTACCGAAGTCCCTGGAAGAGCTAAAAATGTGACCTTAATGATTATTAAATTAAAGCCAGGAGAGAAACCCGTTAAGGTTAAGTAATATCCTTTGAGGATAGAAGATAGGAAAGGAATTAAAGAGATAATTGATCAATTTTTACAGTATGGATTATTGATTGAATGCGAATCAGAATACAATGCACCCATATTGCCAATTAAAAAGGCAGATGAAAAAGCTATAGGCTAGTTCCGGATTTGAGGGCCATAAATAAAATCACTGAGGATATACATCCAGTAGTGGCAAACCCTTATACTTTGCTGACTAAATTAAAGAATAGTCAAGTCTGGTTTACCGTACTGGATTTAAAAGATGCCTTCTTCTGCCTAGGCTTAGCCACAGAAAGCCAAAACCTATTCGCCTTTGAATGGGAAAATCCCGATTCAGGCAGAAAGACGCAGCTTACGTGGACATTACTACCTCAAGGATTCAAGAATAGCCCCACTATTTTTGGAAACCAATTAGCAAGGGAACTCGAAACATGGATACCTCCGGACACTGAAGGTGCTTTGTTACAATATGTAGTATGTAGATGATCTCTTAATAGCTACCGAGACTAAAGGGAGTTGTATTCAATGGACTATAAGTCGTCTTAATTTTCTGGGTTTAAATGGATATCAAGTCTCTTGACAGAAAGTCCAGCTGGCTCAACAAAGTGTGACCTATCTGGGATTTGACATTTCGGAAGGACAACGAGAACTAGGAACTGAACATAAGGAAGTCATTTGCCGGACTCCAGAACCTCAAATGGTAAAGGAGCTACAAACCTTTTTAGGAATGACAGGTTGGTGTCGCCTTTGGATTTATAATTATGGACTATTGGTAAAGCCTCTATGTGAATTGATAAAGATTAACCAGTCAAAGTTAGTCTGGACTGGAGAAGCACAAAAAGTCTTTAAACAACTTAAACAAGAATTGATGATTTTGAAATATCAAGCAATATTGGTAGAACAGGACGACATGGAAATTGTGATAATTCATATTGTGAATCTAGCCTCTTTTCTTAGTGATGCTCCGGCACAAGCTGTGATTCACGATTGTTTAGAAACTCTAGAGACTGTGTATTCCAGCCGACCAGACCTTAAGGAGGAGCCCATGGAAGACGCGGAAGAAACTTGGTTCACGGATGGGAGCAGTTTTGTTACGCAAAGGCAACGTAAAGCTGGATATGCTATAACAACTACTCAGCAGGTAATCGAGTCTAAGCCTTTACCCCCTGGAACATCAGCTCAAAAGGCGGAGATAGTTGCTCTCACGAGAGCATTGGAACTGGCAGCGGGAAAAAGGGTAAATATTTGGACAGATTCTAAATATACATTCGGCGTGGTACATGCTCATGGAGCAATTTGGAAAGAACATGGATTGCTGACCGCTCAGTGAAAACACAAAGTATGCTGAAGAAATTTTAAAATTGTTAGAGGCTGTAAAACAACCAGAAAAGGTAGCTATCATGCATTGTCAGGGACACCAAAAGGGGAACAGCGATTTTGAAATTGGAAAATCGATTGGCAGAGGCTAAGCAGGCAGCTGAAATAACTGAGGTGAAGGCATTGTCTTTGATACCAGACGGTAAAATCCAAACTATATGCAAATTATACAAAAGAAGACTTAAAATTAATTGAAGATTTGAAAGGTAAAATGAAACCAGATGGATGAGTATATTTAAAAGATAACCCCATAGTAATACCCTCTAGTTTGACATGGCCCATAGTTCTTACAGAACACAATAAAACGCACTGGGGAGCTGGCACACTGCATAAGAGCCCGAGTCAGACATTAGTGGGATGATATGATAAAACAAGTAACTCAACAATGTAGCATTTGCTTACACAATAATCCCAATACCAAGAATAGAATAAAATTTGGAATAATCGGTAAAGGAAATTATTCGGGGCAACAGTGGCAAATTGATTTTTCAGAACTCCCTAGAAAAGGGGGGTATCATTATTTACTGGTTCTGACTGACACGTTTTCAGGAAGGCCTGAAGCCTTTCCCTGTCGAACAAACAAAGCAAGAGAAGTGGTTAAAGTCTTGTTAAATGAAATAATACCATGCTTTGGGATTCTAGTAGCAATGTCTTCTGATAGAGTTTCACATTTTTGTGCACAAGTGGTAGAACAGATAAGTAAGATTCTAAAGATAGATTGGCAACTGCATACTCCTTATAGACCACAGGCAAGTGGACAGGTAGAAAAAATGAACCATTTAATTAAACAATAAATAGCTAAAATTGGATAAGAAGCTAATTTGTCATGGCCTCAATCCCTCCCTTTAGCATTACTTGGAATTAGAGTTAAACCTAGAATAAAAGGAAATTTGAGTCCCTTCAAAATCTTATATGGAAGGCCATAGCAATTTCTATTTAGCGGAGAGGACCTAACGCAGTTAGGATCAGAATATTTATATGCTTATATAACTGAACTTCAGAAACAATTAAATAAAGTACATACATTTGTTTTAGGGACCAGGGCTAGAGGGTTGGATCAACCAATCCACCCCTTTAAGCTCGGGGATTATATATATATAAAGACTTTTTCAGGACAACCCGTACAGGAAAAATGGAAGGAAAGTGGATGGGAGCATACCAAGTATTACTGACAACACACACCGCCATTAAGATTAAGAAGCAAGCAGCTTGGATCCACAATTCAAGGGTGAAGAAGGCCCCGGCGAGGATATGGACCACCACTCCAATTGGACCAACAAAATTACGGTTTTCCAGATCCTAATGATTGCAGGGGTGCGGTTCTCGGATTTGGGGTGGGCAACTTGGGATGAGAACTTACACCTGACCTTAATACAAACAATTTCTCAAGTAACTAATAAGACGAACTGTTGGGTATGCACCCATCTGCCACAGCATGGGAATAAGGGTGTATCGTAACCCTTACCCAAACCCTAACCCTAACCCTTACCCCAACCCTTACCCTGACCCTTACATTAACCCTAACCCTTTCCCTAACCCTAACCCTAACCCAAACCCTTACTCTAACCCTAAGCCTTATCCTAAACCTTAAACTTAATCTTATCTTTAACCTTACCCTTAAACTAATACATACCCTTACGTTTCCCTCATCATAACCCTAAAATTAACCGTAACCATTACCCTAAGACTTATCCTTACCTAACCCTAACCCTTACTCTAACTTTTACCCTGAGCCAGAACCTTAGACTTCCCCTACCCCTTCCCCTTACTAATACCGTTACCCTAACCCTTACCCTGACACTTACGGTTACCATTAACCTTACCCTTACCCTAACACTTACCCTTACCCTATCCCTTACACTTATCCTTATCCATACAACTTACGCTTACCCTAACACTTAACCTTAACCTAACCCTAACCCTAAATCTTACCTGAACCCTTACCCTGACCCTTACATTAACCCTTACCCTAAAACTTACACTTAACCTTAACCTTACCCTTAACCTTAACCTAATACTTACCCTTACTTTTCCCTCACCCTAACCCTAAAATTAACCCTAACCATTACCCCAACACTTACCCTTACCCTAACCCTTACCCTTACCATAACCCATACTCTAACACATACTTCTACCCGTACCCGTACCCTTACGGTAACCCTTACCCTTACGGTAACCCTTACAGTTATCGTAACCCTTACCTTTACCGTTACCGTTACCGTGGCCCTTACCCTTACCCTTACCCTTACCCTTACCCTTACCCTTACCCTTACCCTTACCCTTACCCTAACCCTAAACCTTACCCTTATCCTAACACTTACCCTTACCGTAAACCTTACCCTTTCTGCTACACTTACCCTTAGCCTAAATCTAAACCTTACACTTACCCTTAGCCTAACCCTCACCCTTACCCTTACCCATACCCTTATTCTTACCCTTTCCCTAACCCTCACCTTTACACTTACGGTTACCATTAACCTTACCCTTACCCTAACACTTATCCTTAACCTAACCCTTACCCTAAACCTTACCCCAACCCTTACCCTGACCCTTACATTAACCCTAACCCTTACCCTAAACCTTACACTTACTCTTAACCTTAACCTTACCCTTAACATTAACGTAATACTTATGCATACGTTTTCCTGACTTTAACCCTAAAACTAACCCTAACCATTACCCTAACACTTAACCTTACCTTAACCCTAACCCTAACCCTTTCTCTTACCCTTACCCTGACCTGTACCCTTACACTTACCCTTACCCTTATACTCACCCTAATTCTTACCCATACCCTAACACATATTTGTACCCTTAACCTTACCGTTACCCTTAACCTTACCCTCACCCTTACACTATCCGTTACCCTTACGCTTACCCTTAACATAAACCTTACCCTTGACCCTACCCTTACCATAAGCCATACAACAACACTTACATGTACACTTACGCTTGCACTTACCCTAGCAATTACTTGTACAATTACCCTTAACCTTACTATTAAGCTAACCCTAAACCTTACCCTTATCCTAACACTTACCCTTATCCTAAACCTTACCCTTTCTGCTACACTTACCCTTTGCCTAATTCTAAACCTTACCCGAACCCTCACCCTTACCTAAATCTAACTAAAATCTAACCATTACCCTAACCCCTCACCCTTACAATATACATATTTTTACCCTTTACCTAAACCTTTACGCCAACCCTTACCTTGACCCTTACATTAACCCTAATCCTTACACGAAACCTTACACTTACTCTTAACCTTAAACTTAGCTGTAACCTAATACTTACTCTTGCGTTTCCCTCACCCTAACCCTAAAATTAACCCTAACCATTACCCTAACACTTACCCTTACCCTAACCCTTTCTCTAACCCTTACAATGACCCGTACTTTTACAATTACCCTTACACTTACTCTTACTCTTAAACTTACATTAACCCTTACCCTTAACCCTTACACTAAACATCATCCTTACCCTTACCATTATCCCTTCTCTTACCCTTATCCTAAACGTTTCCCAAACCCTTACCCTTACATTAAACCTAACCCTTACCATAACTCTTAACCTTATCCTTAAACTTCACCTAATACTTACCCTTCCGTTTCCCTCACCCTAAACCTAAAATTAGCCTAACCATTACCCTAGCACTTACCCTTACTCTAACCCTTACCATGAACTGAAGTGTAAGTGTTAGGATAACGGTAACCTTAAGGGTGACCCTTAAGCTTATCCTTAATGTTTATGGTTAGGTTAAGGGTAATTGTACGAGTAATTGGTAGGATAAGTGTAAGCGTAAGTGTACATGTAAGTGTTGATGTATGGCTTATGGTAAGGGTAAGGTTTATGTTAAGGGAAAGCGTAAGAGTAACGGATAGAATAAGGGTAAGTGTAACGGTTAAGTGTTAGGGTAATGGTTAGGGTTAATTTTAGGATTAGGGTGAGAAAAATGTAAGGTTAAGTACTAGCTTAAGGTTAAGGGTAAGGTTAAGGTTAAGAGTAAGTGTAAGGTTTAGGTTAAGGGTAAGGCTTCAGGGAAGGGGTAAAGTTCAGGGAAAGGTTTGGGGTAAGGTTTACGGTTAGGTTCAGCTTAAGGGGAAGGGTTGGTGTAAGGTTAAGGGTATGGAAAAGGATAAGGGATAGGGTAAGGGTTAGCGTAAGAGTAAGATTAATGGTAAGGTTTATGTTAAGGGTAAGCGTAAGGGTAAGGGATAGAGTAAGGGTAAGGGTAAGGTTAAGGGTAACGGTAAGGTTAAGGGTACAAATATGTGTTAGGGTATGGGTTATGGTATGGGTAAGAATTAGGGTGAGTATAAGGGTAAGGGTAAGTGTAAGGGTACAGGTCAGGGTAAGGGTTAGGGTTAGGGTTAGGGTAAGGTTAAGTGTTAGGGTAATGGTTAGGGTTAGTTTTAGGGTTAAAGTCAGGAAAACGTATGCGTAAGTATTAGGTTAATGTTAAGGGTAAGGTTTAGGTTAAGAGTAAGTGTAAGGTTTAGGGTAAGGGTTTGGGTTAATGTAAGGGTCAGGGTAAGGGTTGGGGTAAGGTTTAGGGTAAGGGTTAGGTTAAGGATAAGTGTTAGGGTAAGGGTAAGGTTAATGGTAACCGTAAGTGTAAAGGTAAGGGTTCGGGAAAGGGTAAGAATAAGGGTATGGGTAATGGTAAGGGTGAGGGTTAGGCTAAGGGTAAGTGTAAGGTTTAGATTTAGGCTAAGGGTAAGTGTAGCAGAAAGGGTAAGGTTTACGGTAAGGGTAAGTGTTAGGATAAGGGTAAGCTTTAAGGTTAGGTTAAGGGTAAGGTATAGGGTAAGGGTAAGAGTAAGGGTAAGGGTAAGGGTAAGGGTAAGGGCAACGGTAACGGTAACAGTAAGGGTAAGTGTTACGGTAAGGGTAAGGGTTACCGTAAGGGTACGGGTACGGGTAGAGGTATGTGTTAGAGTATGGGTTATGGTAAGGGTAAGGGTTAGGGTAAGGGTAAGTGTTGGAGTAATGGTTAGAGTTAATTTTAGGGTTAGGGTGCGGGAAACGTAAGGGTAAGTATTAGGTTAAGGTTAAGCGTAAGGTTAAGGTTAAGTGTAAGTTTTAGGGTAAGGGTTAATGTAAGGGTCAGGGTAAGGGTTCAGGTAAGGTTTAGGGTTAGGGTTAGGTTAAGGTTAAGTGTTAGGGTAAGCGTAAGTTGTATGGATAAGGATAAGTGTAAGGGATAGGGTAAGGGTAAGTGTTAGGGTAAGGGTAAGATTAATGGTAACCGTAAGTGTTAGGGTAAGGGTAAGAGTAAGGGGAAGGGGAAGGGGAAGGGGAAGTCTAAGGGTCCGGGTCAGGGTAAAAGTTAGAGTAAGGGTTCGGGTTAGGGTTCGGTAAGGATAAGTGTTAGGGTAATGGTTACGGTTAATTTTAGGGTTATGATGAGGGAAACGTAAGGGTATGTATTAGTTTAAGGGTAAGGTTAAAGTTAAGATTAAGTGTAAGGTTTAGGTTAAGGGTTAAGGTTAGAGTAAGGGTTAGGGTTAGGGTTAGGGTTAGGGTTAGGGTTAGGGTTAGGGATAATGTAAGGGTCAGGGTAAGGGTTGGGGTAAGGTTTAGGTTAAGGGTAAAAGTAAGTATAATGGTAAGGGTAAGAGTGAAGGTTAGGGTAATGGTTAGATTTAGGTAAGGGTGAGGGTTAGGGTAAGATTTAGAATTAGGCAAAGGGTAAGCGTAGCAGAAAGGGTAAGGTTTAGGATAAGGGTAAGTGTTAGGATAAGGGTAAGGTTTAGGGTTAGCTTAATAGTAAGGTTAAGGGTAATTGTACGAGTAATTGCTAGGGTAAGTACAAGCGTAAGTGCACATATAAGTGTTGTTGTATGGCTTATGATAAGGGTTAGGTTAAGGTTAAGGTTTATGTTAAGTGTAAGTGTAAGGGTAACGGAGACAGTAAAGGTAAGGGTAAGGGTAAGGGGAACGGTTAGGTTAAGGCTACAAGTACGTGTTAGGGTATGGGTTATGCTAAGGGAAAGGCTTAGGGTAAGGGTAAGTGTAAGGGTACGGGTCAGGGTAAGGGTTAGAGTAAGGGTTAGAGCTACGGTTAGGGTTAGGGTAAGGGTAAGTGTTAGGGTAATGGTTAGGGTTAATTTTAGGGTTAGGGTGAGGGAAACGTAAGGGTAAGTATTAGGTTAATGTTAAGGGTAAGGTTACGGTTAAGAGTAAGTGTAAGTTTTAGGGTAAGGGTTAGGGTTAATGTAAGGGTCAGGGTAAGGGCTGGGGTAAGGTTTAGGGTTAGGGTTAGGTTAAGGGTAAGGATTAGGGTAAGGGTAAGGGCATGGATAAGGATAAGTGTAAGTGTTAGGGTAAGGGTAATGTTAAAGGTAACAGTAAGTGTAAGGAGAAGGGTTAGGGTAAGGGTAAGAGAAAGGGTATTGGTAATGATAAGGGTGAGAGTTACAGTAAGGGTAAGATTTAAAGTAATGTTTAGTAAGATTTAAAGTAAGGTTTAGATTTAGGCTAAGGGTAAATGTAGCAGAAAGGGTAAGGTTTACTGTAAGGTTTAAGGTTTCGGCTTAGGTTAAGGGTAAGGGTAAGGGTAAGGGTAATTGTACGAGGAATTGCTAGGGTAAGTGTAAGCGTAAGTGTACATGTAAGTGTTGTTGTATGGCTTATGGTAAGGGTAAGGTCAAAAGTAAGGTTTATGTAAAGAGTAAGCGTAAGGGTAACGGATAGAGTAAGGGTATGGGTAAGGTTAAGGGTAACGGTAAGGTTAAGGGTACAAATATGTGTTAGGGTATGGGTTATGGTATGGGTAAGAATTAGGGTAAGTAAAAGGGTAAGGGTAAGGGTAAGTGTAAGGGTACGTGTCAGGGTAAGGGTTAGAGTAAGGGTTGTTAGGGTTAGGGTAAGGTTAAGTGTTAGGGTAATGGTTAGGATTAGTTTAAGGGTTAAAGTCAGGAAAACGTGTGCGTAAGTATTAGGTTAATGTTAAGGGTAAGGTTAAGAGTAAGTGTAAGGTTTAGGGTAAGGGTTAGGGTTAATGTAAGGGTCAGGATAAGGGTTGGGGTAAGGTTTAGCGTAAGGGTTAGGTTAAGGATAAGTGTTAGGGTAAGGGTAAGGTTAATGGTAACCGTAAGTGTAAAGGTAAGGGTTATGGTAAGGGTAAGAATAAGGGTATGGGTAATGGTAGCAGAAAGGGTAAGGTTTCCGGTAAGGGTAAGTGTTAGGATAAGGGTAAGGTTTAGGGTTAGGGTAAGGGTAAGGGATAGGGTTAGGGTAAGGGTAAGAGTAAGGGAAAGGGAAAGGGTAAGGGTAAGGGTAAGGGTAAGGGTAAGGGTAAGGGTAGGGTAAGGGTAAGGGTTACGGTAAGGGTAAGGGTTACCGTAAGGGTATGGGTACGGGTAGAAGTATGTGTTAGAGTATGGGTTATGGTAAGGGTAAGGGTTAGGGTAAGGGTAAGTGTAGGGGTAATGGTTAGGGTTAATTTTAGGGTTAGGCTGAGGGAAAAGTAAGGGTAAGTATTAGGTTAAGGTTAAGGGTAAGGTTAAGGTTAAGTGTAAGTATTAGGGTAAGGGTTAATGTAAGGGTCAGGGTAAGGGTTCAGGTAAGGTTTAGGGTTAGGGTTAGGTTAAGGTTAAGTGTTAGGGTAAGCGTAAGTTGTATGGATAAGTATAAGTGTAAGGGATAGGGTAAGAGTAAGTGTTAGGGTAAGGGTAAGGTTAATGGTAACCGTAAGTGTAAGGGTAAGGGTTAGGGTAACGGTATTAGTAAGGGGAAGGGTAAGGGGAAGTCTAAGGTTACAGGTCAGGGTTTAAAGTTAGAGTAAGGGTTAGGGTTAGGGTTAGGTAAGGATAAGTGTTAGGGTAATGGTTACGGTTAATTTTAGGGTTATGATGAGGGAAACGTAAGGGTACGTATTAGTTTAAGGGTAAGGTTAAAGTTAAGATTAAGTGTAAGGTTAAAGTTAAGATTAAGTGTAAGGTTTAGGTTAAGGGTTAGGGTTAGAGTAAGGGTTAGGGTTAGGGTTAGGGTAAGGGTTAGGGTTAATGTAAGGGTCAGGGTAAGGGTTGGGGTAAGGTTTAGGTTAAGGGTGAATGTAAGTATAATGGTAAGGGTAAGGGTGAGGGCTAGCGTAATGGTTAGATTTAAGCAAGGGTGAGGGTTAGGGTAAGGTTTAGAATTAGGCAAAGGGTAAGTGTAGCAGAAAGGGTAAGGTTTAGGATAAGGGTAAGTGTTAGGATAAGGGTAAGGTTTAGGGTTAGCTTAATAGTAAGGTTAAGGGTAATTGTACGAGTAATTGCTAGGGTAAGTGCAAGCGTAAGTGCACATGTAAGAGTTGTTGTATGCCTTATGATAAGGGTTAGGTTAAGGTTAAGGCTTATGTTAAGTGTAAGTGTAAGGGTAACGGAGACAGTAAAGGTAAGGGTAAGGGGAACGGTAAGGTTAAGGCTACAAGTACGTGTTAGGGTATGGGTCATGGTAAGGGAAAGGCTTAGGGTAAGGGTAAGTGTAAGGGTACGGGTCAGGGTAAGGGTTACAGTAAGGGTTAGAGTTACGGTTAGGGTTAGGGTAAGGGTAAGTGTTAGGGTAATGGTTAGGGTTAATTTTAGGACTTAGGGTGAGGGAAACGTAAGGGTAAGTGTTAGGGTAATGGTTAAGGGTAAGGTTAAGGTTAAGAGTAAGTGTAAGCTTTAGGGTAAGGGTTAGGGTTAATGTAAGGGTCAGGGTAAAGGCTGGGATAAGGTTTAGGGTTAGGGTTAGGTTAAGGGTAAAGATTAGGGTAAGGGTAAGGGCATGGATAAGGATAAGTGTAAGTGTTAGGGTAAGGGTAATGTTAAAGGTAACAGTAAGTGTAAGGAGAAGGGTTAGGGTAAGGGTAAGAGTAAGGGTATTGGTAATGATAAGGGTGAGAGTTACAGTAGGGGTAAGTGTAAGGTTTAGATTTAGGCTAAGGGTAAGTGTAGCAGAAAGGGTAAGGTTTACTGTAAGGTTTAGGCTTAGGTTAAGGGTAAGGGTAAGGGTAATTGTACGAGTAATTTTAGGGTTAGGTTAAGGTTAAGTGTTAGGGTAATGGTTAGGGTAAATTTAAGGGTTAAAGTCAGGAAAACATATGCGTAAGTATTAGGTTAATGTTAAGAGTAAAGTTAAGGTTAAGAGTAAGTGTAAGGTTTAGGGTAAGGGTTAGCGTTAATGTAAGGGTCAGGGTAAGGGTTGGGGTAAGGTTTAGGTTAAGGGTTAATGTAAGCATTATGATAAGGGTAAGGGTGAGTGTAGGGTAAGGTTTAGAATTAGGCAAAGAGTAAGTGTAGCAGAAAGGGTAAGGATTACGGTAAGGGTAAGTGCTAGGATAAGTGTAAGGTTGAGGATTAGGTTAAGGGTAAGGGTAATGGTTTGGTAAGGGTAAGGGTAAGGTTAATTGTACGAGTAGTTGCCAGGGTAAGTGGAAACGTAAGTGAACATGTAAGTGTTGTTCTATGGCTTATGGTAAGGGTAAGGTTAAGAGTAAGTTTTATGTTAAGGATAAGTGTAAGAGTAACAAATAGAGTAAGGGTAAGGGTAACAGTAAGGTTAAGGGTAGAAGTATGTGTTAGAGTATGGGCTATGGTAAGGGTAAGGGTAGAGTAAGAGTAAGGGTAAGGGTATGTGTAAGCGTATGGTTCATTGTAAGGGTTACAGTAAGGGTTAGGGTAAGGGTAAGTGTTAGGGTAATGGTTAGGGTTAATTTTAGGGTTAGGGTGAGGGAAACGTAAGGGTAAGTATTAGATTACAGCTAAGGTTAAGGTTAAGAGTAAGTGTAAGATTTAGGGTAAGGGTTAGGGTTAATGTAAGGGTCAGGGTAAGGGTTGGGGTAAGGTTTAGGGTAAGGGTTAGGTTAAGGATAAGCGTTAGGGTAAGGGTAAGGTTAATGGTAACCGTAAGTGTAAAGGTAAGGGTTAGGGTAAGGGTAAGAATAAGAGTATGGGGAAGGGTAAGGGTGAGGGTTAGGCTAAGGGTAAGTGTAGCAGAAAGGGTAAGGTTTACTGTAAGGTTTAAGGTTTCGGCTTCGGTTAAGGGTAAGGGTAAGGGTAATTGTACGAGGAATTCCTAGGGTAAGTGTAAGCGTAAGTGTACATGTAAGTGTACATGTAAGCGTTGTTGTATGGCTTATGGTAAGGGTAAGGTCAAGGGTAAGGTTTATATTAAGGCTTAGGGTAAGGGTAACGGATAGAGTAAGGGTAAGGGTAAGGTTAAGGGTAACGGTAAGGTTAAGGGTACAAATATGTGTTAGGGTATGGGTAAGAATTAGGGTAAGTATAAGGGTAAGGGTAAGTGTAAGGGTACAGGTCAGGGTAAGGGTTAGAGTAAGGGTTAGGGTTAGGGTAAGGTTAAATGTTAGGGTAATGGTTAGGGTTAGTTTTAGGGTTAAAGTCAGGAAAACGTATGCGTAAGTATTAGGTGAATGTTAAGGGTAAGGTTAAGGTTAAGAGTAAGTGTAAGGTTTAGGGTAAGGGTTAGGGTTAATGTAAGGGTCAGGGTAAGGGTTGGGGTAAGGTTTAGGGTAAGGGTTAGGTTAAGGATAAATGTTAGGGTAAGGGTAAGGTTAATGGTAACCGTAAGTGTAAAGGTAAGGGTTACGGTAAGGGTAAGAATAAGGGTATGGGTAATGGTAAGGGTGAGGGTTAGGCTAAGGGTAAGTGTAAGGTTTAGATTTCGGCTAAGGGTAAGTGTAGCAGAAAGGGTAAGCTTTAAAGTAAGGTTTAAGGTTTAGGCTTAGGTTAAGGGTAAGGGTAAGGGTACGGGTCAGGGTAAGGGTAAGGGTAAGGGTTTGAGTATGGGTAAGGGTAAGGGTTAGGATAAGTGTAAGGGTGCAAGCAAGGATTAGGGCAAGAGTAAGTGTAAGGGTAATATAAAGGGTTAGGGTAAGTGTAAGGGTAAGGGAATGTGTTAGGATATGTTTTAGGGGAAGCAGAAGGGTAAGGGTTAGGTTAAGTGTAAGGGGAAGGGGAAGGTAAGGGGAAGGGTTGGAGTAAGGTATAGGGTAAGGGTAAGGTTATGGTTAAAGGAAAGAGTAAGGGTAAGGAAAAAGTAAAGGTAAGGATTTGGGTAATGGTAAGGGTGAGAAGGTTTAGGGTAAGGGTTACGGTAAGGGTTAGGTAACGCAGTGTACAACCTGGGACGTCACACGCAGAGCTGCCTCTGGCAAGGTGAGTGAGGAACAGATGTAGCAGTTGTTGTGTTGTAGGTCTCACTGTTCCTCTAAGCATCCCCTCTTTGTCTTTTAGAGGTGTTGTAGCTGTTTGAAGAGGGTAGATTGAAGCATCTGCCTCGGGGGCTGGTAAGCGGCAGAGGTAAGGGAGCAGATGAGAGTAACTTACCTAGTTGTGCTGTGTCTTTGGATGCTGCATCGGCCTATGCGTTTCTTTTTCTTTCACAGGTGTCTCGCACAGGCTCAAAGGAGCAAACTGCACTCTGAAGAGCTGTGTAAGAAGAGGGGCTGGTCATGAGCTGGGTTGGAGCAGAACGACCAAGTAGCACAAGGTGACTATGAAAGGTGTCCGTCTTGCTTTGCAGGTGCCGTGGCAGGCTCTCCACAGAAGTGGATAAGGATATGAGATAAGGCCAGAGAGCGACAAGGAGCGGCACGTGCAGGGATGGTTTTGAAGCGCTGCGGTGGCTTACTCTTCTGTTCATCAGGTGCCACAGGCAAGGTGGGTTGTAACATCAGTCGTTATATTTGCATGAAAGCAGTTCACTTGAATGCCACAGTGCATCTGAGTAGGGTGTTCTAGCAGAACAAGCTTGTCTGGCACAGCGGTGCCTGATGGCAGTGTGTTTCCTCAGGTGAAGAGGTGCCTGAAGCCCCATCCTATCTAGCCTGCACACAATTATCTGAGAATGAAAGCTGCTTTCCAGTAATTCAAAAAGCCAAGTTACGTCTCAGCCTTGAGCATCTCGGGCTTTTGGGCTTTTTTTTTTTTTACAGACACTGTAACATTTGGCACCAGCACTAATACTTTTTTTGGCATATGTTTAGCGTTTGGGGCCTGTGTCTGGGATTTGGGCCCTGTCTCGAACCACTGGGGCTTTGTCCTGGGTTTTGGAGCCTGCCTCTAGAGTTCAGGGCCTGTGATTAGGCTTTTGGGGTCTGTGTCTGGGGGCCGGTATCTGGGGGCAAGGGGGGAGCTGCTTGTAGACCCTTGGGGCCGGCATTGAGGGGGTTGGGAGCTGACTCTACACCTTTGGGGCCTGCTTCTGGGGGCGGGGGGGGGGTTGAGACCAGCATCTGGGGGAGGGGTGGGAGCTCTTTGTATTCCTTTGGAGCCTGTGTCGGGGGGCGGGGGGGGGGGGGAAGGGGAGGGTTGGTTGGGAGGTGCTTGTACACTGTTGGAGCCTGGGTTGAGGGAGGAGGTTTGGAGCTGCTTCTACACCTTTGGGCCTGGCATCGGGGGTAGGGGGTTGGGTGCTGGTTGTAGGGGCCTGTGTTTGGGGGGGGGGGGGCTTGGGACCTGCGTCTGGGGGAGGGGTGGGAGCTGCTTGTACACCTTTGGGGCCTGCATGTGTGGGGGGTCAGGGCCTGTGTCTAGCGGGCTGGGAACTGCTTGTACAATGTAGGAATCTGTTTCTGCAGGGTGGCTGGGAGCTGTTTGTACAACTTTGGGGCCAGCATCTGGGGGTGGCTGGGAGCTGCCTGTACACTGTAGGGGCCTGTGTTTGTGGGGGGCTTGGGGGCCTCCCTCGGGGGGAGGGGGGAGGGTTGGGAGCTGCTTGTATAGGGTAGGAGGCCTGCCTGGCAGGGGTTGGGAGCTGCTTGTAGAATTTGGGTCCCTGTGTCTGGGGAGGGGGTTGGGGCCTGTGTCTCAGGGGTGTTGGGAACTGGTTGTACACCTTTGGGTCCTGTCTCTGGGGGGGAGCTACTTGTACACTTCTGGGGTCTTTATTTGAGGGGGGTTGGGAGTTGCTCATGCATTCTAGGTGCCTCCCTTTTGAAAAGGGTTGGGGCCTGCATCTGTGGGTGGTTGGGAGCTGCTTGTACACTATAGGGGCCATGGTCTTGGAGGGGGGTCTGGGCTGTTTATACACCTCTGTGGCCTGTGTTTGGGGGGGGGGGTGGGCCTGTGCCTGGGGGAGTTGGGAGGTGCTTGTTCACTCTAGGAGCCTCCATTTGGGGGCCTTTGGGGCCTCCCTTTGAGGGGGAGGGAGTTGGGAGTTGGTTGTACACCTCCGCATCCCATGTCTTGGGGAGGGGGGGGGGAGTGGGACCGGTCTCTGAAGGGGCGGGTTGTGAGCTGCTTGTACACCTGTGTCGGGGGGGAGGGTAGGGGGGGTGGCGGGGGGCGGGCCCGGGTCTTGGGCCAGTGTCTGGGTGGAGTCCAGTTCTTGGGAGGGGGTGGTGGGGTAGGAGCTGCTTGTGGGCAGTTGGGGTCTGCATCTGGGTGTGGTTGGTGCCTGCTTCTGTTGGCGGTTTGGGGCCTGCTTGTAGACTTGTGCAGCCTGGGTTTGGGGGCTTTTCTGTAACGTTTGGGGTCTGCATTTTTGCTTTGGGATGCATCTTGAGCTTTTGAGGCCTAGCAGTAGCATTTGGGGCCTGCATCTGGGGCTTTTCTGTAGCATTTTGGTTGCGTATTTGTGATTTGGGGCCTGTATCGTGGGTTTTGCCTTTTTTGTAGTTTCCATCTTTGTGTGTGTGTGTTTCGTTGTTGGTTGTCTGGGGTTAGGGGCAGTTTGGGGTTTGGATTAAGGTCAGTGTCATTAGCGTTAGGGGGTTGATAATAAGGGTTAGGGTTGTGGTTAGAGTTGTTAGGTTTAAGGGGAATAAGGATTTCAGGGTAAGGGGATCAAGGTTGTGGGAATAAAAATGTTGTTTTTGCGCAGTTACATCCTGTAGAGGGAAGGAAGGTGGTATTGAGATATGCTTGCAGTGATAAGACAGCTTAACAGTGTGAAATGAGTTCATCTGATTCGTGTCAATATGGAACAATGCTAGGGCCGCATGATATGATGAAAAGTCTAAGAAAACCAGAGTGGTTAATATATATAGTTCTTGAATCTTGCAAAGGAATGGTCCAGCAATTCGGGTCAATAGAGGATAAGAGAACAAAGGGGTTTCAGAATAACTGCTAACTATTACAACTGTTGCATGGGACACTATGCAAGTGTCTGCCATCCAGCCAAGATGGACAAAGGAGATGGACAAGAGAAAAGCCTGGGAGGAAGACTACGAGCCTTCAGTACGAGCGGCCCCCAGAGGGACCACCGGAGACTGATAACGCCTGCACCAGTGGGAGGGTTTGGATTCTGGGAACTAATTAGAATAACCCTGCCTTTTGTAGAAGTAGTAATGAATATGTATTAGCCTAGCAGCATAAAAACCAGCCGCCTAATGTAACTTGTGTGCGTCTTGGTGGAGCAGAGACTCCTGGCGCACCCAGCGCTGCTTGCTTACCTCTATTCATTTAATAAATTGTAAATTTCAATTGCAATCCTATTTGGGACCCAGTCATTTATTACAAGTGGGCTCTCGTCCGGGAGGGCTTTGGTTCCTGATTTCTGGTTTGATCTAGGAGAGGCACCCCCACCATTTGGTGGCTGCTGTTTGAGTCAGGTCGGAACTAATGGCATCTTAAACCTGAATAAAGGTAAGCAAAGTTTCTGATTCTTTTTTTCAGCTCCCTTGCCAGCTGCAGCACTATATTTTGCCCATAATTGTGTGTGTGAAGATCCGAACGAAGATGACGGAGTCGTAAGCATTTAAAGCGTATACCGTTCGGTTGGGTGGGGTTCGGTTGCCTGTGTGTGTAAGAGTGTGACTGAGATGGAACTTAGTTCCGAAGCGATTGTGGAGGTTTTCTAACCGCGGTTCCAATCTCCCGCGAGGGACTTGGCCGGTGAAGGACCGAAGGGATTCCTATAGGATTTGTGGGTGTGTGATAGGTCCTCGACCCCCTGCAAGACACTCTTACTAAGGTAACCAAGGGCTATGGGAATTGCCAGAGTAAAATTCCTAGATGGGTCAGACAAAATCAAAGACCAGAGACCAGAAGAAAGGGAGCAAATTACCAGTCATACCACCAGAAAGTCCATTAGGAATAACGATTCGAAATTGGAATGATAGGGACCCCAGAAAAGGAAAAAGTAAATTAAAAATGGTCCAGTATTGTGTGACAGAATGGCCAAAGGAGCCTTTAAGACTACATGTCTTTTGGCCTGTTTTTGGAACCTTCGAAGACTGGATTTGCCAGGCCTTAAATATCCATGTTAATTCAAAGGAACCTTTTAGCCAGGAAGAAAGTGATTATGCAGGATTATGGATCAGGAGGACTTCAGGTCCTTTTCCAGCCTCAATATTTACACTAAAAGCAGGTAAGAAATTTGAAGAACAAGAAGAACATGAAAAAGAAAAAGAAGATAAACGTGAGCCGTTGGATAAGCTACCACCTCCATATCCTAACAATCCACCCCCGGCGGCTCCCCCTCCGGTGGCTGTGGTATCGCCACCAGTACCACCGTTGCCCCAGCTTCCACCACCAACAGCACCAGAATTAGACCGACCTCCGGCCGCATGCAGGAGAAGTAGGACGGAAGTATCTGAGAGGGCTTCTCTATATCCCTTAAGGGAGGTAACTGGTGTATAACTGGTGCGCGTCTTGGTGGAGCAGAGACTCCAGGCGTACCCAGCACTGTTTGCTTACCTCTATTCATTCAGTGAATTGTAAACTTTGATTGTAATCCTATTTGGGACTTTTATTTATTATAACAGACAACCTTGTAAAACACAGACAACCAGAACCCTTACAGCAATTAGGTGGAAATCACGGCGTAAGAAACATTACCACCTCAAAGAGTAAAAACCTCAAAAGAAATGTGACTTGTAACAGGCCAGCAGCTGTGTATTTTCTGTGAAGCACCAGCTAGATTACGAACCTTGAATAGCACAGTTAAAGGGGAAACGGGAGGGTCGGGAGGGTCCCGGTCCTCAGCAGAAAAAAAAAGTGTATAAACTGTGTATGGAATTAGTAGGCACCCTCCTGCTTGTGGGACACCCGCCATTGTAATCTCGAATAATAATGCTACTGTACTGAGATCCTCGACTCAGCCTATGCTATTTGCTACAGATTGATTCAGGGTTTTAAGGTTTCAGGGATTGGGCACTAGGGTTGGGTTTCAGGGTAAGGGGTTTCAGGGTTTATGTTTAGGATTTTAAGGTTTTTAGGGTTGGAGTTTTAACGGTTAGGGTTTTAAGGATTTGGGGGTTAGGGTTTTAAGGGTTTCAGGGTTAGCGTGTTAGGGTATTAGAGTTTTTTGGGTTGTAGTGTTGATATGTTTTTTAGGGTTAGAGTCTTAAGGTTTTATTTTTGGTCAGTTATTTACGGTTAGGGTTTTAAGATCTTTTTTTTTTTTTTTTTTTTTTTTTCAGGTTAGGTTCTCCAGGTCCAGGGTTTTGAGTATCCTAATTTTTGGGGTTAGGCTTTTGTGTGCCCTAATTTTTGGGGATAGGCTTTCAAGCATCCTAAGTAATTGGGTTAGGGTTTTGAGCATCTTAATGTTTCCAGGATAGGGTTTGGAGCATCCTAAGATTTCGGGAAAGGGTTTTGAGCATCTCAATGTTTCCAGGATAGGGTTTTGAGAGTCCTAAGTTTTTGGAATAGGGTTTGGAGAGTCCTAAGTTTTCTGGATAGAGTTTGGAGCGTCCTAATGTTTTCGGGATAGGGTTTTGAGCGTCCAAAGTGTTATAAGTTGCCCCCTTAATTAATTTTCATAGAGCATTGTATTAATCATAGAAAGGAATTTATTGAGTGAGCAAACATCAAGCAAAACAGCACTGGGCGGCCGGGGAGTCTCAGCTCCGCCAACGGCACGCACCTCACCCCCGCCAGAGTCCCTTTTTATTTATATTTTGCTAATTCCGGGATTACGCAGCACATCCTGGTATATTCTGCGACTGCGCGCACTGTTGCTAGGGGGTCGTCTCTGTCCCTCTGGTGGTCGTGAAGATGAAGGCCGTAGTCTTCCTCGGCGTTGTGGTTCAACTTCTTTTATTATTTGGTCATGTTGGCCCAGCGTTAGACAGGAAGGCATGTATGTCGATACACTACTTTAGCAACTTATCAGGAGATGGTTACATGAGCTTTGCAACAGTGTCTTTGAACAAAAGAGGCAACTGAGATGCAGAAGGAGAATGGGTTGGGGGGTCTATTTTTTGTTACGTTAAGCAAAAGAATTTTCATAATGTCTAGGCAAGCATTATGAAGCTCCTTACTTCAGCAGGGAGCTTTCGCAACTCCCGCTCCTCAAACAGAACTCCTTGTTTTTATAATACAAAAGACAATGAGCAAACATTTATGGTGTATTACCCTAAGTTTTTGGGTTAGGGTTTTTTGCGTCTTAATGTTTTGGGGTTAGGGTTTGGAGCGCCCTAAGTTTTTGGGCTAGGGCTTTGAGCATTCCTAACGTTTTGGGTTGGGTTTGGGTTTTGAGCATCCTAAGATTTTGGGTTGGGGGTTTTAGGCATAGGTCTTCAGGGGTTTAGTGTGGTAAATAGTTTGGGTTAGGTCTGTAGGGGTTTCGAGGTTTTTTGGATGTTAGGGCTTGAGGCTTTTTTTGTAAGGGCGGTGAGGGTTCCAGTGAGTGCTGGTAAATGCAGTTCTCGAGCACTCGGCCTGTGATTGGCCATGCTGGCTGTGCGGGGAATGCTGGTAGGTGTAGTTTTCCGGCAGTGGGAGGCCATGTTGTGTGCCCAGAGCATGCCGGGAGATGTAGTTCTCGGGACTCCGGACTTCCGGGAGGCCATGTTGCGTACCCAGAGTATGCCGGGAAATGTAGTTTTCGGATTCGGGACTTCCGGGAGGCCATGTTGAATGCCCAGAGCATACCGGGAGATGTAGTTCTCGGGAACTAGGGTTAGGGGCTAGGGCTGGGGCTAGAGTTAGGGTTTCGGGTGAGGGTTGGGGTTGGGGGTTATTGTTAGGCTTAGAGGGTTAAGGTTAGGCTTAGAGGGTTAGGGTTAGGGATAGGTTAGGGGTAGGTTTAGAGGGTTAGGGTGAGGGTTAGGGGTTAGGGGTTGGAGTTGTGGTTAGGGTTAGAGTAAGGGTTAGGGTGAGAGTATTAGGGTTAGGGTTTGGGTTCAGATTAGGGTACGGGTAAGGGTTAGGGCAAGGGTAAATGTTAGGGTAAGGCTAAGGGTAAGGGTTAGGGTAAGGCTGAGGGTGAGGATAAGGTTTAGGTTTAGGCAAAGGGTTAGGTTTATGGTAAGGGTTAGGGTAAGGGTTAGGGTTAGGGTTAAGAGTTAGGGTAAAGGATAGAGTAATGGTAAGGATAAGGGTAGGGTAAGGATTAGGGTAAGCGTTAGGGTTAGGGTTAGAGGATTAGGGTTAGGGTTAAGGTTAGGGTTAGGGTTAGGGTTAGGGTTAGGGTTAGGGTTAGGGTTAGGGTTAGGGTTAGGATTAGGGATATGGTTAGGGTCAGGGTTAAGGTTAGAATTCTGTTAGGGTTAGGGTTAGGGTTAGGGTTAGGGTCTTAGGTTAAGAGTTAGGGTTAGGGTTAGGGATACCGTTAGGGTTAGGGTTCGAATTCTGTTAGGGTTAGGGTTAGGGTTAGGGTTAGGGTTAGGGTTAGAGGGTTAGGGTTCTTAGGGTTAGGGTTAGGGTTAGGGTTAGGGTTGTTAGGGTTAGGGTTAGGGTCTTAGGGTTAGGGGTAGTGTTAGGGTTAGGGTTAGGGTTGTTAGGGTTAGGGTTAGGGTCTTAGGGTTAGGGTTAGGGTTAGGGTCAGGGTTAGGATTAGGGATACAGTTAGGGTTAGGGTTAGGGTTAGAATTCTGTTAGGGTTAGGGTTAGGGTCTTAGGTTTAGAGTTAGGGTTAGGGTTAGGGTTAGGGATACCGTTAGGGTTAGGGTTAGGGTTCGAATTCTGTTAGGGTTAGGGTTAGGGTTAGTGTTAGGGTTAGGGTTAGGGTTAGGATTAGGGATACAGTCAGGGTTAGGATTAGGGATACAGTTAGGGTTAGGGTTAGGGTTAGAATTCTGTTAGGGTTAGGGTTAGGGTTAGGGTTAGGGTTAGGGTCTTAGGGTTAGGGTTAGGGTTAGGGTTAGGGTTAGGGTTAGGGTTAGGGTTAGGGTTAGAGGGTTAGGGTTGTTAGGGTTAGGATTAGTGTTAGGGTTAGGGTTAGGGTTAGGGTTTTGTTAGGGTTAGGGTTAGGGTTAGGGTTAGATTAGGGTTAGGGTTAGGGTTAGGGTTAGGGTTAGGGTCTTTGGGTTAGGGTTAGGGTTAGGGTTAAGGTTAAGGTTAGGGTTAGGGTTAGGTTAGGTTTAGGTTTAGTTTTAGGGTTTCGGTTAGGGTTAGAATTCTGTTAGGGTTAGGGTTAGAATTCTGTTAGGGTTAGGGTTAGGGTTAGGGTTAGGGTTAAGGTTAGGGTTAGGGTTAGGGTTAGGGTTAGGGTTAGGGTTAGGGTTAGGGTTAGGGTTAGGGTTAGGGTTAGGGTTAGGTTAGGTTTAGGTTTAGTTTTAGGGTTTCGGTTAGGGTTAGGGTTCTGTTAGGGTTAGGGTTAGGGTTAAGGTTAGGATTAGGGATACGGTTAGGGTTAGGGTTAGGGTTCGAATTCTATTAGGGTTAGGGTTAGGGTTAGGGTTAGGGTCTTAGGGATAGAGTTAGGGTTATGGTTAGGGTTAGGAATACCGTTAGGGTTAGGGTTCGGGTTCGAATTCTTTTAGGGTTAGGGTTAGGGTTAGGGTTAGGGTTAGGGCTAGGGTTAGGGGTTAGGGCTAGGGTTAGGGTTAGGGGTTAGGGTTAGGGTTAGGGTTAGGGTTAGAGGGTTAGGGTTGTTAGGGTTAGGATTAGTGTTAGGGTTAGGGTTAGGGTTAGGGTTTTGTTAGGGTTAGGGTTAGGGTTAGGGTTAGATTAGGGTTAGGGTTAGGGTTACGGTTAGGTTTAGGGTTAGGGTTAGGGTTAGGGTTAGGGTTAGGGTTAGGGTTAAGGTTAGGGTTAGGGTTAGGGTTAGGGTTAGGGTTAGGGTTAGGGTTAGGGTTAGGGTTAGGGTTAGGGTTAGTTTAGGTTTAGGTTTCGGTTTACGTTTAGGGTTTCGGTTAGGGTTAGGGTTTTGTTAGGGTTAGGGTTAGGGTTAGCGTTAGGATTAGGTTTAGGTTTATGGTTAGGGTTAGGTTTAGGGTTTTGTTAGGGTTAGGGTTCCGTTAGGGTTAGTGTTAGGGTTAGGGTTAGGCTTAGACTTAGGCTTAGGCTTAGGTTTAGGCTTAGGCTTAGGGTTATGTTAGGGTTAGGTTTAGGGTTAGGGTTAGGTTTAGGGTTAGGGTTAGGGTAAGGTTTAGGGTTCTGTTTGGATTAGGGTTAGGGTTAGGGTTAGTGTTAGGAATAGGGTTAGGGTTAGGGTTAGGGTTACGTTAGGGTTAGGTTTAGGGTAAGGGTTAGGGTTAGGTTTAGCTTTAGTGTTCGGTTCGGGTTAGGGTTAGGGTTAGGATTAGGGTTTGAGCGTTAGGTTTAGATCCGCGGGCAGCCGTTAGGGTTAGGGTTAGGTTTAGGGTTGGGTTAGTGTTAGGGTTCGTTTAGGGTTAGGTTTAGTTTCTGACTGCACTAACTTGATCATCCAATAAAAATCATCCTTATTGTCTTTAGCAAAGCAATGGCTTCTATATCATAAATTAATTGTACATGCCCTTGGAAAAAGCCAAGGCAATACCTCCCTTGCTTGGAGCTGTATTCAAACGCAGTAATGTATACAATCTTTAGCAGCAGCTATTATTAGAGACAGGGAGAAGGAGGAACTTTGCCCACTGAAATTCAAAAATTTATTTGGGATAATGCTTCAGAATTTGAAAAAGATTTTCAAGCATGGTGGCAATTAGTCAACTTTACCCTTTATGCAGAAAATGATCAAATTGTGTCCTTTATACTTACTATAAGTAATGCCACCGTATACAATGTATAGCCAATCATTGCATTAGGACTCAATCATAATGGAACTATACTTTATACTAATATATATACTAATATATATACTTATATAAAGTATGGGCCCATCAAAAGGGAGGAAAGTGGCAAACAATTGATGTAAATGCATGCATTGTGCGTGAACAAAAAAGTTCCATCTGTGAAAGTAACACGCTGGAATCCCAAGACATTTGTCTTGACACTGAGCAAAATATTTGCCACGTTGAGATACATCCTAATGAAACCCTTGATACTGTACTTGTATATATTGGGAAAGGTTGTGTTTGCATGAGAAGTCATTGTGATTCTATAGTCGTAGATAATGCTGTGGTAGATACCAGTAATCACTTTAATGTTTGTGTTTGCAATTTTATCAAAATCTCAACCATATCACACTATCAGGTAGACCTGCGCAACAGGTATAAGGCCCTGGAGGCCGAAAGGCAATCGATGGATGGAAAAGGCTATAATCCCTCTCCACCAGAGATATTGGCAGGGTTGGAAAAGCCAACCCCCCCGTATAGTGACCACAGGCAGCAGGAAGAAAAGGTGAGTTTTAGTTGTGGGTGATTTATCAATCAGCGGAACAGAGGGTCTAATATGTAGAAGGGACCCTCCTCTAAGGGAAATCTGCTGCCTTCCTAGGGCCTGGGTTAGGACATCACAAGGAGGCTTCCCAGCTTGGTTCAACCGTCAGACTATTACCGATTGCTCGTCCTATATCTGGGAGGAGAAGGAGTGGCAACGCATAGCCTGTGAGCAATCAAAAAGGAATTCAAGGATTTGTCAATTTGTCAAAACTCGACAAAACGCAACGGAAACCACAAAACACGTCAAAAACACCCCAAAAGCGAACCGAATCAGAAGAAAAAATGTGATTTAACAACACAAAAAACCCTTAAACCTACCTGATGTTCTCCTAGATGTACAATCCACTCCCAACCACCAGAAAACCCAATGAAAACCCAAAAAAAAAACAAACGGAGACCTCAAAACACGTCAAAAACACCCCAAAAAAGAATGGGATAACCCCCCAAAAGGAAAGAAAACCCCCAAAAAATAGATCCACCCCAAAACCACCCTAAACCTACCTGAAGTTCTCCAAAACCCACAATTTACACTTTTCCACCACCATGACAACAGAAAACCCAACGAAACCCAACAGAGACCCCAAAACATGTCAAAAACACCCCAAAAAAGAACGGGATCACCCCCAAAACTGGAAGAAAATTCCCCCCCCAAAAATTTACAATTTTCACCATGATGACCAACATGAACCAAACGAAAACCCAAAAGGAGACACCAAAACACGTCAAAAACACCCCAAAAAAGAAAGGGATCACCCATAAACTGGAAGAAAATCCCCAAAAAGCACAGATCCAATCCCAAAACCAGCCTAAACCTACCTGATGTTCTCCAAAACCCACAAATTTACCCTTTTCCAACATGATGACCATGGAAAACCCAACGAAACCCAATGGAGACAAAAAACATGTCAAAAAAAAAAAAAACAAAAAAGAACAGGATCTCCCCAAAAAAGAGAAGAAAACCCCAAATGCCATAGATCCACCCCAAAAATCCCCCTAAACCAACCTGAAGTTCTCCAAAACCCACAATTTACACTTTTCCACATTGATGACCATGGAAAACCCAACGAAACCCAACGGAGACCACAAAACACGTCAAAAAAAAAAAAAAAAAAAAAAAAAAAAAAAAAAAAAAGAAAGGGATCACCCCCAAAATTGGAAGAAAATCCTTCAAAATCATAGATCCACCCCAAAACCACCCTAAACCTACCTGATGATCTCCAAAACCCACAATTTACAATTTTCCAACATGATGACCATGGAAAACCCAACGAAACCCAACGGAGACCCCAAAAGAAGTCAAAAACACCCCAAACAAGAACGGGATAAACCCTAAAAACGAAAGAAAACCCCAAAAGCCATAGATCCACCCCAAAAGTCCCCCTAAATCTACCTGATGTTCTCCAATACCCACAATTTACACTTTTTCACCAGGATGACCAACATGAACCAAACGAAAACCCAAAAGGAGACACCAAAACACATCAAAAACACCCCAAAAAATAACTGAATCAGAAGAAAAAACACCAAAAACTATGAATTTCCCCACAAAACCACCCTAAACTCACCTGATCTTCTTCAAAACCCACAATCCACTCCCATTTCCTTTAAGGACCAACGAGAATCCAACTAAAACCCAACAGAGACCCCAAAACAAGTCAAAAACACCCCAAACAAGAACGGAATCACCCCCAAAACTGGAAGAAAATCCCCAAAAAACATAGATCCACCCCAAAACGACACTAAACCTAACTGATGTTCTCCAAAACCCACAATTTACACTTTTCCAACATGATGAAAAACAAGAACCCAACAAAACCCAACAGAGACCCCAAAACATGTCAAAAACACCCCAAAAATGAATTGGATAACCCCCCCCAAAAAAAACAGAAGAAAACCCCAAATACCATGAATCCACCCCAAAAGTCCCCCTAAACCTACCTGAAGTTCTCCAAAACCCACAATTTACCCTTTTCCACCAAGATGCCAACAGAAAACCCAACGAAACCCAACAGAGACATCAAAACATGTCAAAAACACCCCAAAAAAGAACGGGATAACCCCCAAAACTGGAAGAAAATCCCCAAAAAGCATGGATCCAATTCCAAAACCACCCTAAACCTACCTGATCTTCTCCAAATCCCAAAGTCCACTCCCAACCACCATAAAACCCATTAGGAACTCAACAAAATGCAACAGAAACCCCAAAACACCTCAAAAACACCCCAAAAGCAAACCGGATCAGAAGAAAATACGTGATTTAACCCCAAGAAAACCCTTAAACCTACCTGATCTTCTCCAAATCCCAAAATCCACTCCCACCCACCATAAAACCCATTAGGAACTCAACAAAACGCAACGGAAACCCCAAAACACGTCAAAAACACCCCAAAAAAGAACTGGATCAGAAGGAAAAAAAAACCAAAACTATGCATTTCCCTCCCAAATCACCCTAAACTTACCTGATCTTCTTCAAAACCCACAATCCACTCCCATTTAGCTTAACGACCAACGAGAACCCAACAAAACCCAACGGAGACCCCAAAAACGTCAAAAACACCCCAAAAAAGAACTGGTTCAACCCCAACAACGAAAGAAAACCCCAAAAGCCATAGATCCACACCAAAAATCCCCCTAAACCAACCTGAAGTTCTCCAAAACCCACAATTTACACTTTTCCACATTGATGACCATGGAAAACCCAACGAAACCCAACGGAGACCACAAAACACGTCAAAAAAAAAAAAAAAAAAAAAAAAAAAAAAAAAAAAAAAAGGGATCACCCCCAAAATTGGAAGAAAATCCTTCAAAATCATAGATCCACCCCAAAACCACCCTAAACCTACCTGATGATCTCCAAAACCCACAATTTACAATTTTCCAACATGATGACCATGGAAAACCCAACGAAACCCAACGGAGACCCCAAAAGAAGTCAAAAACACCCCAAACAAGAACGGGATAAACCCTAAAAACGAAAGAAAACCCCAAAAGCCATAGATCCACACCAAAAGTCCCCCTAAACCTACCTGATGTTCTCCAAAACCCACAATTTACACTTTTCCACCATGATGACCACGGAAAACCCAACAGAGAACCCAAAACACGTCAAAAACACCCCAAACAAGAACAGGATCACCCCCAAAACCAAAGAAAACCCCAAAAAGCACGGATCCAATCCCAAAACCACTCTAAACGTACCTGATGTTCTCCAAATCCAAATGTCCACTCCCAACCACCATAAAACCCATTAGGAACTCAACGAAACCCAACGGAAACCCCAAAACACGTCAAAAACACCCCAAAAAAGAACTGAATCAGAAGAAAAAACACCAAAAACTATGAATTTCCCCACAAAACCACCCTAAACTCACCTGATCTTCTTCAAAACCCACAATCCACTCCCATTTCCCTTAAGGACCAACGAGAATCCAACTAAAACCCAACGGAGACCCCAAAACAAGTCAAAAACACCCCAAACAAGAACGGAATCACCCCCAAAACTGGAAGAAAATCCCCAAAAAACATAGATCCACCCCAAAACGACACTAAACCTACCTGATCTTCTCCAAAACACGCAAGTTAAACTTTTCCAACATGATGAAAAACAAGAACCCAACAAAACCCAACAGAGACCCCAAAACATGTCAAAAACACCCCAAAAAAGAACGGGATCACCCCCAACACTGGAAGAAAATTCCCCCCCCAAAAATTTACAATTTTCACCATGATAACCAACATGAACCAAACGAAAACCCAAAAGGAGACACCAAAACACGTCAAAAACACCCCAAAAAAGAAAGGGATCACCCATAAACTGGAAGAAAATCCCCAAAAAGCACAGATCCAATCCCAAAACCAGCCTAAACCTACCTGATGTTCTCCAAAACCCACAAATTTACCCTTTTCCACCATGATGACCATGGAAAACCCAACGAAACCCAATGGAGACAAAAAACATGTCAAAAACAAAAACAAAAACAAAAACAAAAACAAAAAAGAACAGGATCTCCCCAAAAAAGAGAAGAAAACCCCAAATGCCATAGATCCACCCCAAAAGTCCCCCTAAGCCTACCTGATGTTCTCCAAAACCCACAATTTACCCTTTTTCACAATGATGACCAACGAGAACCCAACAAAACCCAACGGACAACCCCAAAACACGTCAAAAACACCCCCAAAAAAGAACAGGATCACCCCAAAAAACAGAAGAAAACCCCAAATACCATGAATCCACCCCAAAAGTCCCCCTAAACCTACCTGAAGTTCTCCAAAACCCACAATTTACCCTTTTCCACCAAGATGCCAACAGAAAACCCAACGAAACCCAACAGAGACATCAAAACATGTCAAAAACACCCCAAAAAAGAACGGGATAACCCCCAAAACTGGAAGAAAATCCCCCAAAAGCATGGATCCAATTCCAAAACCACCCTAAACCTACCTGATCTTCTCCAAATCCCAAAGTCCACTCCCAACCACCATAAAACCCATTAGGAACTCAACAAAATGCAACAGAAACCCCAAAACACCTCAAAAACACCCCAAAAGCAAACCGGATCAGAAGAAAATACGTGATTTAACCCCAAGAAAACCCTTAAACCTACCTGATCTTCTCCAAATCCCAAAATCCACTCCCACCCACCATAAAACCCATTAGGAACTCAACAAAACGCAACGGAAACCCCAAAACACGTCAAAAACACCCCAAAAAAGAACTGGATCAGAAGGAAAAAAAAAACAAAACTATGCATTTCCCTCCCAAATCACCCTAAACTTACCTGATCTTCTTCAAAACCCACAATCCACTCCCATTTAGCTTAAGGACCAACGAGAACCCAACAAAACCCAACGGAGACCCCAAAAACGTCAAAAACACCCCAAAAAAGAACTGGTTCAACCCCAACAACGAAAGAAAACCCCAAAAGCCATAGATCCACACCAAAAATCCCCCTAAACCAACCTGAAGTTCTCCAAAACCCACAATTTACACTTTTCCACATTGATGACCATGGAAAACCCAACGAAACCCAACGGAGACCAAAAAACACGTCAAAAAAAAAAAAAAAAAAAAAAAAAAAAAAAAAAAAAGAAAGGGATCACCCCCAAAATTGGAAGAAAATCCTTCAAAATCATAGATCCACCCCAAAACCACCCTAAACCTACCTGATGATCTCCAAAACCCACAATTTACAATTTTCCAACATGATGACCATGGAAAACCCAACGAAACCCAACGGAGACCCCAAAAGAAGTCAAAAACACCCCAAACAAGAACGGGATAAACCCTAAAAACGAAAGAAAACCCCAAAAGCCATAGATCCACACCAAAAGTCCCCCTAAACCTACCTGATGTTCTCCAAAACCCACAATTTACACTTTTCCACCATGATGACCACGGAAAACCCAACAGAGAACCCAAAACACGTCAAAAACACCCCAAACAAGAACAGGATCACCCCCAAAACCAAAGAAAACCCCAAAAAGCACGGATCCAATCCCAAAACCACTCTAAACGTACCTGATGTTCTCCAAATCCAAATGTCCACTCCCAACCACCATAAAACCCATTAGGAACTCAACGAAACCCAACGGAAACCCCAAAACACGTCAAAAACACCCCAAAAAAGAACTGAATCAGAAGAAAAAACACCAAAAACTATGAATTTCCCCACAAAACCACCCTAAACTCACCTGATCTTCTTCAAAACCCACAATCCACTCCCATTTCCCTTAAGGACCAACGAGAATCCAACTAAAACCCAACGGAGACCCCAAAACAAGTCAAAAACACCCCAAACAAGAACGGAATCACCCCCAAAACTGGAAGAAAATCCCCAAAAAACATAGATCCACCCCAAAACGACACTAAACCTACCTGATCTTCTCCAAAACACGCAAGTTAAACTTTTCCAACATGATGAAAAACAAGAACCCAACAAAACCCAACAGAGACCCCAAAACATGTCAAAAACACCCCAAAAAAGAACGGGATCACCCCCAACACTGGAAGAAAATTCCCCCCCCAAAAATTTACAATTTTCACCATGATGACCAACATGAACCAAACGAAAACCCAAAAGGAGACACCAAAACACGTCAAAAACACCCCAAAAAAGAAAGGGATCACCCATAAACTGGAAGAAAATCCCCAAAAAGCACAGATCCAATCCCAAAACCAGCCTAAACCTACCTGATGTTCTCCAAAACCCACAAATTTACCCTTTTCCACCATGATGACCATGGAAAACCCAACGAAACCCAATGGAGACAAAAAACATGTCAAAAAGAAAAAAAAAAACAAAAAAACAAAAAAACAAAAAAGAACAGGATCTCCCCAAAAAAGAGAAGAAAACCCCAAATGCCATAGATCCACCCCAAAAGTCCCCCTAAGCCTACCTGATGTTCTCCAAAACCCACAATTTACCCTTTTTCACAATGATGACCAACGAGAACCCAACAAAACCCAACGGACAACCCCAAAACACGTCAAAAACACCCCCAAAAAAGAACAGGATCACCCCAAAAAACAGAAGAAAACCCCAAATACCATGAATCCACCCCAAAAGTCCCCCTAAACCTACCTGAAGTTCTCCAAAACCCACAATTTACCCTTTTCCACCAAGATGCCAACAGAAAACCCAACGAAACCCAACAGAGACATCAAAACATGTCAAAAACACCCCAAAAAAGAACGGGATAACCCCCAAAACTGGAAGAAAATCCCCAAAAAGCATGGATCCAATTCCAAAACCACCCTAAACCTACCTGATCTTCTCCAAATCCCAAAGTCCACTCCCAACCACCATAAAACCCATTAGGAACTCAACAAAATGCAACAGAAACCCCAAAACACCTCAAAAACACCCCAAAAGCAAACCGGATCAGAAGAAAATACGTGATTTAACCCCAAGAAAACCCTTAAACCTACCTGATCTTCTCCAAATCCCAAAATCCACTCCCACCCACCATAAAACCCATTAGGAACTCAACAAAACGCAACGGAAACCCCAAAACACGTCAAAAACACCCCAAAAAAGAACTGGATCAGAAGAAAAAAAAAAACAAAACTATGCATTTCCCTCCCAAATCACCCTAAACTTACCTGATCTTCTTCAAAACCCACAATCCACTCCCATTTAGCTTAACGACCAACGAGAACCCAACAAAACCCAACGGAGACCCCAAAAACGTCAAAAACACCCCAAAAAAGAACTGGTTCAACCCCAACAACGAAAGAAAACCCCAAAAGCCATAGATCCACACCAAAAATCCCCCTAAACCAACCTGAAGTTCTCCAAAACCCACAATTTACACTTTTCCACATTGATGACCATGGAAAACCCAACGAAACCCAACGGAGACCACAAAAGAAGTCAAAAACACCCCAAACAAGAACGGGATAAACCCTAAAAACGAAAGAAAACCCCAAAAGCCATAGATCCACACCAAAAGTCCCCCTAAACCTACCTGATGTTCTCCAAAACCCACAATTTACACTTTTCCACCATGATGACCACGGAAAACCCAACAGAGAACCCAAAACACGTCCAAAACACCCCAAACAAGAACAGGATCACCCCCAAAACCAAAGAAAACCCCAAAAAGCACGGATCCAATCCCAAAACCACTCTAAACGTACCTGATGTTCTCCAAATCCAAATGTCCACTCCCAACCACCATAAAACCCATTAGGAACTCAACGAAACCCAACGGAAACCCCAAAACACGTCAAAAACACCCCAAAAAAGAACTGAATCAGAAGAAAAAACACCAAAAACTATGAATTTCCCCACAAAACCACCCTAAACTCACCTGATCTTCTTCAAAACCCACAATCCACTCCCATTTCCCTTAAGGACCAACGAGAATCCAACTAAAACCCAACGGAGACCCCAAAACAAGTCAAAAACACCCCAAACAAGAACGGAATCACCCCCAAAACTGGAAGAAAATCCCCAAAAAACATAGATCCACCCCAAAACGACACTAAACCTACCTGATCTTCTCCAAAACACGCAAGTTAAACTTTTCCAACATGATGAAAAACAAGAACCCAACAAAACCCAACAGAGACCCCAAAACATGTCAAAAACACCCCAAAAAAGAACGGGATCACCCCCAACACTGGAAGAAAATTCCCCCCCCAAAAATTTACAATTTTCACCATGATGACCAACATGAACCAAACGAAAACCCAAAAGGAGACACCAAAACACGTCAAAAACACCCCAAAAAAGAAAGGGATCACCCATAAACTGGAAGAAAATCCCCAAAAAGCACAGATCCAATCCCAAAACCAGCCTAAACCTACCTGATGTTCTCCAAAACCCACAAATTTACCCTTTTCCACCATGATGACCATGGAAAACCCAACGAAACCCAATGGAGACAAAAAACATGTCAAAAAAAAAAAAAAAAACAAAAAAACAAAAAAACAAAGAAGAACAGGATCTCCCCAAAAAAGAGAAGAAAACCCCAAATGCCATAGATCCACCCCAAAAGTCCCCCTAAGCCTACCTGATGTTCTCCAAAACCCACAATTTACCCTTTTTCACAATGATGACCAACGAGAACCCAACAAAACCCAACGGACAACCCCAAAACACGTCAAAAACACCCCAAAAAAGAACAGGATCACCCCAAAAAACAGAAGAAAACCCCAAATACCATGAATCCACCCCAAAAGTCCCCCTAAACCTACCTGAAGTTCTCCAAAACCCACAATTTACCCTTTTCCACCAAGATGCCAACAGAAAACCCAACGAAACCCAACAGAGACATCAAAACATGTCAAAAACACCCCAAAAAAGAACGGGATAACCCCCAAAACTGGAAGAAAATCCCCAAAAAGCATGGATCCAATTCCAAAACCACCCTAAACCTACCTGATCTTCTCCAAATCCCAAAGTCCACTCCCAACCACCATAAAACCCATTAGGAACTCAACAAAATGCAACAGAAACCCCAAAACACCTCAAAAACACCCCAAAAGCAAACCGGATCAGAAGAAAATACGTGATTTAACCCCAAGAAAACCCTTAAACCTACCTGATCTTCTCCAAATCCCAAAATCCACTCCCACCCACCATAAAACCCATTAGGAACTCAACAAAACGCAACGGAAACCCCAAAACACGTCAAAAACACCCCAAAAAAGAACTGGATCAGAAGGAAAAAAAAAAACAAAACTATGCATTTCCCTCCCAAATCACCCTAAACTTACCTGATCTTCTTCAAAACCCACAATCCACTCCCATTTAGCTTAACGACCAACGAGAACCCAACAAAACCCAACGGAGACCCCAAAAACGTCAAAAACACCCCAAAAAAGAACTGGTTCAACCCCAACAACGAAAGAAAACCCCAAAAGCCATAGATCCACACCAAAAATCCCCCTAAACCAACCTGAAGTTCTCCAAAACCCACAATTTACACTTTTCCACATTGATGACCATGGAAAACCCAACGAAACCCAACGGAGACCCCAAAAGAAGTCAAAAACACCCCAAACAAGAACGGGATAAACCCTAAAAACGAAAGAAAACCCCAAAAGCCATAGATCCACACCAAAAGTCCCCCTAAACCTACCTGATGTTCTCCAAAACCCACAATTTACACTTTTCCACCATGATGACCACGGAAAACCCAACAGAGAACCCAAAACACGTCAAAAACACCCCAAACAAGAACAGGATCACCCCCAAAACCAAAGAAAACCCCAAAAAGCACGGATCCAATCCCAAAATCACTCTAAACGTACCTGATGTTCTCCAAATCCAAATGTCCACTCCCAACCACCATAAAACCCATTAGGAACTCAACGAAACCCAACGGAAACCCCAAAACACGTCAAAAACACCCCAAAAAAGAACTGAATTAGAAGAAAAAACACCAAAAACTATGAATTTCCCCACAAAACCACCCTAAACTCACCTGATCTTCTTCAAAACCCACAATCCACTCCCATTTCCCTTAAGGACCAACGAGAATCCAACTAAAACCCAACGGAGACCCCAAAACAAGTCAAAAACACCCCAAACAAGAACGGAATCACCCCCAAAACTGGAAGAAAATCCCCAAAAAACATAGATCCACCCCAAAACGACACTAAACCTACCTGATCTTCTCCAAAACACGCAAGTTAAACTTTTCCAACATGATGAAAAACAAGAACCCAACAAAACCCAACAGAGACCCCAAAACATGTCAAAAACACCCCAAAAAAGAACGGGATCACCCCCAAAACTGGAAGAAAATTCCCCCCCCAAAAATTTACAATTTTCACCATGATGACCAACATGAACCAAACGAAAACCCAAAAGGAGACACCAAAACACGTCAAAAACACCCCAAAAAAGAAAGGGATCACCCATAAACTGGAAGAAAATCCCCCAAAAGCACAGATCCAATCCCAAAACCAGCCTAAACCTACCTGATGTTCTCCAAAACCCACAAATTTACCCTTTTCCACCATGATGACCATGGAAAACCCAACGAAACCCAATGGAGACAAAAAACATGTCAAAAAAAAAAACAAAAACAAAAACAAAACCAAAAAAGAACAGGATCTCCCCAAAAAAGAGAAGAAAACCCCAAATGCCATAGATCCACCCCAAAAGTCCCCCTAAGCCTACCTGATGTTCTCCAAAACCCACAATTTACCCTTTTTCACAATGATGACCAACGAGAACCCAACAAAACCCAACGGACAACCCCAAAACACGTCAAAAACACCCCAAAAAAGAACAGGATCACCCCAAAAAACAGAAGAAAACCCCAAATACCATGAATCCACCCCAAAAGTCCCCCTAAACCAACCTGAAGTTCTCCAAAACCCACAATTTACCCTTTTCCACCAAGATGCCAACAGAAAACCCAACGAAACCCAACAGAGACATCAAAACATGTCAAAAACACCCCAAAAAAGAACGGGATAACCCCCAAAACTGGAAGAAAATCCCCAAAAAGCATGGATCCAATTCCAAAACCACCCTAAACCTACCTGATCTTCTCCAAATCCCAAAGTCCACTCCCAACCACCATAAAACCCATTAGGAACTCAACAAAATGCAACAGAAACCCCAAAACACCTCAAAAACACCCCAAAAGCAAACCGGATCAGAAGAAAATACGTGATTTAACCCCAAGAAAACCCTTAAACCTACCTGATCTTCTCCAAATCCCAAAATCCACTCCCACCCACCATAAAACCCATTAGGAACTCAACAAAACGCAACGGAAACCCCAAAACACGTCAAAAACACCCCAAAAAAGAACTAGATCAGAAGGAAAAAAAAAACAAAACTATGCATTTCCCTCCCAAATCACCCTAAACTTACCTGATCTTCTTCAAAACCCACAATCCACTCCCATTTAGCTTAACGACCAACGAGAACCCAACAAAACCCAACGGAGACCCCAAAAACGTCAAAAACACCCCAAAAAAGAACTGGTTCAACCCCAACAACGAAAGAAAACCCCAAAAGCCATAGATCCACACCAAAAATCCCCCTAAACCAACCTGAAGTTCTCCAAAACCCACAATTTACACTTTTCCACATTGATGACCATGGAAAACCCAACGGAGACCACAAAACACGTCAAAAAAAAAAAAAAAAAAAAAAAAAAAGAAAGGGATCACCCCCAAAATTGGAAGAAAATCCTTCAAAATCATAGATCCACCCCAAAACCACCCTAAACCTACCTGATGATCTCCAAAACCCACAATTTACAATTTTCCAACATGATGACCATGGAAAACCCAACGAAACCCAACGGAGACCCCAAAAGAAGTCAAAAACACCCCAAACAAGAACGGGATAAACCCTAAAAACGAAAGAAAACCCCAAAAGCCATAGATCCACACCAAAAGTCCCCCTAAACCTACCTGATGTTCTCCAAAACCCACAATTTACACTTTTCCACCATGATGACCACGGAAAACCCAACAGAGAACCCAAAACACGTCCAAAACACCCCAAACAAGAACAGGATCACCCCCAAAACCAAAGAAAACCCCAAAAAGCACGGATCCAATCCCAAAACCACTCTAAACGTACCTGATGTTCTCCAAATCCAAATGTCCACTCCCAACCACCATAAAACCCATTAGGAACTCAACGAAACCCAACGGAAACCCCAAAACACGTCAAAAACACCCCAAAAAAGAACTGAATCAGAAGAAAAAACACCAAAAACTATGAATTTCCCCACAAAACCACCCTAAACTCACCTGATCTTCTTCAAAACCCACAATCCACTCCCATTTCCCTTAAGGACCAACGAGAATCCAACTAAAACCCAACGGAGACCCCAAAACAAGTCAAAAACACCCCAAACAAGAACGGAATCACCCCCAAAACTGGAAGAAAATCCCCAAAAAACATAGATCCACCCCAAAACGACACTAAACCTACCTGATCTTCTCCAAAACACGCAAGTTAAACTTTTCCAACATGATGAAAAACAAGAACCCAACAAAACCCAACAGAGACCCCAAAACATGTCAAAAACACCCCAAAAAAGAACGGGATCACCCCCAACACTGGAAGAAAATTCCCCCCCCAAAAATTTACAATTTTCACCATGATGACCAACATGAACCAAACGAAAACCCAAAAGGAGACACCAAAACACGTCAAAAACACCCCAAAAAAGAAAGGGATCACCCATAAACTGGAAGAAAATCCCCAAAAAGCACAGATCCAATCCCAAAACCAGCCTAAACCTACCTGATGTTCTCCAAAACCCACAAATTTACCCTTTTCCACCATGATGACCATGGAAAACCCAACGAAACCCAATGGAGACAAAAAACATGTCAAAAACAAAAAAAACAAAAAAAACAAAAAAAAACCAAAAAAGAACAGGATCTCCCCAAAAAAGAGAAGAAAACCCCAAATGCCATAGATCCACCCCAAAAGTCCCCCTAAGCCTACCTGATGTTCTCCAAAACCCACAATTTACCCTTTTTCACAATGATGACCAACGAGAACCCAACAAAACCCAACGGACAACCCCAAAACACGTCAAAAACACCCCCAAAAAAGAACAGGATCACCCCAAAAAACAGAAGAAAACCCCAAATACCATGAATCCACACCAAAAGTCCCCCTAAACCTACCTGAAGTTCTCCAAAACCCACAATTTACACTTTTCCACCAAGATGCCAACAGAAAACCCAACGAAACCCAACAGAGACATCAAAACATGTCAAAAACACCCCAAAAAAGAACGGGATAACCCCCAAAACTGGAAGAAAATCCCCAAAAAGCATGGATCCAATTCCAAAACCACCCTAAACCTACCTGATCTTCTCCAAATCCCAAAGTCCACTCCCAACCACCATAAAACCCATTAGGAACTCAACAAAATGCAACAGAAACCCCAAAACACCTCAAAAACACCCCAAAAGCAAACCGGATCAGAAGAAAATACGTGATTTAACCCCAAGAAAACCCTTAAACCTACCTGATCTTCTCCAAATCCCAAAATCCACTCCCACCCACCATAAAACCCATTAGGAACTCAACAAAACGCAACGGAAACCCCAAAACACGTCAAAAACACCCCAAAAAAGAACTGGATCAGAAGGAAAAAAAAAAAAAACAAAACTATGCATTTCCCTCCCAAATCACCCTAAACTTACCTGATCTTCTTCAAAACCCACAATCCACTCCCATTTAGCTTAACGACCAACGAGAACCCAACAAAACCCAACGGAGACCCCAAAAACGTCAAAAACACCCCAAAAAAGAACTGGTTCAACCCCAACAACGAAAGAAAACCCCAAAAGCCATAGATCCACACCAAAAATCCCCCTAAACCAACCTGAAGTTCTCCAAAACCCACAATTTACACTTTTCCACATTGATGACCATGGAAAACCCAACGAAACCCAACGGAGACCACAAAACACGTCAAAAAAAAAAAAAAAAAAAAAAAAAAAGAAAGGGATCACCCCCAAAATTGGAAGAAAATCCTTCAAAATCATAGATCCACCCCAAAACCACCCTAAACCTACCTGATGATCTCCAAAACCCACAATTTACAATTTTCCAACATGATGACCATGGAAAACCCAACGAAACCCAACGGAGACCCCAAAAGAAGTCAAAAACACCCCAAACAAGAACGGGATAAACCCTAAAAACGAAAGAAAACCCCAAAAGCCATAGATCCACACCAAAAGTCCCCCTAAACCTACCTGATGTTCTCCCAAACCCACAATTTACACTTTTCCACCATGATGACCACGGAAAACCCAACAGAGAACCCAAAACACGTCCAAAACACCCCAAACAAGAACAGGATCACCCCCAAAACCAAAGAAAACCCCAAAAAGCACGGATCCAATCCCAAAACCACTCTAAACGTACCTGATGTTCTCCAAATCCAAATGTCCACTCCCAACCACCATAAAACCCATTAGGAACTCAACGAAACCCAACGGAAACCCCAAAACACGTCAAAAACACCCCAAAAAAGAACTGAATCAGAAGAAAAAACACCAAAAACTATGAATTTCCCCACAAAACCACCCTAAACTCACCTGATCTTCTTCAAAACCCACAATCCACTCCCATTTCCCTTAAGGACCAACGAGAATCCAACTAAAACCCAACGGAGACCCCAAAACAAGTCAAAAACACCCCAAACAAGAACGGAATCACCCCCAAAACTGGAAGAAAATCCCCAAAAAACATAGATCCACCCCAAAACGACACTAAACCTACCTGATCTTCTCCAAAACACGCAAGTTAAACTTTTCCAACATGATGAAAAACAAGAACCCAACAAAACCCAACAGAGACCCCAAAACATGTCAAAAACACCCCAAAAAAGAACGGGATCACCCCCAAAACTGGAAGAAAATTCCCCCCCCAAAAATTTACAATTTTCACCATGATGACCAACATGAACCAAACGAAAACCCAAAAGGAGACACCAAAACACGTCAAAAACACCCCAAAAAAGAAAGGGATCACCCATAAACTGGAAGAAAATCCCCAAAAAGCACAGATCCAATCCCAAAACCAGCCTAAACCTACCTGATGTTCTCCAAAACCCACAAATTTACCCTTTTCCACCATGATGACCATGGAAAACCCAACGAAACCCAATGGAGACAAAAAACATGTCAAAAAAAAAAAAACAAAAACAAAAACAAAAAAGAACAGGATCTCCCCAAAAAAGAGAAGAAAACCCCAAATGCCATAGATCCACCCCAAAAGTCCCCCTAAGCCTACCTGATGTTCTCCAAAACCCACAATTTACCCTTTTCCACCAAGATGCCAACAGAAAACCCAACGAAACCCAACAGAGACATCAAAACATGTCAAAAACACCCCAAAAAAGAACGGGATAACCCCCAAAACTGGAAGAAAATCCCCCAAAAGCATGGATCCAATTCCAAAACCACCCTAAACCTACCTGATCTTCTCCAAATCCCAAAGTCCACTCCCAACCACCATAAAACCCATTAGGAACTCAACAAAATGCAACAGAAACCCCAAAACACCTCAAAAACACCCCAAAAGCAAACCGGATCAGAAGAAAATACGTGATTTAACCCCAAGAAAACCCTTAAACCTACCTGATCTTCTCCAAATCCCAAAATCCACTCCCACCCACCATAAAACCCATTAGGAACTCAACAAAATGCAACGGAAACCCCAAAACACGTCAAAAACACCCCAAAAAAGAACTGGATCAGAAGAAAAAAAAAAACAAAACTATGCATTTCCCTCCCAAATCACCCTAAACTTACCTGATCTTCTTCAAAACCCACAATCCACTCCCATTTAGCTTAACGACCAACGAGAACCCAACAAAACCCAACGGAGACCCCAAAAACGTCAAAAACACCCCAAAAAAGAACTGGTTCAACCCCAACAACGAAAGAAAACCCCAAAAGCCATAGATCCACACCAAAAATCCCCCTAAACCAACCTGAAGTTCTCCAAAACCCACAATTTACACTTTTCCACATTGATGACCATGGAAAACCCAACGAAACCCAACGGAGACCACAAAACACGTCAAAAAAAAAAAAAAAAAAAAAAAAAAAAAAAAAAAAAAAAAGGGATCACCCCCAAAATTGGAAGAAAATCCTTCAAAATCATAGATCCACCCCAAAACCACCCTAAACCTACCTGATGATCTCCAAAACCCACAATTTACAATTTTCCAACATGATGACCATGGAAAACCCAACGAAACCCAACGGAGACCCCAAAAGAAGTCAAAAACACCCCAAACAAGAACGGGATAAACCCTAAAAACGAAAGAAAACCCCAAAAGCCATAGATCCACACCAAAAGTCCCCCTAAACCTACCTGATGTTCTCCAAAACCCACAATTTACACTTTTCCACCATGATGACCACGGAAAACCCAACAGAGAACCCAAAACACGTCCAAAACACCCCAAACAAGAACAGGATCACCCCCAAAACCAAAGAAAACCCCAAAAAGCACGGATCCAATCCCAAAACCACTCTAAACGTACCTGATGTTCTCCAAATCCAAATGTCCACTCCCAACCACCATAAAACCCATTAGGAACTCAACGAAACCCAACGGAAACCCCAAAACACGTCAAAAACACCCCAAAAAAGAACTGAATCAGAAGAAAAAACACCAAAAACTATGAATTTCCCCACAAAACCACCCTAAACTCACCTGATCTTCTTCAAAACCCACAATCCACTCCCATTTCCCTTAAGGACCAACGAGAATCCAACTAAAACCCAACGGAGACCCCAAAACAAGTCAAAAACACCCCAAACAAGAACGGAATCACCCCCAAAACTGGAAGAAAATCCCCAAAAAACATAGATCCACCCCAAAACGACACTAAACCTACCTGATCTTCTCCAAAACACGCAAGTTAAACTTTTCCAACATGATGAAAAACAAGAACCCAACAAAACCCAACAGAGACCCCAAAACATGTCAAAAACACCCCAAAAAAAGAACGGGATCACCCCCAAAACTGGAAGAAAATTCCCCCCCCAAAAATTTACAATTTTCACCATGATGACCAACATGAACCAAACGAAAACCCAAAAGGAGACACCAAAACACGTCAAAAACACCCCAAAAAAGAAAGGGATCACCCATAAACTGGAAGAAAATCCCCAAAAAGCACAGATCCAATCCCAAAACCAGCCTAAACCTACCTGATGTTCTCCAAAACCCACAAATTTACCCTTTTCCACCATGATGACCATGGAAAACCCAACGAAACCCAATGGAGACAAAAAACATGTCAAAAAAAAAAAAACAAAAACAAAAACAAAAAAGAACAGGATCTCCCCAAAAAAGAGAAGAAAACCCCAAATGCCATAGATCCACCCCAAAAGTCCCCCTAAGCCTACCTGATGTTCTCCAAAACCCACAATTTACCCTTTTTCACAATGATGACCAACGAGAACCCAACAAAACCCAACGGACAACCCCAAAACACGTCAAAAACACCCCAAAAAAGAACAGGATCACCCCAAAAAACAGAAGAAAACCCCAAATACCATGAATCCACCCCAAAAGTCCCCCTAAACCTACCTGAAGTTCTCCAAAACCCACAATTTACCCTTTTCCAACAAGATGCCAACATAAAACCCAACGAAACCCAACAGAGACATCAAAACATGTCAAAAACACCCCAAAAAAGAACGGGATAACCCCGAAACTGGAAGAAAATCCCCAAAAAGCATGGATCCAATTCCAAAACCACCCTAAACCTACCTGATCTTCTCCAAATCCCAAAGTCCACTCCCAACCACCATAAAACCCATTAGGAACTCAACAAAATGCAACAGAAACCCCAAAACACCTCAAAAACACCCCAAAAGCAAACCGGATCAGAAGAAAATACGTGATTTAACCCCAAGAAAACCCTTAAACCTACCTGATCTTCTCCAAATCCCAAAATCCACTCCCACCCACCATAAAACCCATTAGGAACTCAACAAAACGCAACGGAAACCCCAAAACACGTCAAAAACACCCCAAAAAAGAACTGGATCAGAAGAAAAAAAAAACAAAACTATGCATTTCCCTCCCAAATCACCCTAAACTTACCTGATCTTCTTCAAAACCCACAATCCACTCCCATTTAGCTTAACGACCAACGAGAACCCAACAAAACCCAACGGAGACCCCAAAAACGTCAAAAACACCCCAAAAAAGAACTGGTTCAACCCCAACAACGAAAGAAAACCCCAAAAGCCATAGATCCACACCAAAAATCCCCCTAAACCAACCTGAAGTTCTCCAAAACCCACAATTTACACTTTTCCACATTGATGACCATGGAAAACCCAACGAAACCCAACGGAGACCACAAAACACGTCAAAAAAAAAAAAAAAAAAAAAAAAAAAAAAAAAAAAGAAAGGGATCACCCCCAAAATTGGAAGAAAATCCTTCAAAATCATAGATCCACCCCAAAACCACCCTAAACCTACCTGATGATCTCCAAAACCCACAATTTACAATTTTCCAACATGATGACCATGGAAAACCCAACGAAACCCAACGGAGACCCCAAAAGAAGTCAAAAACACCCCAAACAAGAACGGGATAAACCCTAAAAACGAAAGAAAACCCCAAAAGCCATAGATCCACACCAAAAGTCCCCCTAAACCTACCTGATGTTCTCCAAAACCCACAATTTACACTTTTCCACCATGATGACCACGGAAAACCCAACGAAACCCAACAGAGACATCAAAACATGTCAAAAACACCCCAAAAAAGAACGGGATAACCCCCAAAACTGGAAGAAAATCCCCAAAAAGCATGGATCCAATTCCAAAACCACCCTAAACCTACCTGATCTTCTCCAAATCCCAAAGTCCACTCCCAACCACCATAAAACCCATTAGGAACTCAACAAAATGCAACAGAAACCCCAAAACACCTCAAAAACACCCCAAAAGCAAACCGGATCAGAAGAAAATACGTGATTTAACCCCAAGAAAACCCTTAAACCTACCTGATCTTCTCCAAATCCCAAAATCCACTCCCACCCACCATAAAACCCATTAGGAACTCAACAAAACGCAACGGAAACCCCAAAACACGTCAAAAACACCCCAAAAAAGAACTGGATCAGAAGGAAAAAAAAACCAAAACTATGCATTTCCCTCCCAAATCACCCTAAACTTACCTGATCTTCTTCAAAACCCACAATCCACTCCCATTTAGCTTAACGACCAACGAGAACCCAACAAAACCCAACGGAGACCCCAAAAACGTCAAAAACACCCCAAAAAAGAACTGGTTCAACCCCAACAACGAAAGAAAACCCCAAAAGCCATAGATCCACACCAAAAATCCCCCTAAACCAACCTGAAGTTCTCCAAAACCCACAATTTACACTTTTCCACATTGATGACCATGGAAAACCCAACGAAACCCAACGGAGACCACAAAACACGTCAAAAAAAAAAAAAAAAAAAAAAAAAAAGAAAGGGATCACCCCCAAAATTGGAAGAAAATCCTTCAAAATCATAGATCCACCCCAAAACCACCCTAAACCTACCTGATGATCTCCAAAACCCACAATTTACAATTTTCCAACATGATGACCATGGAAAACCCAACGAAACCCAACGGAGACCCCAAAAGAAGTCAAAAACACCCCAAACAAGAACGGGATAAACCCTAAAAACGAAAGAAAACCCCAAAAGCCATAGATCCACACCAAAAGTCCCCCTAAACCTACCTGATGTTCTCCAAAACCCACAATTTACACTTTTCCACCATGATGACCACGGAAAACCCAACGAAACCCAACAGAGACATCAAAACATGTCAAAAACACCCCAAAAAAGAACGGGATAACCCCCAAAACTGGAAGAAAATCCCCAAAAAGCATGGATCCAATTCCAAAACCACCCTAAACCTACCTGATCTTCTCCAAATCCCAAAGTCCACTCCCAACCACCATAAAACCCATTAGGAACTCAACAAAATGCAACAGAAACCCCAAAACACCTCAAAAACACCCCAAAAGCAAACCGGATCAGAAGAAAATACGTGATTTAACCCCAAGAAAACCCTTAAACCTACCTGATCTTCTCCAAATCCCAAAATCCACTCCCACCCACCATAAAACCCATTAGGAACTCAACAAAACGCAACGGAAACCCCAAAACACGTCAAAAACACCCCAAAAAAGAACTGGATCAGAAGGAAAAAAAAACCAAAACTATGCATTTCCCTCCCAAATCACCCTAAACTTACCTGATCTTCTTCAAAACCCACAATCCACTCCCATTTAGCTTAACGACCAACGAGAACCCAACAAAACCCAACGGAGACCCCAAAAACGTCAAAAACACCCCAAAAAAGAACTGGTTCAACCCCAACAACGAAAGAAAACCCCAAAAGCCATAGATCCACACCAAAAATCCCCCTAAACCAACCTGAAGTTCTCCAAAACCCACAATTTACACTTTTCCACATTGATGACCATGGAAAACCCAACGAAACCCAACGGAGACCACAAAACACGTCAAAAAAAAAAAAAAAAAAAAAAAAAAAAAAAAAAAAAAAAAGGGATCACCCCCAAAATTGGAAGAAAATCCTTCAAAATCATAGATCCACCCCAAAACCACCCTAAACCTACCTGATGATCTCCAAAACCCACAATTTACAATTTTCCAACATGATGACCATGGAAAACCCAACGAAACCCAACGGAGACCCCAAAAGAAGTCAAAAACACCCCAAACAAGAACGGGATAAACCCTAAAAACGAAAGAAAACCCCAAAAGCCATAGATCCACACCAAAAGTCCCCCTAAACCTACCTGATGTTCTCCAAAACCCACAATTTACACTTTTCCACCATGATGACCACGGAAAACCCAACAGAGAACCCAAAACACGTCAAAAACACCCCAAACAAGAACAGGATCACCCCCAAAACCAAAGAAAACCCCAAAAAGCACGGATCCAATCCCAAAACCACTCTAAACGTACCTGATGTTCTCCAAATCCAAATGTCCACTCCCAACCACCATAAAACCCATTAGGAACTCAACGAAACCCAACGGAAACCCCAAAACACGTCAAAAACACCCCAAAAAAGAACTGAATCAGAAGAAAAAACACCAAAAACTATGAATTTCCCCACAAAACCACCCTAAACTCACCTGATCTTCTTCAAAACCCACAATCCACTCCCATTTCCCTTAAGGACCAACGAGAATCCAACTAAAACCCAACGGAGACCCCAAAACAAGTCAAAAACACCCCAAACAAGAACGGAATCACCCCCAAAACTGGAAGAAAATCCCCAAAAAACATAGATCCACCCCAAAACGACACTAAACCTACCTGATCTTCTCCAAAACACGCAAGTTAAACTTTTCCAACATGATGAAAAACAAGAACCCAACAAAACCCAACAGAGACCCCAAAACATGTCAAAAACACCCCAAAAAAGAACGGGATCACCCCCAACACTGGAAGAAAATTCCCCCCCCAAAAATTTACAATTTTCACCATGATGACCAACATGAACCAAACGAAAACCCAAAAGGAGACACCAAAACACGTCAAAAACACCCCAAAAAAGAAAGGGATCACCCATAAACTGGAAGAAAATCCCCAAAAAGCACAGATCCAATCCCAAAACCAGCCTAAACCTACCTGATGTTCTCCAAAACCCACAAATTTACCCTTTTCCACCATGATGACCATGGAAAACCCAACGAAACCCAATGGAGACAAAAAACATGTCAAAAAAAAAAAAAAACAAAAAAACAAAAACAAAAACAAAAAAGAACAGGATCTCCCCAAAAAAGAGAAGAAAACCCCAAATGCCATAGATCCACCCCAAAAGTCCCCCTAAGCCTACCTGATGTTCTCCAAAACCCACAATTTACCCTTTTTCACAATGATGACCAACGAGAACCCAACAAAACCCAACGGACAACCCCAAAACACGTCAAAAACACCCCCAAAAAAGAACAGGATCACCCCAAAAAACAGAAGAAAACCCCAAATACCATGAATCCACCCCAAAAGTCCCCCTAAACCTACCTGAAGTTCTCCAAAACCCACAATTTACCCTTTTCCACCAAGATGCCAACAGAAAACCCAACGAAACCCAACAGAGACATCAAAACATGTCAAAAACACCCCAAAAAAGAACGGGATAACCCCCAAAACTGGAAGAAAATCCCCAAAAAGCATGGATCCAATTCCAAAACCACCCTAAACCTACCTGATCTTCTCCAAATCCCAAAGTCCACTCCCAACCACCATAAAACCCATTAGGAACTCAACAAAATGCAACAGAAACCCCAAAACACCTCAAAAACACCCCAAAAGCAAACCGGATCAGAAGAAAATACGTGATTTAACCCCAAGAAAACCCTTAAACCTACCTGATCTTCTCCAAATCCCAAAATCCACTCCCACCCACCATAAAACCCATTAGGAACTCAACAAAACGCAACGGAAACCCCAAAACACGTCAAAAACACCCCAAGAAAGAACTGGATCAGAAGGAAAAAAAAAAACAAAACTATGCATTTCCCTCCCAAATCACCCTAAACTTACCTGATCTTCTTCAAAACCCACAATCCACTCCCATTTAGCTTAACGACCAACGAGAACCCAACAAAACCCAACGGAGACCCCAAAAACGTCAAAAACACCCCAAAAAAGAACTGGTTCAACCCCAACAACGAAAGAAAACCCCAAAAGCCATAGATCCACACCAAAAATCCCCCTAAACCAACCTGAAGTTCTCCAAAACCCACAATTTACACTTTTCCGCATTGATGACCATGGAAAACCCAACGAAACCCAACGGAGACCACAAAACACGTCAAAAAAAAAAAAAAAAAAAAAAAAAAAAAAAAAAGAAAGGGATCACCCCCAAAATTGGAAGAAAATCCTTCAAAATCATAGATCCACCCCAAAACCACCCTAAACCTACCTGATGATCTCCAAAACCCACAATTTACAATTTTCCAACGTGATGACCATGGAAAACCCAACGAAACCCAACGGAGACCCCAAAAGAAGTCAAAAACACCCCAAACAAGAACGGGATAAACCCTAAAAACGAAAGAAAACCCCAAAAGCCATAGATCCACACCAAAAGTCCCCCTAAACCTACCTGATGTTCTCCAAAACCCACAATTTACACTTTTCCACCATGATGACCACGGAAAACCCAACAGAGAACCCAAAACACGTCAAAAACACCCCAAACAAGAACAGGATCACCCCCAAAACCAAAGAAAACCCCAAAAAGCACGGATCCAATCCCAAAACCACTCTAAACGTACCTGATGTTCTCCAAATCCAAATGTCCACTCCCAACCACCATAAAACCCATTAGGAACTCAACGAAACCCAACGGAAACCCCAAAACACGTCAAAAACACCCCAAAAAAGAACTGAATCAGAAGAAAAAACACCAAAAACTATGAATTTCCCCACAAAACCACCCTAAACTCACCTGATCTTCTTCAAAACCCACAATCCACTCCCATTTCCCTTAAGGACCAACGAGAATCCAACTAAAACCCAACGGAGACCCCAAAACAAGTCAAAAACACCCCAAACAAGAACGGAATCACCCCCCAAACTGGAAGAAAATCCCCAAAAAACATAGATCCACCCCAAAACGACACTAAACCTACCTGATCTTCTCCAAAACACGCAAGTTAAACTTTTCCAACATGATGAAAAACAAGAACCCAACAAAACCCAACAGAGACCCCAAAACATGTCAAAAACACCACAAAAAAGAACGGGATCACCCCCAAAACTGGAAGAAAATTCCCCCCCCAAAAATTTACAATTTTCACCATGATGACCAACATGAACCAAACGAAAACCCAAAAGGAGACACCAAAACACGTCAAAAACACCCCAAAAAAGAAAGGGATCACCCATAAACTGGAAGAAAATCCCCAAAAAGCACAGATCCAATCCCAAAACCAGCCTAAACCTACCTGATGTTCTCCAAAACCCACAAATTTACCCTTTTCCACCATGATGACCATGGAAAACCCAACGAAACCCAATGGAGACAAAAAACATGTCAAAAAAAAAAAAAAAAAAAAAAAAAAAAAAAAAAAAAGAACAGGATCTCCCCAAAAAAGAGAAGAAAACCCCAAATGCCATAGATCCACCCCAAAAGTCCCCCTAAGCCTACCTGATGTTCTCCAAAACCCACAATTTACCCTTTTTCACAATGATGACCAACGAGAACCCAACAAAACCCAACGGACAACCCCAAAACACGTCAAAAACACCCCAAAAAAGAACAGGATCACCCCAAAAAACAGAAGAAAACCCCAAATACCATGAATCCACCCCAAAAGTCCCCCTAAACCTACCTGAAGTTCTCCAAAACCCACAATTTACACTTTTCCACCAAGATGCCAACAGAAAACCCAACGAAACCCAACAGAGACATCAAAACATGTCAAAAACATCCCAAAAAAGAACGGGATAACCCCCAAAACTGGAAGAAAATCCCCAAAAAGCATGGATCCAATTCCAAAACCACCCTAAACCTACCTGATCTTCTCCAAATCCCAAAGTCCACTCCCAACCACCATAAAACCCATTAGGAACTCAACAAAATGCAACAGAAACCCCAAAACACCTCAAAAACACCCCAAAAGCAAACCGGATCAGAAGAAAATACGTGATTTAACCCCAAGAAAACCCTTAAACCTACCTGATCTTCTCCAAATCCCAAAATCCACTCCCACCCACCATAAAACCCATTAGGAACTCAACAAAACGCAACGGAAACCCCAAAACACGTCAAAAACACCCCAAAAAAGAACTGGATCAGAAGAAAAAAAAAAACAAAACTATGCATTTCCCTCCCAAATCACCCTAAACTTACCTGATCTTCTTCAAAACCCACAATCCACTCCCATTTAGCTTAACGACCAACGAGAACCCAACAAAACCCAACGGAGACCCCAAAAACGTCAAAAACACCCCAAAAAAGAACTGGTTCAACCCCAACAACGAAAGAAAACCCCAAAAGCCATAGATCCACACCAAAAATCCCCCTAAACCAACCTGAAGTTCTCCAAAACCCACAATTTACACTTTTCCACATTGATGACCATGGAAAACCCAACGAAACCCAACGGAGACCACAAAACACGTCAAAAAAAAAAAAAAAAAAAAAAAAAAAAAAAAAAAAGAAAGGGATCACCCCCAAAATTGGAAGAAAATCCTTCAAAATCATAGATCCACCCCAAAACCACCCTAAACCTACCTGATGATCTCCAAAACCCACAATTTACAATTTTCCAACGTGATGACCATGGAAAACCCAACGAAACCCAACGGAGACCCCAAAAGAAGTCAAAAACACCCCAAACAAGAACGGGATAAACCCTAAAAACGAAAGAAAACCCCAAAAGCCATAGATCCACACCAAAAGTCCCCCTAAACCTACCTGATGTTCTCCAAAACCCACAATTTACACTTTTCCACCATGATGACCACGGAAAACCCAACAGAGAACCCAAAACACGTCAAAAACACCCCAAACAAGAACAGGATCACCCCCAAAACCAAAGAAAACCCCAAAAAGCACGGATCCAATCCCAAAACCACTCTAAACGTACCTGATGTTCTCCAAATCCAAATGTCCACTCCCAACCACCATAAAACCCATTAGGAACTCAACGAAACCCAACGGAAACCCCAAAACACGTCAAAAACACCCCAAAAAAGAACTGAATCAGAAGAAAAAACACCAAAAACTATGAATTTCCCCACAAAACCACCCTAAACTCACCTGATCTTCTTCAAAACCCACAATCCACTCCCATTTCCCTTAAGGACCAACGAGAATCCAACTAAAACCCAACGGAGACCCCAAAACAAGTCAAAAACACCCCAAACAAGAACGGAATCACCCCCAAAACTGGAAGAAAATCCCCAAAAAACATAGATCCACCCCAAAACGACACTAAACCTACCTGATCTTCTCCAAAACACGCAAGTTAAACTTTTCCAACATGATGAAAAACAAGAACCCAACAAAACCCAACAGAGACCCCAAAACATGTCAAAAACACCCCAAAAAAGAACGGGATCACCCCCAAAACTGGAAGAAAATTCCCCCCCCAAAAATTTACAATTTTCACCATGATGACCAACATGAACCAAACGAAAACCCAAAAGGAGACACCAAAACACGTCAAAAACACCCCAAAAAAGAAAGGGATCACCCATAAACTGGAAGAAAATCCCCAAAAAGCACAGATCCAATCCCAAAACCAGCCTAAACCTACCTGATGTTCTCCAAAACCCACAAATTTACCCTTTTCCACCATGATGACCATGGAAAACCCAACGAAACCCAATGGAGACAAAAAACATGTCAAAAAAAAAAAAAAAAACAAAAAAACAAAAAAACAAAAAAGAACAGGATCTCCCCAAAAAAGAGAAGAAAACCCCAAATGCCATAGATCCACCCCAAAAGTCCCCCTAAGCCTACCTGATGTTCTCCAAAACCCACAATTTACCCTTTTTCACAATGATGACCAACGAGAACCCAACAAAACCCAACGGACAACCCCAAAACACGTCAAAAACACCCCCAAAAAAGAACAGGATCACCCCAAAAAACAGAAGAAAACCCCAAATACCATGAATCCACCCCAAAAGTCCCCCTAAACCTACCTGAAGTTCTCCAAAACCCACAATTTACACTTTTCCACCAAGATGCCAACAGAAAACCCAACGAAACCCAACAGAGACATCAAAACATGTCAAAAACACCCCAAAAAAGAACGGGATAACCCCCAAAACTGGAAGAAAATCCCCAAAAAGCATGGATCCAATTCCAAAACCACCCTAAACCTACCTGATCTTCTCCAAATCCCAAAGTCCACTCCCAACCACCATAAAACCCATTAGGAACTCAACAAAATGCAACAGAAACCCCAAAACACCTCAAAAACACCCCAAAAGCAAACCGGATCAGAAGAAAATACGTGATTTAACCCCAAGAAAACCCTTAAACCTACCTGATCTTCTCCAAATCCCAAAATCCACTCCCACCCACCATAAAACCCATTAGGAACTCAACAAAACGCAACGGAAACCCCAAAACACGTCAAAAACACCCCAAAAAAGAACTGGATCAGAAGAAAAAAAAAAACAAAACTATGCATTTCCCTCCCAAATCACCCTAAACTTACCTGATCTTCTTCAAAACCCACAATCCACTCCCATTTAGCTTAACGACCAACGAGAACCCAACAAAACCCAACGGAGACCCCAAAAACGTCAAAAACACCCCAAAAAAGAACTGGTTCAACCCCAACAACGAAAGAAAACCCCAAAAGCCATAGATCCACACCAAAAATCCCCCTAAACCAACCTGAAGTTCTCCAAAACCCACAATTTACACTTTTCCACATTGATGACCATGGAAAACCCAACGAAACCCAACGGAGACCACAAAACACGTCAAAAAAAAAAAAAAAAAAAAAAAAAAAAAAAAAAGAAAGGGATCACCCCCAAAATTGGAAGAAAATCCTTCAAAATCATAGATCCACCCCAAAACCACCCTAAACCTACCTGATGATCTCCAAAACCCACAATTTACAATTTTCCAACGTGATGACCATGGAAAACCCAACGAAACCCAACGGAGACCCCAAAAGAAGTCAAAAACACCCCAAACAAGAACGGGATAAACCCTAAAAACGAAAGAAAACCCCAAAAGCCATAGATCCACACCAAAAGTCCCCCTAAACCTACCTGATGTTCTCCAAAACCCACAATTTACACTTTTCCACCATGATGACCACGGAAAACCCAACAGAGAACCCAAAACACGTCAAAAACACCCCAAACAAGAACAGGATCACCCCCAAAACCAAAGAAAACCCCAAAAAGCACGGATCCAATCCCAAAACCACTCTAAACGTACCTGATGTTCTCCAAATCCAAATGTCCACTCCCAACCACCATAAAACCCATTAGGAACTCAACGAAACCCAACGGAAACCCCAAAACACGTCAAAAACACCCCAAAAAAGAACTGAATCAGAAGAAAAAACACCAAAAACTATGAATTTCCCCACAAAACCACCCTAAACTCACCTGATCTTCTTCAAAACCCACAATCCACTCCCATTTCCCTTAAGGACCAACGAGAATCCAACTAAAACCCAACGGAGACCCCAAAACAAGTCAAAAACACCCCAAACAAGAACGGAATCACCCCCCAAACTGGAAGAAAATCCCCAAAAAACATAGATCCACCCCAAAACGACACTAAACCTACCTGATCTTCTCCAAAACACGCAAGTTAAACTTTTCCAACATGATGAAAAACAAGAACCCAACAAAACCCAACAGAGACCCCAAAACATGTCAAAAACACCCCAAAAAAGAACGGGATCACCCCCAAAACTGGAAGAAAATTCCCCCCCCAAAAATTTACAATTTTCACCATGATGACCAACATGAACCAAACGAAAACCCAAAAGGAGACACCAAAACACGTCAAAAACACCCCAAAAAAGAAAGGGATCACCCATAAACTGGAAGAAAATCCCCAAAAAGCACAGATCCAATCCCAAAACCAGCCTAAACCTACCTGATGTTCTCCAAAACCCACAAATTTACCCTTTTCCACCATGATGACCATGGAAAACCCAACGAAACCCAATGGAGACAAAAAACATGTCAAAAAAAAAAAAAAAAAAAACAAAAAAAAACAAAAAAACAAAAAAGAACAGGATCTCCCCCAAAAAGAGAAGAAAACCCCAAATGCCATAGATCCACCCCAAAAGTCCCCCTAAGCCTACCTGATGTTCTCCAAAACCCACAATTTACCCTTTTCCACCAAGATGCCAACAGAAAACCCAACGAAACCCAACAGAGACATCAAAACATGTCAAAAACACCCCAAAAAAGAACGGGATAACCCCGAAACTGGAAGAAAATCCCCAAAAAGCATGGATCCAATTCCAAAACCACCCTAAACCTACCTGATCTTCTCCAAATCCCAAAGTCCACTCCCAACCACCATAAAACCCATTAGGAACTCAACAAAATGCAACAGAAACCCCAAAACACCTCAAAAACACCCCAAAAGCAAACCGGATCAGAAGAAAATACGTGATTTAACCCCAAGAAAACCCTTAAACCTACCTGATCTTCTCCAAATCCCAAAATCCACTCCCACCCACCATAAAACCCATTAGGAACTCAACAAAACGCAACAGAAACCCCAAAACACGTCAAAAACACCCCAAAAAAGAACTGGATCAGAAGAAAAAAAAAACAAAACTATGCATTTCCCTCCCAAATCACCCTAAACTTACCTGATCTTCTTCAAAACCCACAATCCACTCCCATTTAGCTTAACGACCAACGAGAACCCAACAAAACCCAACGGAGACCCCAAAAACGTCAAAAACACCCCAAAAAAGAACTGGTTCAACCCCAACAACGAAAGAAAACCCCAAAAGCCATAGATCCACACCAAAAATCCCCCTAAACCAACCTGAAGTTCTCCAAAACCCACAATTTACACTTTTCCACATTGATGACCATGGAAAACCCAACGAAACCCAACGGAGACCACAAAACACGTCAAAAAAAAAAAAAAAAAAAAAAAAAAAAAAAAAAAAGGGATCACCCCCAAAATTGGAAGAAAATCCTTCAAAATCATAGATCCACCCCAAAACCACCCTAAACCTACCTGATGATCTCCAAAACCCACAATTTACAATTTTCCAACATGATGACCATGGAAAACCCAACGAAACCCAACGGAGACCCCAAAAGAAGTCAAAAACACCCCAAACAAGAACGGGATAAACCCTAAAAACGAAAGAAAACCCCAAAAGCCATAGATCCACACCAAAAGTCCCCCTAAACCTACCTGATGTTCTCCAAAACCCACAATTTACACTTTTCCACCATGATGACCACGGAAAACCCAACAGAGAACCCAAAACACGTCAAAAACACCCCAAACAAGAACAGGATCACCCCCAAAACCAAAGAAAACCCCAAAAAGCACGGATCCAATCCCAAAACCACTCTAAACGTACCTGATGTTCTCCAAATCCAAATGTCCACTCCCAACCACCATAAAACCCATTAGGAACTCAACGAAACCCAACGGAAACCCCAAAACACGTCAAAAACACCCCAAAAAAGAACTGAATCAGAAGAAAAAACACCAAAAACTATGAATTTCCCCACAAAACCACCCTAAACTCACCTGATCTTCTTCAAAACCCACAATCCACTCCCATTTCCCTTAAGGACCAACGAGAATCCAACTAAAACCCAACGGAGACCCCAAAACAAGTCAAAAACACCCCAAAAAAGAACTGGTTCAACCCCAACAACGAAAGAAAACCCCAAAAGCCATAGATCCACACCAAAAATCCCCCTAAACCAACCTGAAGTTCTCCAAAACCCACAATTTACACTTTTCCACATTGATGACCATGGAAAACCCAACGAAACCCAACAGAGACATCAAAACATGTCAAAAACACCCCAAAAAAGAACGGGATAACCCCCAAAACTGGAAGAAAATCCCCAAAAAGCATGGATCCAATTCCAAAACCACCCTAAACCTACCTGATCTTCTCCAAATCCCAAAGTCCACTCCCAACCACCATAAAACCCATTAGGAACTCAACAAAATGCAACAGAAACCCCAAAACACCTCAAAAACACCCCAAAAGCAAACCGGATCAGAAGAAAATACGTGATTTAACCCCAAGAAAACCCTTAAACCTACCTGATCTTCTCCAAATCCCAAAATCCACTCCCACCCACCATAAAACCCATTAGGAACTCAACAAAACGCAACGGAAACCCCAAAACACGTCAAAAACACCCCAAAAAAGAACTGGATCAGAAGAAAAAAAAAAACAAAACTATGCATTTCCCTCCCAAATCACCCTAAACTTACCTGATCTTCTTCAAAACCCACAATCCACTCCCATTTAGCTTAACGACCAACGAGAACCCAACAAAACCCAACGGAGACCCCAAAAACGTCAAAAACACCCCAAAAAAGAACTGGTTCAACCCCAACAACGAAAGAAAACCCCAAAAGCCATAGATCCACACCAAAAATCCCCCTAAACCAACCTGAAGTTCTCCAAAACCCACAATTTACACTTTTCCACATTGATGACCATGGAAAACCCAACGAAACCCAACAGAGACATCAAAACATGTCAAAAACACCCCAAAAAAGAACGGGATAACCCCCAAAACTGGAAGAAAATCCCCAAAAAGCATGGATCCAATTCGAAAACCACCCTAAACCTACCTGATCTTCTCCAAATCCCAAAGTCCACTCCCAACCACCATAAAACCCATTAGGAACTCAACAAAATGCAACAGAAACCCCAAAACACCTCAAAAACACCCCAAAAGCAAACCGGATCAGAAGAAAATACGTGATTTAACCCCAAGAAAACCCTTAAACCTACCTGATCTTCTCCAAATCCCAAAATCCACTCCCACCCACCATAAAACCCATTAGGAACTCAACAAAACGCAACGGAAACCCCAAAACACGTCAAAAACACCCCAAAAAAGAACTGGATCAGAAGAAAAAAAAAAACAAAACTATGCATTTCCCTCCCAAATCACCCTAAACTTACCTGATCTTCTTCAAAACCCACAATCCACTCCCATTTAGCTTAACGACCAACGAGAACCCAACAAAACCCAACGGAGACCCCAAAAACGTCAAAAACACCCCAAAAAAGAACTGGTTCAACCCCAACAACGAAAGAAAACCCCAAAAGCCATAGATCCACACCAAAAATCCCCCTAAACCAACCTGAAGTTCTCCAAAACCCACAATTTACACTTTTCCACATTGATGACCATGGAAAACCCAACGAAACCCAACGGAGACCACAAAACACGTCAAAAAAAAAAAAAAAAAAAAAAAAAAAAAAAAAAAAAAAAAAAAAAGGGATCACCCCCAAAATTGGAAGAAAATCCTTCAAAATCATAGATCCACCCCAAAACCACCCTAAACCTACCTGATGATCTCCAAAACCCACAATTTACAATTTTCCAACATGATGACCATGGAAAACCCAACGAAACCCAACGGAGACCCCAAAAGAAGTCAAAAACACCCCAAACAAGAACGGGATAAACCCTAAAAACGAAAGAAAACCCCAAAAGCCATAGATCCACACCAAAAGTCCCCCTAAACCTACCTGATGTTCTCCAAAACCCACAATTTACACTTTTCCACCATGATGACCACGGAAAACCCAACAGAGAACCCAAAACACGTCAAAAACACCCCAAACAAGAACAGGATCACCCCCAAAACCAAAGAAAACCCCAAAAAGCACGGATCCAATCCCAAAACCACTCTAAACGTACCTGATGTTCTCCAAATCCAAATGTCCACTCCCAACCACCATAAAACCCATTAGGAACTCAACGAAACCCAACGGAAACCCCAAAACACGTCAAAAACACCCCAAAAAAGAACTGAATCAGAAGAAAAAACACCAAAAACTATGAATTTCCCCACAAAACCACCCTAAACTCACCTGATCTTCTTCAAAACCCACAATCCACTCCCATTTCCCTTAAGGACCAACGAGAATCCAACTAAAACCCAACGGAGACCCCAAAACAAGTCAAAAACACCCCAAAAAAGAACTGGTTCAACCCCAACAACGAAAGAAAACCCCAAAAGCCATAGATCCACACCAAAAATCCCCCTAAACCAACCTGAAGTTCTCCAAAACCCACAATTTACACTTTTCCACATTGATGACCATGGAAAACCCAACGAAACCCAACAGAGACATCAAAACATGTCAAAAACACCCCAAAAAAGAACGGGATAACCCCCAAAACTGGAAGAAAATCCCCAAAAAGCATGGATCCAATTCCAAAACCACCCTAAACCTACCTGATCTTCTCCAAATCCCAAAGTCCACTCCCAACCACCATAAAACCCATTAGGAACTCAACAAAATGCAACAGAAACCCCAAAACACCTCAAAAACACCCCAAAAGCAAACCGGATCAGAAGAAAATACGTGATTTAACCCCAAGAAAACCCTTAAACCTACCTGATCTTCTCCAAATCCCAAAATCCACTCCCACCCACCATAAAACCCATTAGGAACTCAACAAAACGCAACGGAAACCCCAAAACACGTCAAAAACACCCCAAAAAAGAACTGGATCAGAAGAAAAAAAAAAACAAAACTATGCATTTCCCTCCCAAATCACCCTAAACTTACCTGATCTTCTTCAAAACCCACAATCCACTCCCATTTAGCTTAACGACCAACGAGAACCCAACAAAACCCAACGGAGACCCCAAAAACGTCAAAAACACCCCAAAAAAGAACTGGTTCAACCCCAACAACGAAAGAAAACCCCAAAAGCCATAGATCCACACCAAAAATCCCCCTAAACCAACCTGAAGTTCTCCAAAACCCACAATTTACACTTTTCCACATTGATGACCATGGAAAACCCAACGAAACCCAACGGAGACCACAAAACACGTCAAAAAAAAAAAAAAAAAAAAAAAAAAAAAAAAAAAAAAAAAAAAAAAGGGATCACCCCCAAAATTGGAAGAAAATCCTTCAAAATCATAGATCCACCCCAAAACCACCCTAAACCTACCTGATGATCTCCAAAACCCACAATTTACAATTTTCCAACATGATGACCATGGAAAACCCAACGAAACCCAACGGAGACCCCAAAAGAAGTCAAAAACACCCCAAACAAGAACGGGATAAACCCTAAAAACGAAAGAAAACCCCAAAAGCCATAGATCCACACCAAAAGTCCCCCTAAACCTACCTGATGTTCTCCAAAACCCACAATTTACACTTTTCCACCATGATGACCACGGAAAACCCAACAGAGAACCCAAAACACGTCAAAAACACCCCAAACAAGAACAGGATCACCCCCAAAACCAAAGAAAACCCCAAAAAGCACGGATCCAATCCCAAAACCACTCTAAACGTACCTGATGTTCTCCAAATCCAAATGTCCACTCCCAACCACCATAAAACCCATTAGGAACTCAACGAAACCCAACGGAAACCCCAAAACACGTCAAAAACACCCCAAAAAAGAACTGAATCAGAAGAAAAAACACCAAAAACTATGAATTTCCCCACAAAACCACCCTAAACTCACCTGATCTTCTTCAAAACCCACAATCCACTCCCATTTCCCTTAAGGACCAACGAGAATCCAACTAAAACCCAACGGAGACCCCAAAACAAGTCAAAAACACCCCAAACAAGAACGGAATCACCCCCCAAACTGGAAGAAAATCCCCAAAAAACATAGATCCACCCCAAAACGACACTAAACCTACCTGATCTTCTCCAAAACACGCAAGTTAAACTTTTCCAACATGATGAAAAACAAGAACCCAACAAAACCCAACAGAGACCCCAAAACATGTCAAAAACACCCCAAAAAAGAACGGGATCACCCCCAAAACTGGAAGAAAATTCCCCCCCCAAAAATTTACAATTTTCACCATGATGACCAACATGAACCAAACGAAAACCCAAAAGGAGACACCAAAACACGTCAAAAACACCCCAAAAAAGAAAGGGATCACCCATAAACTGGAAGAAAATCCCCAAAAAGCACAGATCCAATCCCAAAACCAGCCTAAACCTACCTGATGTTCTCCAAAACCCACAAATTTACCCTTTTCCACCATGATGACCATGGAAAACCCAACGAAACCCAATGGAGACAAAAAACATGTCAAAAAAAAAAAAAAAAAACAAAAAAACAAAAAAACAAAAAAGAACAGGATCTCCCCAAAAAAGAGAAGAAAACCCCAAATGCCATAGATCCACCCCAAAAGTCCCCCTAAGCCTACCTGATGTTCTCCAAAACCCACAATTTACCCTTTTTCACAATGATGACCAACGAGAACCCAACAAAACCCAACGGACAACCCCAAAACACGTCAAAAACACCCCAAAAAAGAACAGGATCACCCCAAAAAACAGAAGAAAACCCCAAATACCATGAATCCACCCCAAAAGTCCCCCTAAACCTACCTGAAGTTCTCCAAAACCCACAATTTACCCTTTTCCACCAAGATGCCAACAGAAAACCCAACGAAACCCAACAGAGACATCAAAACATGTCAAAAACACCCCAAAAAAGAACGGGATAACCCCGAAACTGGAAGAAAATCCCCAAAAAGCATGGATCCAATTCCAAAACCACCCTAAACCTACCTGATCTTCTCCAAATCCCAAAGTCCACTCCCAACCACCATAAAACCCATTAGGAACTCAACAAAATGCAACAGAAACCCCAAAACACCTCAAAAACACCCCAAAAGCAAACCGGATCAGAAGAAAATACGTGATTTAACCCCAAGAAAACCCTTAAACCTACCTGATCTTCTCCAAATCCCAAAATCCACTCCCACCCACCATAAAACCCATTAGGAACTCAACAAAACGCAACGGAAACCCCAAAACACGTCAAAAACACCCCAAAAAAGAACTGGATCAGAAGAAAAAAAAAAACAAAACTATGCATTTCCCTCCCAAATCACCCTAAACTTACCTGATCTTCTTCAAAACCCACAATCCACTCCCATTTAGCTTAACGACCAACGAGAACCCAACAAAACCCAACGGAGACCCCAAAAACGTCAAAAACACCCCAAAAAAGAACTGGTTCAACCCCAACAACGAAAGAAAACCCCAAAAGCCATAGATCCACACCAAAAATCCCCCTAAACCAACCTGAAGTTCTCCAAAACCCACAATTTACACTTTTCCACATTGATGACCATGGAAAACCCAACGAAACCCAACGGAGACCACAAAACACGTCAAAAAAAAAAAAAAAAAAAAAAAAAAAGAAAGGGATCACCCCCAAAATTGGAAGAAAATCCTTCAAAATCATAGATCCACCCCAAAACCACCCTAAACCTACCTGATGATCTCCAAAACCCACAATTTACAATTTTCCAACATGATGACCATGGAAAACCCAACGAAACCCAACGGAGACCCCAAAAGAAGTCAAAAACACCCCAAACAAGAACGGGATAAACCCTAAAAACGAAAGAAAACCCCAAAAGCCATAGATCCACACCAAAAGTCCCCCTAAACCTACCTGATGTTCTCCAAAACCCACAATTTACACTTTTCCACCATGATGACCACGGAAAACCCAACAGAGAACCCAAAACACGTCCAAAACACCCCAAACAAGAACAGGATCACCCCCAAAACCAAAGAAAACCCCAAAAAGCACGGATCCAATCCCAAAACCACTCTAAACGTACCTGATGTTCTCCAAATCCAAATGTCCACTCCCAACCACCATAAAACCCATTAGGAACTCAACGAAACCCAACGGAAACCCCAAAACACGTCAAAAACACCCCAAAAAAGAACTGAATCAGAAGAAAAAACACCAAAAACTATGAATTTCCCCACAAAACCACCCTAAACTCACCTGATCTTCTTCAAAACCCACAATCCACTCCCATTTCCCTTAAGGACCAACGAGAATCCAACTAAAACCCAACGGAGACCCCAAAACAAGTCAAAAACACCCCAAAAAAGAACTGGTTCAACCCCAACAACGAAAGAAAACCCCAAAAGCCATAGATCCACACCAAAAATCCCCCTAAACCAACCTGAAGTTCTCCAAAACCCACAATTTACACTTTTCCACATTGATGACCATGGAAAACCCAACGAAACCCAACAGAGACATCAAAACATGTCAAAAACACCCCAAAAAAGAACGGGATAACCCCCAAAACTGGAAGAAAATCCCCAAAAAGCATGGATCCAATTCCAAAACCACCCTAAACCTACCTGATCTTCTCCAAATCCCAAAGTCCACTCCCAACCACCATAAAACCCATTAGGAACTCAACAAAATGCAACAGAAACCCCAAAACACCTCAAAAACACCCCAAAAGCAAACCGGATCAGAAGAAAATACGTGATTTAACCCCAAGAAAACCCTTAAACCTACCTGATCTTCTCCAAATCCCAAAATCCACTCCCACCCACCATAAAACCCATTAGGAACTCAAGAAAACGCAACGGAAACCCCAAAACACGTCAAAAACACCCCAAAAAAGAACTGGATCAGAAGAAAAAAAAAAAACAAAACTATGCATTTCCCTCCCAAATCACCCTAAACTTACCTGATCTTCTTCAAAACCCACAATCCACTCCCATTTAGCTTAACGACCAACGAGAACCCAACAAAACCCAACGGAGACCCCAAAAACGTCAAAAACACCCCAAAAAAGAACTGGTTCAACCCCAACAACGAAAGAAAACCCCAAAAGCCATAGATCCACACCAAAAATCCCCCTAAACCAACCTGAAGTTCTCCAAAACCCACAATTTACACTTTTCCACATTGATGACCATGGAAAACCCAACGAAACCCAACGGAGACCACAAAACACGTCAAAAAAAAAAAAAAAAAAAAAAAAAAGAAAGGGATCACCCCCAAAATTGGAAGAAAATCCTTCAAAATCATAGATCCACCCCAAAACCACCCTAAACCTACCTGATGATCTCCAAAACCCACAATTTACAATTTTCCAACATGATGACCATGGAAAACCCAACGAAACCCAACGGAGACCCCAAAAGAAGTCAAAAACACCCCAAACAAGAACGGGATAAACCCTAAAAACGAAAGAAAACCCCAAAAGCCATAGATCCACACCAAAAGTCCCCCTAAACCTACCTGATGTTCTCCAAAACCCACAATTTACACTTTTCCACCATGATGACCACGGAAAACCCAACAGAGAACCCAAAACACGTCCAAAACACCCCAAACAAGAACAGGATCACCCCCAAAACCAAAGAAAACCCCAAAAAGCACGGATCCAATCCCAAAACCACTCTAAACGTACCTGATGTTCTCCAAATCCAAATGTCCACTCCCAACCACCATAAAACCCATTAGGAACTCAACGAAACCCAACGGAAACCCCAAAACACGTCAAAAACACCCCAAAAAAGAACTGAATCAGAAGAAAAAACACCAAAAACTATGAATTTCCCCACAAAACCACCCTAAACTCACCTGATCTTCTTCAAAACCCACAATCCACTCCCATTTCCCTTAAGGACCAACGAGAATCCAACTAAAACCCAACGGAGACCCCAAAACAAGTCAAAAACACCCCAAAAAAGAACTGGTTCAACCCCAACAACGAAAGAAAACCCCAAAAGCCATAGATCCACACCAAAAATCCCCCTAAACCAACCTGAAGTTCTCCAAAACCCACAATTTACACTTTTCCACATTGATGACCATGGAAAACCCAACGAAACCCAACAGAGACATCAAAACATGTCAAAAACACCCCAAAAAAGAACGGGATAACCCCCAAAACTGGAAGAAAATCCCCAAAAAGCATGGATCCAATTCGAAAACCACCCTAAACCTACCTGATCTTCTCCAAATCCCAAAGTCCATTCCCAACCACCATAAAACCCATTAGGAACTCAACAAAATGCAACAGAAACCCCAAAACACCTCAAAAACACCCCAAAAGCAAACCGGATCAGAAGAAAATACGTGATTTAACCCCAAGAAAACCCTTAAACCTACCTGATCTTCTCCAAATCCCAAAATCCACTCCCACCCACCATAAAACCCATTAGGAACTCAACAAAACGCAACGGAAACCCCAAAACACGTCAAAAACACCCCAAAAAAGAACTGGATCAGAAGAAAAAAAAAAACAAAACTATGCATTTCCCTCCCAAATCACCCTAAACTTACCTGATCTTCTTCAAAACCCACAATCCACTCCCATTTAGCTTAACGACCAACGAGAACCCAACAAAACCCAACGGAGACCCCAAAAACGTCAAAAACACCCCAAAAAAGAACTGGTTCAACCCCAACAACGAAAGAAAACCCCAAAAGCCATAGATCCACACCAAAAATCCCCCTAAACCAACCTGAAGTTCTCCAAAACCCACAATTTACACTTTTCCACATTGATGACCATGGAAAACCCAACGAAACCCAACGGAGACCACAAAACACGTCAAAAAAAAAAAAAAAAAAAAAAAAAAAAAAAAAAAAAAAAAAGGGATCACCCCCAAAATTGGAAGAAAATCCTTCAAAATCATAGATCCACCCCAAAACCACCCTAAACCTACCTGATGATCTCCAAAACCCACAATTTACAATTTTCCAACATGATGACCATGGAAAACCCAACGAAACCCAACGGAGACCCCAAAAGAAGTCAAAAACACCCCAAACAAGAACGGGATAAACCCTAAAAACGAAAGAAAACCCCAAAAGCCATAGATCCACACCAAAAGTCCCCCTAAACCTACCTGATGTTCTCCAAAACCCACAATTTACACTTTTCCACCATGATGACCACGGAAAACCCAACAGAGAACCCAAAACACGTCCAAAACACCCCAAACAAGAACAGGATCACCCCCAAAACCAAAGAAAACCCCAAAAAGCACGGATCCAATCCCAAAACCACTCTAAACGTACCTGATGTTCTCCAAATCCAAATGTCCACTCCCAACCACCATAAAACCCATTAGGAACTCAACGAAACCCAACGGAAACCCCAAAACACGTCAAAAACACCCCAAAAAAGAACTGAATCAGAAGAAAAAACACCAAAAACTATGAATTTCCCCACAAAACCACCCTAAACTCACCTGATCTTCTTCAAAACCCACAATCCACTCCCATTTCCCTTAAGGACCAACGAGAATCCAACTAAAACCCAACGGAGACCCCAAAACAAGTCAAAAACACCCCAAAAAAGAACTGGTTCAACCCCAACAACGAAAGAAAACCCCAAAAGCCATAGATCCACACCAAAAATCCCCCTAAACCAACCTGAAGTTCTCCAAAACCCACAATTTACACTTTTCCACATTGATGACCATGGAAAACCCAACGAAACCCAACAGAGACATCAAAACATGTCAAAAACACCCCAAAAAAGAACGGGATAACCCCCAAAACTGGAAGAAAATCCCCAAAAAGCATGGATCCAATTCCAAAACCACCCTAAACCTACCTGATCTTCTCCAAATCCCAAAGTCCACTCCAACCACCATAAAACCCATTAGGAACTCAACAAAATGCAACAGAAACCCCAAAACACCTCAAAAACACCCCAAAAGCAAACCGGATCAGAAGAAAATACGTGATTTAACCCCAAGAAAACCCTTAAACCTACCTGATCTTCTCCAAATCCCAAAATCCACTCCCACCCACCATAAAACCCATTAGGAACTCAACAAAACGCAACGGAAACCCCAAAACACGTCAAAAACACCCCAAAAAAGAACTGGATCAGAAGAAAAAAAAAAAACAAAACTATGCATTTCCCTCCCAAATCACCCTAAACTTACCTGATCTTCTTCAAAACCCACAATCCACTCCCATTTAGCTTAACGACCAACGAGAACCCAACAAAACCCAACGGAGACCCCAAAAACGTCAAAAACACCCCAAAAAAGAACTGGTTCAACCCCAACAACGAAAGAAAACCCCAAAAAGCCATAGATCCACACAAAAATCCCCCTAAACCAACCTGAAGTTCTCCAAAACCCACAATTTACACTTTTCCACATTGATGACCATGGAAAACCCAACGAAACCCAACGGAGACCACAAAACACGTCAAAAAAAAAAAAAAAAAAAAAAAAAAAAAAAAAAAAAAAAAGGGATCACCCCCAAAATTGGAAGAAAATCCTTCAAAATCATAGATCCACCCCAAAACCACCCTAAACCTACCTGATGATCTCCAAAACCCACAATTTACAATTTTCCAACATGATGACCATGGAAAACCCAACGAAACCCAACGGAGACCCCAAAAGAAGTCAAAAACACCCCAAACAAGAACGGGATAAACCCTAAAAACGAAAGAAAACCCAAAAGCCATAGATCCACACCAAAAGTCCCCCTAAACCTACCTGATGTTCTCCAAAACCCACAATTTACACTTTTCCACCATGATGACCACGGAAAACCCAACAGAGAACCCAAAACACGTCCAAAACACCCCAAACAAGAACAGGATCACCCCCAAAACCAAAGAAAACCCCAAAAAGCACGGATCCAATCCCAAAACCACTCTAAACGTACCTGATGTTCTCCAAATCCAAATGTCCACTCCCAACCACCATAAAACCCATTAGGAACTCAACGAAACCCAACGGAAACCCCAAAACACGTCAAAAACACCCCAAAAAAGAACTGAATCAGAAGAAAAACACCAAAAACTATGAATTTCCCCACAAAACCACCCTAAACTCACCTGATCTTCTTCAAAACCCACAATCCACTCCCATTTCCCTTAAGGACCAACGAGAATCCAACTAAAACCCAACGGAGACCCCAAAACAAGTCAAAAACACCCCAAACAAGAACGGAATCACCCCCCAAACTGGAAGAAAATCCCCAAAAAACATAGATCCACCCCAAAACGACACTAAACCTACCTGATCTTCTCCAAAACACGCAAGTTAAACTTTTCCAACATGATGAAAAACAAGAACCCAACAAAACCCAACAGAGACCCCAAAACATGTCAAAAACACCACAAAAAAGAACGGGATCACCCCCAAAACTGGAAGAAAATTCCCCCCCCAAAAATTTACAATTTTCACCATGATGACCAACATGAACCAAACGAAAACCCAAAAGGAGACACCAAAACACGTCAAAAACACCCCAAAAAAGAAAGGGATCACCCATACATAAACTGGAAGAAAATCCCCAAAAAGCACAGATCCAATCCCAAAACCAGCCTAAACCTACCTGATGTTCTCCAAAACCCACAAATTTACCCTTTTCCACCATGATGACCATGGAAAACCCAACGAAACCCAATGGAGACAAAAAACATGTCAAAAAAAAAAAAAAAAAACAAAAAAACAAAAAAACAAAAAAGAACAGGATCTCCCCAAAAAAGAGAAGAAAACCCCAAATGCCATAGATCCACCCCAAAAGTCCCCCTAAGCCTACCTGATGTTCTCCAAAACCCACAATTTACCCTTTTTCACAATGATGACCAACGAGAACCCAACAAAACCCAACGGACAACCCCAAAACACGTCAAAAACACCCCAAAAAAGAACAGGATCACCCCAAAAAACAGAAGAAAACCCCAAATACCATGAATCCACCCCAAAAGTCCCCCTAAACCTACCTGAAGTTCTCCAAAACCCACAATTTACCCTTTTCCACCAAGATGCCAACAGAAAACCCAACGAAACCCAACAGAGACATCAAAACATGTCAAAAACACCCCAAAAAAGAACGGGATAACCCCGAAACTGGAAGAAAATCCCCAAAAAGCATGGATCCAATTCCAAAACCACCCTAAACCTACCTGATCTTCTCCAAATCCCAAAGTCCACTCCCAACCACCATAAAACCCATTAGGAACTCAACAAAATGCAACAGAAACCCCAAAACACCTCAAAAACACCCCAAAAGCAAACCGGATCAGAAGAAAATACGTGATTTAACCCCAAGAAAACCCTTAAACCTACCTGATCTTCTCCAAATCCCAAAATCCACTCCCACCCACCATAAAACCCATTAGGAACTCAACAAAACGCAACGGAAACCCCAAAACACGTCAAAAACACCCCAAAAAAGAACTGGATCAGAAGAAAAAAAAAAACAAAACTATGCATTTCCCTCCCAAATCACCCTAAACTTACCTGATCTTCTTCAAAACCCACAATCCACTCCCATTTAGCTTAACGACCAACGAGAACCCAACAAAACCCAACGGAGACCCCAAAAACGTCAAAAACACCCCAAAAAAGAACTGGTTCAACCCCAACAACGAAAGAAAACCCCAAAAGCCATAGATCCACACCAAAAATCCCCCTAAACCAACCTGAAGTTCTCCAAAACCCACAATTTACACTTTTCCACATTGATGACCATGGAAAACCCAACGAAACCCAACGGAGACCACAAAACACGTCAAAAAAAAAAAAAAAAAAAAAAAAAAAGAAAGGGATCACCCCCAAAATTGGAAGAAAATCCTTCAAAATCATAGATCCACCCCAAAACCACCCTAAACCTACCTGATGATCTCCAAAACCCACAATTTACAATTTTCCAACATGATGACCATGGAAAACCCAACGAAACCCAACGGAGACCCCAAAAGAAGTCAAAAACACCCCAAACAAGAACGGGATAAACCCTAAAAACGAAAGAAAACCCCAAAAGCCATAGATCCACACCAAAAGTCCCCCTAAACCTACCTGATGTTCTCCAAAACCCACAATTTACACTTTTCCACCATGATGACCACGGAAAACCCAACAGAGAACCCAAAACACGTCCAAAACACCCCAAACAAGAACAGGATCACCCCCAAAACCAAAGAAAACCCCAAAAAGCACGGATCCAATCCCAAAACCACTCTAAACGTACCTGATGTTCTCCAAATCCAAATGTCCACTCCCAACCACCATAAAACCCATTAGGAACTCAACGAAACCCAACGGAAACCCCAAAACACGTCAAAAACACCCCAAAAAAGAACTGAATCAGAAGAAAAAACACCAAAAACTATGAATTTCCCCACAAAACCACCCTAAACTCACCTGATCTTCTTCAAAACCCACAATCCACTCCCATTTCCCTTAAGGACCAACGAGAATCCAACTAAAACCCAACGGAGACCCCAAAACAAGTCAAAAACACCCCAAAAAAGAACTGGTTCAACCCCAACAACGAAAGAAAACCCCAAAAGCCATAGATCCACACCAAAAATCCCCCTAAACCAACCTGAAGTTCTCCAAAACCCACAATTTACACTTTTCCACATTGATGACCATGGAAAACCCAACGAAACCCAACAGAGACATCAAAACATGTCAAAAACACCCCAAAAAAGAACGGGATAACCCCCAAAACTGGAAGAAAATCCCCAAAAAGCATGGATCCAATTCCAAAACCACCCTAAACCTACCTGATCTTCTCCAAATCCCAAAGTCCACTCCCAACCACCATAAAACCCATTAGGAACTCAACAAAATGCAACAGAAACCCCAAAACACCTCAAAAACACCCCAAAAGCAAACCGGATCAGAAGAAAATACGTGATTTAACCCCAAGAAAACCCTTAAACCTACCTGATCTTCTCCAAATCCCAAAATCCACTCCCACCCACCATAAAACCCATTAGGAACTCAAGAAAACGCAACGGAAACCCCAAAACACGTCAAAAACACCCCAAAAAAGAACTGGATCAGAAGAAAAAAAAAAAACAAAACTATGCATTTCCCTCCCAAATCACCCTAAACTTACCTGATCTCCTTCAAAACCCACAATCCACTCCCATTTAGCTTAACGACCAACGAGAACCCAACAAAACCCAACGGAGACCCCAAAAACGTCAAAAACACCCCAAAAAAGAACTGGTTCAACCCCAACAACGAAAGAAAACCCCAAAAGCCATAGATCCACACCAAAAATCCCCCTAAACCAACCTGAAGTTCTCCAAAACCCACAATTTACACTTTTCCACATTGATGACCATGGAAAACCCAACGAAACCCAACGGAGACCACAAAACACGTCAAAAAAAAAAAAAAAAAAAAAAAAGAAAGGGATCACCCCCAAAATTGGAAGAAAATCCTTCAAAATCATAGATCCACGCCAAAACCACCCTAAACCTACCTGATGATCTCCAAAACCCACAATTTACAATTTTCCAACATGATGACCATGGAAAACCCAACGAAACCCAACGGAGACCCCAAAAGAAGTCAAAAACACCCCAAACAAGAACGGGATAAACCCTAAAAACGAAAGAAAACCCCAAAAGCCATAGATCCACACCAAAAGTCCCCCTAAACCTACCTGATGTTCTCCAAAACCCACAATTTACACTTTTCCACCATGATGACCACGGAAAACCCAACAGAGAACCCAAAACACGTCAAAAACACCCCAAACAAGAACAGGATCACCCCCAAAACCAAAGAAAACCCCAAAAAGCACGGATCCAATCCCAAAACCACTCTAAACGTACCTGATGTTCTCCAAATCCAAATGTCCACTCCCAACCACCATAAAACCCATTAGGAACTCAACGAAACCCAACGGAAACCCCAAAACACGTCAAAAACACCCCAAAAAAGAACTGAATCAGAAGAAAAAACACCAAAAACTATGAATTTCCCCACAAAACCACCCTAAACTCACCTGATCTTCTTCAAAACCCACAATCCACTCCCATTTCCCTTAAGGACCAACGAGAATCCAACTAAAACCCAACGGAGACCCCAAAACAAGTCAAAAACACCCCAAAAAAGAACTGGTTCAACCCCAACAACGAAAGAAAACCCCAAAAGCCATAGATCCACACCAAAAATCCCCCTAAACCAACCTGAAGTTCTCCAAAACCCACAATTTACACTTTTCCACATTGATGACCATGGAAAACCCAACGAAACCCAACAGAGACATCAAAACATGTCAAAAACACCCCAAAAAAGAACGGGATAACCCCCAAAACTGGAAGAAAATCCCCAAAAAGCATGGATCCAATTCCAAAACCACCCTAAACCTACCTGATCTTCTCCAAATCCCAAAGTCCATTCCCAACCACCATAAAACCCATTAGGAACTCAACAAAATGCAACAGAAACCCCAAAACACCTCAAAAACACCCCAAAAGCAAACCGGATCAGAAGAAAATACGTGATTTAACCCCAAGAAAACCCTTAAACCTACCTGATCTTCTCCAAATCCCAAAATCCACTCCCACCCACCATAAAACCCATTAGGAACTCAACAAAACGCAACGGAAACCCCAAAACACGTCAAAAACACCCCAAAAAAGAACTGGATCAGAAGAAAAAAAAAAACAAAACTATGCATTTCCCTCCCAAATCACCCTAAACTTACCTGATCTTCTTCAAAACCCACAATCCACTCCCATTTAGCTTAACGACCAACGAGAACCCAACAAAACCCAACGGAGACCCCAAAAACGTCAAAAACACCCCAAAAAAGAACTGGTTCAACCCCAACAACGAAAGAAAACCCCAAAAGCCATAGATCCACACCAAAAATCCCCCTAAACCAACCTGAAGTTCTCCAAAACCCACAATTTACACTTTTCCACATTGATGACCATGGAAAACCCAACGAAACCCAACGGAGACCACAAAACACGTCAAAAAAAAAAAAAAAAAAAAAAAAAAAAAAAAAAAAAAAAAAAAAAGGGATCACCCCCAAAATTGGAAGAAAATCCTTCAAAATCATAGATCCACCCCAAAACCACCCTAAACCTACCTGATGATCTCCAAAACCCACAATTTACAATTTTCCAACATGATGACCATGGAAAACCCAACGAAACCCAACGGAGACCCCAAAAGAAGTCAAAAACACCCCAAACAAGAACGGGATAAACCCTAAAAACGAAAGAAAACCCCAAAAGCCATAGATCCACACCAAAAGTCCCCCTAAACCTACCTGATGTTCTCCAAAACCCACAATTTACACTTTTCCACCATGATGACCACGGAAAACCCAACAGAGAACCCAAAACACGTCCAAAACACCCCAAACAAGAACAGGATCACCCCCAAAACCAAAGAAAACCCCAAAAAGCACGGATCCAATCCCAAAACCACTCTAAACGTACCTGATGTTCTCCAAATCCAAATGTCCACTCCCAACCACCATAAAACCCATTAGGAACTCAACGAAACCCAACGGAAACCCCAAAACACGTCAAAAACACCCCAAAAAAGAACTGAATCAGAAGAAAAAACACCAAAAACTATGAATTTCCCCACAAAACCACCCTAAACTCACCTGATCTTCTTCAAAACCCACAATCCACTCCCATTTCCCTTAAGGACCAACGAGAATCCAACTAAAACCCAACGGAGACCCCAAAACAAGTCAAAAACACCCCAAACAAGAACGGAATCACCCCCAAAACTGGAAGAAAATCCCCAAAAAACATAGATCCACCCCAAAACGACACTAAACCTACCTGATCTTCTCCAAAACACGCAAGTTAAACTTTTCCAACATGATGAAAAACAAGAACCCAACAAAACCCAACAGAGACCCCAAAACATGTCAAAAACACCCCAAAAAAGAACGGGATCACCCCCAAAACTGGAAGAAAATTCCCCCCCAAAAAATTTACAATTTTCACCATGATGACCAACATGAACCAAACGAAAACCCAAAAGGAGACACCAAAACACGTCAAAAACACCCCAAAAAAGAAAGGGATCACCCATAAACTGGAAGAAAATCCCCAAAAAGCACAGATCCAATCCCAAAACCAGCCTAAACCTACCTGATGTTCTCCAAAACCCACAAATTTACCCTTTTCCACCATGATGACCATGGAAAACCCAACGAAACCCAATGGAGACAAAAAACATGTCAAAAAAAACAAAAACAAAAAAACAAAAAAGAACAGGATCTCCCCAAAAAAGAGAAGAAAACCCCAAATGCCATAGATCCACCCCAAAAGTCCCCCTAAGCCTACCTGATGTTCTCCAAAACCCACAATTTACCCTTTTTCACAATGATGACCAACGAGAACCCAACAAAACCCAACGGACAACCCCAAAACACGTCAAAAACACCCCAAAAAAGAACTGGTTCAACCCCAACAACGAAAGAAAACCCCAAAAGCCATAGATCCACACCAAAAATCCCCCTAAACCAACCTGAAGTTCTCCAAAACCCACAATTTACACTTTTCCACATTGATGACCATGGAAAACCCAACGAAACCCAACGGAGACCACAAAACACGTCAAAAAAAAAAAAAAAAAAAAAAAAAAAAGAAAGGGATCACCCCCAAAATTGGAAGAAAATCCTTCAAAATCATAGATCCACCCCAAAACCACCCTAAACCTACCTGATGATCTCCAAAACCCACAATTTACAATTTTCCAACATGATGACCATGGAAAACCCAACGAAACCCAACGGAGACCCCAAAAGAAGTCAAAAACACCCCAAACAAGAACGGGATAAACCCTAAAAACGAAAGAAAACCCCAAAAGCCATAGATCCACACCAAAAGTCCCCCTAAACCTACCTGATGTTCTCCAAAACCCACAATTTACACTTTTTCACCATGATGACCAACAAGAACCCAACTAAAACCCAACGGAGACCCCAAAACACGTCAAAAACACCCCAAAAAAGAACGGAATCACCCCCAAAAACGAAAGAAAATCCCCCAAAACCATAGATCCAATCCCAAAACCAACCTAAACCTACCTGATGTTCTCCAAAACCAACAATTTACCCTTTTCCACCATGATGTCCACGGAAAACGCAACGAAACCCAATGGAGACCCCAAAACACGTCAAAAACACCCCCAAAATGAATTGGATCACCCCCCCTCCCCAAAAAAAAAAAAAAAAAAAAAAAACAGAAGAAAACCCCATATATCATGAATCCACCCCAAAAGTCCCCCTAAACCTACCTGATGTTCTCCAAAACCCACAATTTACACTTTTCCAACATGATGACCACGGAAAACCCAACGAAACCCAACGGAGACCACAAAACACGTCAAAAACACGCCGAAAACACACTGGATCACCAGAAAAAAACAGAAGAAAACCCTAAAAACCATGAATCTGCCCCAAAAGTCCTCATAAACCTACCTGATGTTCTCCAAAACCCACAGTTTACACTTTTCCACCATGATGACCACGGAAAACCCAACGAAACCCAACGGAGAACCCAAAACACGTCAAAAACACCCCAAACAAGAACAGGATCACCCCCAAAACCAAAGAAAACCCCAAAAAGCACGGATCCAATCCCAAAACCACTCTAAACGTACCTGATGTTCTCCAAATCCAAATGTCCACTCCCAACCACCATAAAACCCATTAGGAACTCAACGAAACCCAACGGAAACCCCAAAACACGTCAAAAACACCCCAAACAAGAACAGGATAACCCCTAAAAAAGAAAGAAAACCCCAAAAAAACATAGATCCACCCCAAAACCACCCTAAACCTACCTGATGTTCTCCAAATCCCAAAGTCCACTCCCAACAAACTTAAAACATATTAGGAAATCAACGAAACGCAACGGAAACCCCAAAACACGTCAAAAACACCACAAAAAAAAGCGGGATCACCCCCAAAACCGAAAGAAAACCCTAAAAGCCGTTGATCCACCCCAAAAGTCCCCCTAAACCTACCTGATGTTCTCCAATACCCACAATTTGCCCGTTTTCACCATGATGAACAACAAGAACCCAACAAAAACCAACGGAGACCCCAAAACACGTCAAAAACACCCCAAAAAAGAACTGAATCAGAAGAAAAAACACCAAAAACTATGAATTTCCCCACAAAACCACCCTAAACTCACCTGATCTTCTTCAAAACCCACAATCCACTCCCATTTCCTTTAAGGACCAACGAGAATCCAACTAAAACCCAACGGAGACCCCAAAACAAGTCAAAAACACCCCAAACAAGAACGGAATCACCCCCAAAACTGGAAGAAAATCCCCAAAAAACATAGATCCACCCCAAAACGACACTAAACCTACCTGATCTTCTCCAAAACACGCAATTTACACTTTTCCAACATGATGAAAAACCAGAACCCAACAAAACCCAACGGAGACCCCAAAACATGTCAAAAACACCCCAAAAATGAATTGGATAACCCCCCCAAAAAAAAAACAGAAGAAAACCCCAAATACCATGAATCCACCCCAAAAGTCCCCCTAAACCTACCTGATGTTCTCCAAAACCCACAATTTACAATTTTCCACCACCATGACCACGGAAAACCCAAGGAATACCAACGGAGACCCCAAAACATGTCAAAAACACGCCGAAAAAGAACGGGACCACCCCAAAAACAGAAGATAACGCTAAAAAAAAAACAGAAGACTTCCCCCAAAACCATAGATACACCACGCAAAAAAAAATAAAAACACCTGATATTCTCCAAAACCCAGAATTTACACTTTTCCAACATGATGACCAACAAGAACCTAACAAAACCTAACGGAGACCCAAAAACACATCAAAAACACCCCAAAAAAGAACGGGATCACCCCAAAAAAACAGAAAAAAAAAAACAAATACCATGAATCCACCCCAAAAGTCCCCCTAAACCTACCTGATGTTCTCCAAAACCCACAATTTACACTTTTCCACCATGATGAACACGGAAAACCCAATGAAACCCAACGGAGAACCCAAAACACGTCAAAAACATGCCGAAAAACATATGGATCAGAAGAAAAAACAGAAGAAAACCCCAAAAACCATGAATCTGCCCCAAAAGTCCCCATAAACCTACCTGATGATCTCCAAAACACACAATTTACACTTTTCCACCATGATGACCATGGAAAACCCAACGAAACCTGACGGTGAAACCAAAACAAGTCAAAAAAAAGAACAAAAAAGAAAGGGATCACCCCCGAAATTGGAAGAAAAACCCTCAAAATCATAGATCCACACCAAAACCACCCTAAACCTACCCGATGTTCTCCAAAACCCACAATTTACACTTTTCCACCATGATGAACACGGAAAACCCAATGAAACCCAACGGAGAACCCAAAACACGTCAAAAACACGCCGAAAAACATCTGGATCACTAGAAAAAAAAACAGAAGAAAACCCTAAAAACCTTGAATCTGCCCCAAAAGTCCTCATAAACCTACCTGATGTTCTCCAAAACCCACAGTTTACACTTTTCCACCATGATGACCACGGAAAACCCAACGAAACCCAACGGTTTTAAGAAAATTAAGCAAAAGAATTTTCATAGTGTCTAGGCAAGCATTATGCAGCTCCTTACTTCAGCAGGGAGCTTTCGCAACTCCCGCTCCTCAAACAGAACTCCTTGTTTTTATAATACAAAAGACAATGAACAAACATTTATGGTGTATTACCCTAAGTTTTTGGGTTAGGGTTTTTTGCGTCTTAATGTTTTGGGGTTAGGGTTTGGAGCGCCCTAAGTGTTTGGGCTAGGGCTTTGAGCATTCCTAACGTTTTGGGTTGGGTTTGGGTTTTGAGCATCTAAGATTTTGGGTTGGGGGTTTTAGGCATAGGTCTTCAGGGGTTTAGTGTGGTAAATAGTTTGGGTTAGGTCTGTAGGGGTTTCGAGGTTTTTTGGATGTTAGGGCTTGAGGCTTTTTTTGTAAGGGCGGTGAGGGTTCCAGTGAGTGCTGGTAAATGCAGTTCTTGAGCACTCGGCCTGTGATTGGCCATGCTGGCTGTGCGGGGAATGCTGGTAGGTGTAGTTTTCCGGCAGTGGGAGGCCATGTTGTGTGCCCAGAGCATGCCGGGAGATGTAGTTCTCGGGACTCCGGACTTCCGGGAGGCCATGTTGCGTACCCAGAGTATGCCGGGAAATGTAGTTTTCGGATTCGGGACTTCCGGGAGGCCATGTTGAATGCCCAGAGCATACCGGGAGATGTAGTTCTCGGGAACTAGGGTTAGGGGCTAGGGCTGGGGCTAGAGTTAGGGTTTCGGGTGAGGGTTGGGGTTGGGGGTTATTGTTAGGCTTAGTGGTTTAGGGTTAGGCTTAGAGGGTTATGGTTAGGGATAGGTTAGGGTTAGGTTTATAGGGTTAGGGTGAGGGTTAGATGTTAGGGGTTAGGGGTTAGGGGTTAGGGACTGTGGTTAGGCTTAGGGTAAGGGTTAGGGTGAGGGTATTAGGGTTAGGGTTTGGGTTCAGATTAGGGTAAGGGTTAGGGCAAAGGTAAGGGTTAGGGTAAGGCTAAGGGTAAGGCTTAGGGTGAGGATAAGGTTTAGGGAAAGGGTTAGGTTTAGGGTAAGGGTTGGGGTAAGGGTTAGGGTAAGGGTAAGAGTTAAGGTAAAGGATAGAGTAATGGTAAGTATAAGGGTAGGGTAAGGATTAGGGTTAGGTTTAGGGTAAGAATAAGGGTAAGCTAATGGTTAGGATAAGGGTTAGGGTAAAGGTTTTCATTTGTTAAAGCTGAAACGCAGTATGCAATCTGGGACGTCACAGCCAGAGCTGCCTATGGCAAGGTGAGAGAGGAAAAGATGGAGCAGATGTTCTACTCCTAGTTTTTTCTTTATACGTAAATAAAAGTTTGAGCTAATTCCAGTTGGAAGAGTTCCAATTACTTGCTTGGTCATAATGTCTTTTAATATTGAAAGCTGCAGCAAAAGCATGGGGATTTTTGCTTCTAGAAACACCCTAGTTCTCTTGTCTGCAATATGCATGCTTTTGAGCTAAAACTGATTAGAAAATGAAAAGAAAAATCACACACACACACAAAAAAAAAAAAACACACACCACTGCTGCTGCTGCTGCTCTCTTCCTACTTCCTTGTGCTTTGCCCCTACCCTTCCCAGGTGATTGGATTTGGGTGCTAGTCGGGGCCAAATGGTATGTGAGTCCCAGGCATCCCCTCAGAGAGCTCATTCTGCTTGGGCTGCTCTTTGGGGTGTTTGTTTTTCCTTCGGTCAGTTGCAGGCTTCTTCAGGTGGATGAGAGTTTATGGACTGATGCGTTTCCAAGTAGCGAGGGGTACGCACATCTTTTTGAGGTAACAGCTAGTAGGATCTGTTAGAATAATGTAGTACTTGGTGCCTTTATTGCATGCAGTTCTTTATCAGGTGAGTAACTGTTGCGAGTAACTGAAGTCAATGTTACTTGGTGTGTTTGCTATGCAGTGCCTGTGCGGACTATTGCACGAGACACAGCCTTCTGACATCTGGCCCAGCAACTACTAAATAAGGGGAGGGGAGAAGCTGAAGAACGACCAAAGGACAAAGCCTGGGAGGAAGACTACGAGCCTTCAGTACGAGCGGCCCCCAGAGGGACCACCGGAGACTGATAACGCCTGCACCAGTGGGAGGGTTTGGATTCTGGGAACTAATTAGAATAACCCTGCCTTTTGTAGAAGTAGTAATGAATATGTATTAGCCTAGCAGCATAAAAACCAGCCGCCTGATGTAACTTGTGTGCGTCTTGGTGGAGCAGAGACTCCTGGCGCACCCAGCGCTGCTTGCTTACCTCTATTCCTTTAATAAATCATAAACATTAATTGTAAGCCTATTTGGGACTCGGTCATTTATTACAAGTGGGACCTCCCGATGGGTGGAAGCTGTCGGGATAGCTCGGGATGCTGAGGCGTGGTGCTGCAAGGAGGTTGGTGGTCGGTGGCGCCCTGGGGCAGGCCGAATTGGGAGGGGGCGAGGCGGCGGGTGGTCGGTGGCTTCTGTGGAAAAGGCGCTTGTATGGGGGGGCTGCGCATTCAGAGGAACCTTGACAGGCTGCAGATAGGGGCAGGCAGGAACCTTTTGAAGTTCAGGAGAGGGAAATGCCAAGCCCTACCCCTAGGGAGAAACACCTCTGTTTACCAGCACTGGCTAGCTCGATACTGAATAAGCATTTCTTCATGGAAGGGGTGCTTTGCTATTAGAACAGGCTGCCCGGGGAAGTGGTAAGAGACCCGATCCTTAAAAGTATTGAAGAGACATGTGGACATAGCCCGGGAGTCCGGCCTCCGGCAGGGCGGGAGCTGGCTCTTCCGAGCCCCTGTGCTCCGGTCTTGTGCGACGCGTTTGCAAGCAGCACCGGGTGCCGGGTCCGACATCGGACGGTTCGGGGACGGCGATTCCGGGGCCGTCGGCTAGCGGGGGCCGGCTATGTCGTGTCCCGGGGATCCGACTTCAGGGGGCGTGGGGGCCGGCCGTGCAGTGAAGCGGGGGGCTGGCGTCCGCCGGCTTCCCAGAGAGCGGGCTTTCGGTCCCGTGCGGTTCGGTGGCCGGCCGTCCCGAAACCCTGGGCACCGCTGTTGTGCTAGACTCAGCGGGCTCCGGGGCCGAACTCGGCTTCTCGGGGCCGGCGGTCGCGGTGTCCAGGTGTCCCGCCTCGGGCGGCGCGGGGCCGGCTGTCCCTAGCAGCTGGGCTCCCAAGAGATTCTGGGCTCCCAAGCGTCGCCCAAGACCGGATCCCAGAGAATCGGGACGGCCGGCCGCACCGCTGCGACTAGCACAAGCGTCTCCCGACAACGGAGCCCAGGAGCTTGCGAGGGTCAGATTCCGCGCCCCGGGATAGAGAAACGGGGAGCGCGGGTCGGCCGGCCGCAGCTTCGCACGGGACCGAACCCCCTGTCTCCGGCACGGCCAGACCCCGAGCCGGCAGACAGCAGCCTCCCGCTTCACGGCACAGTCGGCTCCCAACCCGCCCGAGTTCTGATCGCCGGGACACGGGACAGCCGGCCGCGCCGCCCGAGGCCGGACACCTGGAGCCCGGGACCGCCGTCCCTGACAAAGCCAAAGTCGGACCCGGACCCCGCTGCGGCTAGCACACGCGTCGCCCAGGACCGCAGCCTACGACCTCGGGACGGTCGCATCCCGCGCCTCCGGCAGGAGCTACCCGGGAGGGCAGGACGGCCTGCCGCAGCTCCGCAAGAGACCGAACCTGCTGGATTCCGGGACGGCCAGAGCCCGAGCCGGTGGGCAGCAGCCTCCCGCTTCACGGCTCGGCAGGCACCCACGTCGCCCGACTTCGGACCCACGGGACAGCCGGCACCCGCGCCGCCGGAGGCCGGACACACGGGCCTCGGCATCGCCGTCCCCGAACCGCACGAAGTCACACACGGTCTCCGGTGCGTCCAGCACACGCATCGCAAAGACCGGAGCCCAGATTATAGGATCAGCCAGCCCCGCGCCGCCCGAGGTCGGACCGGGAACCCGGTGCGCTTGGCACATGCGTCGCCCAAGAACGGCGCCCAGAGCCGCGGGATGGTCGTGCGTCACTCAGCCCGAGTTCGGACCCCCGGAACACGGGACAACTGGCACCCGCGCCACCGGAGGACAGAATCCCGTGCCCCGGGATTGTGTTGTATTTTCTCCCCCTCCCTCTTTGACGAGAGAGGGAGTGAGGGAGCGCTTGTGGTGGAGCTCGGCTGCCCACCTGAGTAAAACCACCACTGTCCTTTTTGGCGCCCAACGTGGGGCTCGAGGGTTGAGATAACAGTAGTATTGATTGAAGTATTTACAACTAACATATTGGTTGTCATAATGCTCGGTTTTCTGGTAATACTTTTCTGTGTGGATATGTTGTATGTAGCCCACTCTGTTTTCTTTTTTCCTTTACATCCGATCGGAGAAAATGTTGAAGTCTGTGCTTGTTTTTTTAACATGTTGTGCTGTAACATACTGGCCTTCAGTTTGGTTTGGTATTCAAGCCCGGCATTGTTATCCTCCTGGTCTCCTGGAGATTATATTATTGACAATATTAAGAATTACAGTGCCTTCTTTTTTGCCCCCAGCAGTCAATCAGTGAATAATATCGGGTGTGGTGTCTTCTACTTTTCTCCCTGTGGGCTAATTACAGCAGCCTTTCAGTATCTTGGATACCCCGGTGAGATATTATCCTCCTCTTACTAGGTGTAGTGTTTGTCTTCTTCCCCAAGGCAAAGCAGTTTATTAAGAATATTATCCAGGGACCTGTCCCCAGACAAAGTTGTGGGTGGCAAGGTGTGTGGGGGGATTTGGGCAGGTACCTATCACGGTTTTCTCCTCCAATGGTTCTAAATTTCACCCCTGAACAAGTACAAAATCCAAGAAAGTTGTTAGAATGTTTGAAAGATGTATGCCCTGACCCTGGCAATACTAGAGAACTCCTCTAGCTGGCTGCACTCTGCTGGGGTCTGGCTTACGCCTATCAGATGTCAATTAACATTGCCCAGCACCCTCAAGGGGATAGGGAGGTTCTTGAATTTGATGATGAGACAGCACACACTGTGACCACCCCAGAGGACCGACCATCTTTGGTATCAGTCGCCCCCGTAGTAAAGACAAAACAGTGGAAACGGAGATCAGGTCGTTTAGTAAGGGAAGGAGCGCCTCCTATGGATGAGGGAGAAGAGGAAAAGGCAAGCGGCTCTAAAGCAGCGTTATCACGGCAACATCACGAAGAAGAGACTGAAATCATAGATGAATCAGAAACTACTCGGTCTCTATCCTTGAGTGAGCTGCGAGAAATACGAAAAGCCTTCGGTCGCCGTCCAGCTGAGCACATCCTCACTTGGCTGCTTCGACGCTGGGATAGTGGGGCCAATACCCAACAGCTAGAAGGCAATGAAGCCAAGCAGCTGGGATCCCACAAGCCTCTGGGAAGATTGAGAGGTACAATGGACTGTTAAAAACTATGCTGCGAGCATTGGGTGCTGCGACATGGAAACATTAGGATATAAACCTACCAGAGGCCACTTGCTTAGTTAACAACGGGGGTCTGAAAGCCGTGCTAGTCCTGCTGAAACAAAACCACTACACTTTGTGGGAGAAGCTAAAGTCACTGTAGTGCATGTGGGGAAGTGGATGGGGAAGGCGGTGTGGGTTGCCCCTGCCATGGGAAAAGGCAAACCCACTCGTGGGATTGTCTTTGCCCAAGGTCCAGGGTATACCTGGTGGGTGATGCAGAAAGATGGGGATATCAAGTGTGTGCCTCAAGGAGATTTAACACTGGGAGAAAATTAATCTGTCATCCAAGTTATGTGTTGTAGGAGGACACTGCAGAACCAATGAAAGGTCAACTTTGCAAGGAACCAGGCAAGTGCAACAGTGATGTGAGCTAAGCTGGTGCTGGTGTCAAGAAAACCAACTTCGCCTGCCCTGAGTGACCACTTTGACAGATGATGGTGAAACCATCAACAGTTTTTTATGAGCATTTTGGGAAAATACCTATAGAATAAAGAGAAGTACAGACATAAAAATGCTTCAATGGACAGAAAACTATGGTGATGAGACCATCTATATACTAAACTGTACCTGATTGTGACACAAAAGTTATGGAATAAGGGGTGGAAGTTGTGTTGGGTCTGTCTGAGCTGGAGTCACCGTTTCCCTGCAGCAGCCCGCACAGTGCTGTACTCTGCACTCGTAGCTGGAACAACACTGAAATCATTCCAGTGTTGTGCCTATTGCTGCATAGTGCTGGCACAGCATCAGGACTCTTTCCAAGTCCCTAAGAGCCAGGCACGAGTGCCGGCTGTCCCGTGTTCCGGGGGTCCGAACTCGAGCTGCGTGACGCACGACCATCCCGCGGCTCTGGGCGCCGTTCTTGGGCGACGCATGTGCCAAGCGCACCGGGTTCCCGGTCCGACCTCGGGCGGCGCGGGGCTGGCTGATCCTATAATCTGGGCTCCGGTCTTTGCGATGCGTGTGCTGGACGCACCGGAGACCGTGTGTGACTTCGTGCGGTTCGGGGACAGCGATGCTGAGGCCCGTGTGTCCGGCCTCCGGCGGCGCGGGTGCCGGCTGTCCCGTGGGTCCGAAGTCGGGCGACGTGGGTGCCTGCCGAGCCGTGAAGCGGGAGGCTGCTGCCCACCGGCTCGGGCTCTGGCCGTCCCGGAATCCAGCAGGTTCGGTCTCTTGCGGAGCTGCGGCAGGCCGTCCTGCCCTCCCGGGTAGCTCCTGCCGGAGGCGCGGGATGCGACCGTCCCGAGGTCGTAGGCTGCGGTCCTGGGCGACGCGTGTGCTAGCCGCAGCGGGGTCCGGGTCCGACTTTGGCTTTGTCAGGGACGGCGGTCCCGGGCTCCAGGTGTCCGGCCTCGGGCGGCGCGGCCGGCTGTCCCGTGTCCCGGCGATCAGAACTCGGGCGGGTTGGGGGCCGACTGTGCCGTGAAGCGGGAGGCTGCTGTCTGCCGGCTCGGGGTCTGGCCGTGCCGGAGACAGGGGGTTCGGTCCCGTGCGAAGCTGCGGCCGGCCGACCCGCGCTCCCCGTTTCTCTATCCCGGGGCGCGGAATCTGACCCTCGCAAGCTCCTGGGCTCCGTTGTCGGGAGACGCTTGTGCTAGTCGCAGCGGTGCGGCCGGCCGTCCCGATTCTCTGGGATCCGGTCTTGGGCGACGCTTGGGAGCCCAGAAGCTCTTGGGAACCCAGCTGCTAGGGACAGCCGGCCCCGCGCCGCCCGAGGCGGAACACCTGGACACCGCGACCGCCGGCCCCGAGAAGCCGAGTTCGGCCCCGGAGCCCGCTGAGTCTAGCACAACAGCGGTGCCCAGGGTTTCGGGACGGCCGGCCACCGAACCGCACGGGACCGAAAGCCCGCTCTCTGGGAAGCCGGCGGACGCCAGCCCCCCGCTTCACTGCACGGCCGGCCCCCACGCCCCCTGAAGTCGGATCCCCGGGACACGACATAGCCGGCCCCCGCTAGCCGACGGCCCCGGAATCGCCGTCTCCGAACCGTCCGATGTCGGACCCGGCACCCGGTGCTGCTTGCAAACGCGTCGCACAAGACCGGAGCACAGGGGCTCGGAAGAGCCAGCTCCCGCCCTGCCGGAGGCCGGACTCCCGGGCTATGTCCACATGTCTCTTCAATACTTTTAAGGATCGGGTCTCTTACCACTTCCCCGGGCAGCCTGTTCTAATAGCAAAGCACCCCTTCCATGAAGAAATGCTTACTCAGTATCGAGCTAGCCAGTGCTGGTAAACAGAGGTGTTTCTCCCTAGGGGTAGGGCTTGGCATTTCCCTCTCCTGAACTTCAAAAGGTTCCTGCCTGCCCCTATCTGCAGCCTGTCAAGGTTCCTCTGAATGCGCAGCCCCCCCATACAAGCGCCTTTTCCACAGAAGCCACCGACCACCCGCCGCCTCGCCCCCTCCCAATTCGGCCTGCCCCAGGGCGCCACCGACCACCAACCTCCTTGCAGCACCACGCCTCAGCATCCCGAGCTATCCCGACAGCTTCCACCCATCGGGAGGTCCCACTTGTAATAAATGACCGAGTCCCAAATAGGCTTACAATTAATGTTTATGATTTATTAAAGGAATAGAGGTAAGCAAGCAGCGCTGGGTGCGCCAGGAGTCTCTGCTCCACCAAGACGCACACAAGTTACATCAGGCGGCTGGTTTTTATGCTGCTAGGCTAATACATATTCATTACTACTTCTACAAAAGGCAGGGTTATTCTAATTAGTTCCCAGAATCCAAACCCTCCCACTGGTGCAGGCGTTATCAGTCTCCGGTGGTCCCTCTGGGGGCCGCTCGTACTGAAGGCTCGTAGTCTTCCTCCCAGGCTTTGTCCTTTGGTCGTTCTTCAGCTTCTCCCCTCCCCTTATTTAGTAGTTGCTGGGCCAGATGTCAGAAGGCTGTGTCTCGTGCAATAGTCCGCACAGGCACTGCATAGCAAACACACCAAGTAACATTGACTTCAGTTACTCGCAACAGTTACTCACCTGATAAAGAACTGCATGCAATAAAGGCACCAAGTACTACATTATTCTAACAGATCCTACTAGCTGTTACCTCAAAAAGATGTGCGTACCCCTCGCTACTTGGAAACGCATCAGTCCATAAACTCTCATCCACCTGAAGAAGCCTGCAACTGACCGAAGGAAAAACAAACACCCCAAAGAGCAGCCCAAGCAGAATGAGCTCTCTGAGGGGATGCCTGGGACTCACATACCATTTGGCCCCGACTAGCACCCAAATCCAATCACCTGGGAAGGGTAGGGGCAAAGCACAAGGAAGTAGGAAGAGAGCAGCAGCAGCAGCAGTGGTGTGTGTTTTTTTTTTTTTGTGTGTGTGTGTGATTTTTCTTTTCATTTTCTAATCAGTTTTAGCTCAAAAGCATGCATATTGCAGACAAGAGAACTAGGGTGTTTCTAGAAGCAAAAATCCCCATGCTTTTGCTGCAGCTTTCAATATTAAAAGACATTATGACCAAGCAAGTAATTGGAACTCTTCCAACTGGAATTAGCTCAAACTTTTATTTACGTATAAAGAAAAAACTAGGAGTAGAACATCTGCTCCATCTTTTCCTCTCTCACCTTGCCATAGGCAGCTCTGGCTGTGACGTCCCAGATTGCATACTGCGTTTCAGCTTTAACAAATGAAAACCTTTACCCTAACCCTTATCCTAACCATTAGCTTACCCTTATTCTTACCCTAAACCTAACCCTAATCCTTACCCTACCCTTATACTTACCATTACTCTATCCTTTACCTTAACTCTTACCCTTACCCTAACCCTTACCCCAACCCTTACCCTAAACCTAACCCTTTCCCTAAACCTTATCCTCACCCTAAGCCTTACCCTTAGCCTTACCCTAACCCTTACCTTTGCCCTAACCCTTACCCTAATCTGAACCCAAACCCTAACCCTAATACCCTCACCCTAACCCTTACCCTAAGCCTAACCACAGTCCCTAACCCCTAACCCCTAACCCCTAACATCTAACCCTCACCCTAACCCTATAAACCTAACCCTAACCTATCCCTAACCATAACCCTCTAAGCCTAACCCTAAACCACTAAGACTAACAATAACCCCCAACCCCAACCCTCACCCGAAACCCTAACTCTAGCCCCAGCCCTAGCCCCTAACCCTAGTTCCCGAGAACTACATCTCCCGGTATGCTCTGGGCATTCAACATGGCCTCCCGGAAGTCCCGAATCCGAAAACTACATTTCCCGGCATACTCTGGGTACGCAACATGGCCTCCCGGAAGTCCGGAGTCCCGAGAACTACATCTCCCGGCATGCTCTGGGCACACAACATGGCCTCCCACTGCCGGAAAACTACACCTACCAGCATTCCCCGCACAGCCAGCATGGCCAATCACAGGCCGAGTGCTCGAGAACTGCATTTACCAGCACTCACTGGAACCCTCACCGCCCTTACAAAAAAAGCCTCAAGCCCTAACATCCAAAAAACCTCGAAACCCCTACAGACCTAACCCAAACTATTTACCACACTAAACCCCTGAAGACCTATGCCTAAAACCCCCAACCCAAAATCTTAGATGCTCAAAACCCAAACCCAACCCAAAACGTTAGGAATGCTCAAAGCCCTAGCCCAAACACTTAGGGCGCTCCAAACCCTAACCCCAAAACATTAAGACGCAAAAAACCCTAACCCAAAAACTTAGGGTAATACACCATAAATGTTTGTTCATTGTCTTTTGTATTATAAAAACAAGGAGTTCTGTTTGAGGAGCGGGAGTTGCGAAAGCTCCCTGCTGAAGTAAGGAGCTGCATAATGCTTGCCTAGACACTATGAAAATTCTTTTGCTTAATTTTCTTAAAACCGTTGAGTTTCGTTGGGTTTTCCGTGGTCATCATGGTGGAAAAGTGTAAACTGTGGGTTTTGGAGAACATCAGGTAGGTTTATGAGGACTTTTGGGGCAGATTCAAGGTTTTTAGGGTTTTCTTCTGTTTTTTTTTCTAGTGATCCAGATGTTTTTCGGCGTGTTTTTGACGTGTTTTGGGTTCTCCGTTGGGTTTCATTGGGTTTTCCGTGTTCATCATGGTGGAAAAGTGTAAATTGTGGGTTTTGGAGAACATCGGGTAGGTTTAGGGTGGTTTTGGTGTGGATCTATGATTTTGAGGGTTTTTCTTCCAATTTCGGGGGTGATCCCTTTCTTTTTTGTTCTTTTTTTTGACTTGTTTTGGTTTCACCGTCAGGTTTCGTTGGGTTTTCCATGGTCATCATGGTGGAAAAGTGTAAATTGTGTGTTTTGGAGATCATCAGGTAGGTTTATGGGGACTTTTGGGGCAGATTCATGGTTTTTGGGGTTTTCTTCTGTTTTTTCTTCTGATCCATATGTTTTTTGGGGTGTTTTTGATGTGTTTTGGGGTCTCCGTTGGGTTTCGTTGGGTTTTCCATGGTCATCATAGTGGAAAAGTGTAAATTGTGGGTTTTGGAGAACATCAGGTAGGTTTAGGGGGACTTTTGGGGCAGATTCATGGTTTTTGGGGTTTTCTTCTGTTTTTTTGGGGTGATCCTATTCATTTTTGGGTTGTTTTTGACGTGTTTTGGTGTCTCTGTTGGGTTTTGTTGGGTTCTCGTTGGTCATAATGGTGGAAAATTGTAAATTGTGGGTTTTGGAGAACATCAGGTAGGTTTAGGGTGGTTTTGGGTGGATCTATGATTTTGGGGGATTTTCTTCCAGTTTTGGGGTGATCCCGTACTTGTTTGGGGTGTTTTTGGCCTTTTTTTGGTCTCCGTTGTGTTTCGTTCGTTTTCCGTGGTCATCATTGTGGAAAATGTTAAATTTTGGGTTTTGGAGAACATCAGGTAGGTTTAGTGTGGTTTTGGGGTGTATCTATGGTTTTTGTCATTTTCTTTCTTTTTTGAGGTGATCCCGTTCTTTTTTGGTGTGTTTTTGAGGTGTTTTGGGGTCTCCGTTGTGTTTCGTAGTTTTTCCATGGTCATCATTGTGGAAAAGGTTAAATTGTGGGTTTTGGAGAACATCAGGTAGGTTTAGGGTGGTTTTGGGGTGGATCTATATTTTTTGGGGTTTTATTTCTTTTTTGGGTGTTATCCCCTTCTTGCTTTGCGTGTTTTTGACTTGTTTTGGGGTTTTACGTTGCGTTTCGTTGAGTTCCTAATGTGTTTTATGGTGGTTGGGAGTGGACTTTGGCATTTGGAGAACATCAGGTAGGTTTAGGGTGGTTTTGGAATTGGATCCTTGGTTTTTGGGGATTTTCTTCCAGTTTTGGGGGTGATTCCGTTCTTGTTTGGGGTGTTTTTGACGTTTTTGGGTTCTCCGTTGGGTTTTAATTGGGTTCTTGTTGGTCATCGTTGTGGAAAAGTGTAAATTGTGTGTTTTGGAGAACATCAGGTAGGTTTATGGGGACTTTTGGGGAAGATTCATGGTTTTTGGGGTTTTCTTCTTTTTTTTTTTTCTTCTGATCCATATGTTTTTTTGGGGTGTTTTTGATGTGTTTTGGGGTCTCCATTGGGTTTCGTTGGGTTTTCCGTTGGCATCATGGTGGAAAAGTGAAAATTGTGGATTTTGGATAACTTCAGGTAGGTTTAGGGGGACTTTTGGGGTGGATTCATGTTATTTCGGCTCTTCTTCTGTTTTTTGGGGTGATCCTGTTCTTTTTTGGGGTGTTTCTGGCGTGTTATTGGGTCTCCGTTGGGTTTTGTTGGGTTCTCGTTGGTCATCATGGTGAAAAAGTGTAGATTGTGGGTTTTGGAGAACATCAGGTAGGTTTAGGGGGACTTTTGGGGTGGATCAATGGCTTTTAGGTTTTTCTTTCGGTTTTGGAGTTGATCCCGTTCTTTTTTGGGGTGTTTTTGACGTGTTTTGTGGTCTCCTTTGGGTTTTCGTTTGGTTCATGTTGGTCATCATGGTGGAAAAGGGTAAATTGTGGGTTTTGGGGAACATCAGGTATGTTTAGGGGGACTTTTGTGTTGGATCTATGGCTTTTAGGTTTTTCTTTCGGTTTTGGGGTTGATGCCATTCTTTTTTGGGGTGTTTTTGACGTGTTTTGGGGTCTCCGTTGTGTTTCGTTGGGTTTTCCATTGTCATCATGTTGGAAATGTGTAAATTTTGTGTTTTGGAGAACGTTAGGTAGGTTTAGGGTGGTTTTGAGATTGGATCCGTGATTTTTGGGGATTTTCTTTCAGTTTTGGAGGTGATTCCGTTCTTTTTTGGGGTGTTTTTGACGTGTTTTGTGGTCTCCTTTGGGTTTTCGTTTGGTTCATGTTGGTCATCATGGTGGAAAACGGTAAATTGTGGGTTTTGGGGAACATCAGGTAGGTTTAGGGGGACTTTTGGTGTGGATCTATGGCTTTTGCGGTATTCTTTCGTTTTTAGGGTTTATCCCGTTCTTGTTTTGTTTTTTTTTTTTTTTGACTTGTTTTTTTGTCTCTGTTGGGTTTCGTTGGTTTTTCTGTGGTCATTATAGTGGAAAAGTTTAAATTGTGGGTTTTGGAGAACATCAGGTAGGTTTAGGGTGGTGTGGGGGTGGATCTATAATTTTGAGGGATTTTCTTCCTATTTTGGGGGTGATCCCTTTCTTTTTTTTTTTTTTTTTTTTTTTTTTTACGTGTTTTGGGTTCTCCGTTGGGTTTCGTTGGGTTTTCCGTGGTCATCATGGTGGAAAAGGGTAAATTGTGGGTTTTGAAGAACTTCACGAAGGTTTAGGGAGACTTTTCTGGTGGATTCATGGTTTTTGGGCTTTTCTTCTGTTTTTTGGGGGTGATCCTGTTCTTTTTTAGGTTGTTTTTGACGTGTTTTTGTGTCTCCGTTGGGTTTTGTTGGGTTCTCTTTGGTCGTTAAGGTAAATGGGAGTGGATTGTGGGTTTTGAAGAAGATCAGGTGAGTTTAGGGTGGTTTTGGGGGGAAATTCATAGTTTTTGGTGTTTTTTTTCTTCTGTTCCAGTTCTTTGTTGGGGAGTTTTTGACGTGTTTTGGGGTTTCCGTTGTGTTTCGTTGAGTTCCTAATGGGCTTTATGGTGGTTGGGAGTGGATTGTACATTTAGGAGAACATCAGGTAGGTTTAAGGGTTTTTTTGGGGGGTTAAGTCACGTATTTTCTTCTGATCTGGTTCGCTTTTGGTTTTTTTTTGAGGTGTTTTGGTGTTTCCGTTGCGGTTCGTTGAGTTCCTAATGGGCTTTATGGTGGTTGGGAGTGGACTTTGGGATTTGGAGAACATCAGGTAGGTTTAGGGTGGTTTTGGGGTGGATCTATCTATGGTTTTGTGGAGAAAATCACGTAAGTTTAGGGGGATTTTTGTTGTGGATCTATGGCTTTTGGTGTTTTCTTTCATTTTTGAGTTTGAACCAGTTCTTTTTTTGGGGTGTTTTTGACGTGTTTCGGTGTTTCCGTTGCGTTTCGTTGAGTTCCTAATGGGTTTTATGTTGGTTGGGAGTGGACTTTAAGATTTGGAGAACATCAGGTAGGTTTTCGTTGGTTTTGGGATTGGATCAGTGCTTTTTGGGGATTTTAGTTCCATTTTGGGGGTGATCCCATTCTTGTTTGGGGTGCTTTTGACGTGTTTTGGGTTCTCCGTTGGGTGTTAGTTGGGTTCTTGTTGGTCATCATGGTGGAAAAGTGTAAATTGAGGGTTTTGGAGAAAATCACGCAGGTTTAGGGGGACATTTGGGGCAGAGTCATGTTTTTTGGGGTTTCCTTCTGTTTTTTGGTGTTGTTCTGTTATTTTTTCGGAAGTTTTTGAGGTGTTTGGGGTTTCTGTTGTTTTTCTTTGAGTTCCTAATGGGTTTTATAGTGTTTGGGAGAGGATTGTACGTTTAGGAGAACATCAGGTAGGTTTAAGTTTTTTTTTTGGGGGGTTTATATCACGTATTTTCTTCTGATCCGGTTCGCTTTTGGGGTGTTTTTGAGGTGTTTTGGCGTTTCCGTTGCATTTTGTTGAGTTCCTAATGGGTTTTCTGGTGGTTGGGAGTAAACTTTGGGATTTGGAGAACATCAGGTAGGTTTAGGGTGGTTTTGGAATTGGTTCCTTGGTTTTTGGGGATTTTCTTCCAGTTTTGGGGGTGATTCTGTTCTTGTTTGGGGTGTTTTTGACTTGTTTTGGGTTCTCCGTTGGGTTTTAGTTGGGTTCTTGTTGGTCATCGTTGTGGAAAAGTGTAAATTGTGGGTTTTTGAGAGCATCAGGTAGGTTTAGGGTAGTTTTGTAGAAAAATTCATAGTTTTGTTTTTTTTTACTTCTGATCCAGTCCTTTTCTGGGGTGTTTTTGACGTGTTTTGGTTTCTCCGTTAAGTTTCGTTGGGTTTTCCACAGTCATCGTGGTGAAAAAGAGTTAATTGTGGGTTTTGGAGAACATCAGGTAGGTTTAGGGTGGTTTTAGGGTGGATCTATGGTATTTGGGGTTTTCTTCTGTTGTTTTTGGGGTGATCCCGTTCTTTTTTGGGGTGTTTTTGACGTGTTTTGGTGTCTCGGTCGGGTTTTAGGTGGGTTCTTGTTGGTCATCATGGTGGAAAAGTGTAAATTGCGGATTTTGGAGAACGTCAGGTAGGTTTAGGAGGACTTTTGGGATGGATCTATGGCTTTTAGTGTTTTCTTTCGTTTTGGGGGTTGATCCTATTCTTTTTTTGGGGTGTTTTTGAGGTGTTTTGGGGTCTCCGTTGGGTTTCGTTGGGTTCTCGTTGGTTATTAAGGTAAATGAGAGTGGATTGTGGGTTTTGGAGAAGATCAGGTGAGTTTAGGGTCGTTTTGTAGAAAAATTCGGAGTGTTTGGCTTTTTTTTCTTCTGATCCCGTTCTTTTTTGGGGTGTTTTTGAGGTGTTTTGGGGTCTCCGTTGGGTTTTGTTGGGTTTCCATTGGGTTTTCTGATGGTTGGGAGTGGATTGTACATTTAGGAGAACATCAGGTAGGTTTAAGGGTTTTTTGGGGGTTAAATCACGTTTTTTCTTCTGATCCGTTTCGCTTTTGGGGTGTTTTTGAGGTGTTTTGGCGTTTCCGTTGCGTTTCGTTGAGTTCCTAATGGGTTTTCTGGTGGTTGGGAGTGGACTTTGGGATTTGGAGCACATCAGGTAGGTTTAGGGTGGTTTTGGGATTGGATCCGTGCTTTTGGGGGATTTTCTTCCAGTTTTGGGGGTGATCCCGTTCTTGCTTGGGGTGTTTTTGACGTGTTTTGTGTTCTCCATTGGGTTTTAGTTGGGTTCTTGTTGGTCATCGTTGTGGAAAAGTGTAAATTGTGGGTTTTTGAGAGCATCAGGTAGGTTTAGGGTGGTTTGTGGTGGATCTATGGTTTTGGGGGATTTTCTTCCAGTTTTGGGGGTGATCCCGTTCTTGTTTGGGGTGTTTTTGACATGTTTTGGGTTCTCCGTTGGGTTTTAGTTGGGTTCTTGTTGGTCATCATGGTGGAAAAGTGTAAATTGTGGGTTTTGGAGAACATCAGGTAGGTTTAGGGTGGTTTTGTAGAAAAATTCATAGTTTTGGGGTTTTTTACTTCTGATCCAGTCCTTTTCTGGGGTGTTTTTGACGTGTTTTGGTTTCTCCGTTAGGTTTCGTTGGGTTTTCCACAGTCATCGTGGTGAAAAAGAGTAAATTGTGGGTTTTGGAGAACATCAGGTAGGTTTAGGGGGACTTTTGGTGTGGATCTATGGCTTTTGGTTTATTCTTTCGTTTTTAGGGATTATCCCATTCTTGTTTTGTTTTTTTTTTTGACTTGTTTTGGGGTCAGCAGCCGGGAGAGTCAAGGGAGAGAGCGGCTGTGGTGGTGCTCGGCTGCCCACTTGAGCGGAACCACGACAGTTCCTAATGGGTTTTCTGGTGGTTGGGAGTGGACTTTGGGATTTGGAGAACATCAGCTATGTTTAGGGGGACTTTTGGAGTGGAACTATTGTATTTGGGGTTTTGTTCTGTTTTTTTGGAGTGATCCTGTTCTTTTTTGGGGTGTTTTTGACGTGTTTTAGGGTCTCCGATGGGTTTTCTTGGGTTCTTGTCGGTTGTCATGGTGGAAAAGTGTAAATTGTGGGTTTTGGAGAACATCGGGTAGGTTTAGGGGGACTTTTGGGGCAGAGTCATGTTTTTTGGGGTTTTCTTCTGTTTTTTGGTGTTGTCTCGTTCTTTTTTCGGAAGTTTTTGACGTGTTTGGGGTTCTCCGTTTGGTTTTGTTGGGTTCTCGTTGGTCATCATGGTGGAAAATGATAAATTGTGGGTTTTGGAGAACATAGGTGAGTTTAAGTTTTTTTTTGGTGGCGAATCTATGGTTTTGGGGGATTTCTTCTGTTTTTTAGGTTTTTCTTCTGGTTTTGGAGTGGTCCCATTTTTTTTGGGGGTGTTCTTGACGTGTTTTGGGTTCTCCGTAGGGTTTTGTTGGGTTCTCGTTGGTCGTCAAGGTAAATGGGAGTGGATTCTCAGTTTTGAAGAAGATCAGGTGAGTTTAGGGTGGTTTTGGGGAGAAATTCATAGTTTTAGTTGTTTTTTTCTTCTAATCCAGTTCTTTTTTGGGGTGTTTTTGACGTGTTTTGGGGTCTCCGTTGGGTTTCGTTGGGTTTTCCGTGGTCATCATGGAGGAACAGGTTAAATTGTGGGTTTTGGAGAACATCAGGTAGGTTTAGGGGAACTTTTTGGGCAGAGTCATGTTTTTTGGGGTTTCCTTCTGTTTCTTGGGGTGGTCCCGTTCTTTTTTGGGGTGTTTTTGGTGTGTTTTGAGGTCTCCGTTGGGTTTTGTTGGGTTCTCGTTTGTCATCATGGTTAAAAAGGTGTAAATTGTGGGTTTTGGAGAACATCAGGTAGGTTTAGGGTTGTTTTGGTGTGGATCTATGGCTTTTAGGATTTTCTTTCGGTTTTGGGGTTGATCCCGTTCTTTTTTGGGGTGTTTTTGACGTGTTTTTGGGTCTCCGTTGGGTTTTGTTGGGTTCTTGTTGGTCATCATGGTCGAAAAGTTTAAATTGTGGGTTTTGGAGAACATCAGGTAGGTTTAGTGTGGTTTTGGGGTGGATCTATGGTTTTGGGGTTATTTTCTTCCAGTTTTGGGGGAATTCCTTTCTTGTTTGGGGTGTTTTTGACGTGTTTTGGGGTCTCCGTTGGGTTTTGTTGGGTTCTCGTTGGTCATCATTTTGGAAAAGAGTAAATTGTGATTTTTGGAGAACATCAGGTGAGTTTAAGTTTTTTTGGAGGGTGAATCTTTGGTTTTGGGAAAATTCTTCTGTTTTTTTATTTATTTATTTATTTATTTTTTAAAGCGTTTTCTTCTGTTTTTGGGGTTGTCCCGTTCTTTTTTGGGTTGTTTTTGACGTGTTTTGGGGTCTCCGTTGGGTTTTGTTGGGTTCTTGTTGGTCATCATGGTGAAAAAGTGTAAATTGTGGGTTTTGGAGAACATCAGGTAGGTTTAGGGGGATTTTTGGTGCGGATCTATGGCTTTTGGGGTTTTCTTTCGTTTTTGGGGTTGAACCAGTTGTTTTTTGGGGTGTTTTTGACGTTTTTTGGGGTCTCCGTTGGGTTTTGTTGGGTTCTCGTTGGTCGTTAAGGTAAATGGGAGTGGATTGTGGGTTTTGAAGAAGATCAGGTGAGTTTAGGGTTGTTTTGGGGGGAAATTCATAGTTTTGTTTTTTTTTTTTCTTCTGATCCAGTTCTTTTTAGGGTTGTTTTTGACGTGTTTTTGTGGTTCCGTTGCGTTTCGTTGAGTTCCTAATGGGTTTTCTGGTGGTTGGGAGTGGATTGTACATTTAGGAGAACATCAGGTAGGTTTAAGGGTTTTTTGGGGGTTAAATCACATATTTTCTTCTGATCCGGTTCGCTATTGGGGTGTTTTTGAGGTGTTTTGGCGTTTCCGTTGCGTTTCGTTGAGTTTCTAATGGGTTTTCTGGTGGTTGGGAGTAGACTTTGGGATTTGGAGAACATCACGTAGGTTTAGGGGGACTTTTGGGGTGGATCTATGGCTTTTAGGGTTTCCTTCTGTTTCTTGGGGTGGTCCCGTTTTTTTGGGGAAATTTTTGAAGTGTTTGGGGGTCTCTGTTGAGTTTTGTTGCGTTCTCGTTGGTCATCATGGTGAAAAAGTGTAAATTGTGGGTTTTGGAGAACATCAGGTAGGTTTAGGGTGTTTTTGGGGTGGATCTATGGTTTTGGGGTTATTTTCTTGCAGTTTTGGGGGAATTCCTTTCTTGTTTGGGGTGTTTTTGACGTGTTTTGGGGTCTCCGTTGGGAATCGTTCGGTTTTCCATGGTCATCATTGTGGAAAAGGGTAAATTGCGGGTTTTGGAGAACATCAGGTAGGTTTAGGGTCGTTTGAAGATTGGATCCGTGCTTTTTGGGGATTTTCTTCCAGTTTTGGGGGTGATTCCGTTCTTGTTTGGGGTGTTTTTGACGTGTTTTGGGTTCTTCGTTGGATTTCGTTGGGTTTTCCTTTGGCATCATGGTGGAAAAGGGTAAATTGTGGGTTTTGAATAACTTCAGGTAGGTTTAGGGGGACTTTTGGGGCAGAGTCATGTTTTTTGGGCTTTTCTTGTGTTATTTTGGGTTCATTCTGTTCTTTTTTGGGTTGTTTTTGACGTGTTTTGGTTCTCCGTTGGGTTTTGTTGGTCATCATTGTGAAAAAGTGTAAATTGTGGGTTTTGGAGAACATCAGGTAGGTTTAGGGGGATTTTTGGTGCGGATCTATGGCTTTTGGGGTTTTCTTTCGTTTTTGGGGTTGAACCAGTTGTTTTTTGGGGTGTTTTTGACGTTTTTTGGTGTCTCCGTTGGGTTTTGTTGGGTTCTTGTTGGTCATCATGGTGAAAAAGTGTAAATTGTGGGTTTTGGAGAACATCAGGTAGGTTTAGGGGGATTTTTGGTGCGGATCTATGGCTTTTGGGGTTTTCTTTCGTTTTTGGGGTTGAACCAGTTGTTTTTTGGGGTGTTTTTGACGTTTTTTGGGGTCTCCGTTGGGTTTTGTTGGGTTCTCGTTGTTCGTTAAGGTAAATGGGAGTGGATTGTGGGTTTTGAAGAAGATCAGGTGAGTTTAGGGTTGTTTTGGGGGGAAATTCATAGTTTTGTTTTTTTTTTTCTTCTGATCCTGTTCTTTTTTGGGGTGTTTTTGACGTGTTTTTGTGTTTCCGTTGCATTTCGTTGAGTTCCTAATGGGTTTTCTGGTGGTTGGGAGTGGACTTTGGGATTTGGAGAACATCAGGTAGGTTTAGGGTGGTTTTAGGGTGGATCTATGGTATTTGGGGTTTTCTTCTGTTGTTTTTGGGGTGATCCCGTTCTTTTTTGGGGTGTTTTTGACGTGTTTTGGTGTCTCGGTCGGGTTTTAGGTGGGTTCTTGTTGGTCATCATGGTGGAAAAGTGTAAATTGCGGATTTTGGAGAACGTCAGGTAGGTTTAGGAGGACTTTTGGGATGGATCTATGGCTTTTAGTGTTTTCTTTCGTTTTGGGGGTTGATCCTATTCTTTTTTTGGGGTGTTTTTGAGGTGTTTTGGGGTCTCCGTTGGGTTTCGTTGGGTTCTCGTTGGTTATTAAGGTAAATGAGAGTGGATTGTGGGTTTTGGAGAAGATCAGGTGAGTTTAGGGTCGTTTTGTAGAAAAATTCGGAGTGTTTGGCTTTTTTTTCTTCTGATCCCGTTCTTTTTTGGGGTGTTTTTGAGGTGTTTTGGGGTCTCCGTTGGGTTTTGTTGGGTTTCCATTGGGTTTTCTGATGGTTGGGAGTGGATTGTACATTTAGGAGAACATCAGGTAGGTTTAAGGGTTTTTTGGGGGTTAAATCACGTTTTTTCTTCTGATCCGTTTCGCTTTTGGGGTGTTTTTGAGGTGTTTTGGCGTTTCCGTTGCGTTTCGTTGAGTTCCTAATGGGTTTTCTGGTGGTTGGGAGTGGACTTTGGGATTTGGAGCACATCAGGTAGGTTTAGGGTGGTTTTGGGATTGGATCCGTGCTTTTGGGGGATTTTCTTCCAGTTTTGGGGGTGATCCCGTTCTTGCTTGGGGTGTTTTTGACGTGTTTTGTGTTCTCCATTGGGTTTTAGTTGGGTTCTTGTTGGTCATCGTTGTGGAAAAGTGTAAATTGTGGGTTTTTGAGAGCATCAGGTAGGTTTAGGGTGGTTTGTGGTGGATCTATGGTTTTGGGGGATTTTCTTCCAGTTTTGGGGGTGATCCCGTTCTTGTTTGGGGTGTTTTTGACGTGTTTTGGGTTCTCCGTTGGGTTTTAGTTGGGTTCTTGTTGGTCATCATGGTGGAAAAGTGTAAATTGTGGGTTTTGGAGAACATCAGGTAGGTTTAGGGTGGTTTTGTAGAAAAATTCATAGTTTTGGGGTTTTTTACTTCTGATCCAGTCCTTTTCTGGGGTGTTTTTGACGTGTTTTGGTTTCTCCGTTAGGTTTCGTTGGGTTTTCCACAGTCATCGTGGTGAAAAAGAGTAAATTGTGGGTTTTGGAGAACATCAGGTAGGTTTAGGGGGACTTTTGGTGTGGATCTATGGCTTTTGGTTTATTCTTTCGTTTTTAGGGATTATCCCATTCTTGTTTTGTTTTTTTTTTTGACTTGTTTTGGGGTCAGCAGCCGGGAGAGTCAAGGGAGAGAGCGGCTGTGGTGGTGCTCGGCTGCCCACTTGAGCGGAACCACGACAGTTCCTAATGGGTTTTCTGGTGGTTGGGAGTGGACTTTGGGATTTGGAGAACATCAGCTATGTTTAGGGGGACTTTTGGAGTGGAACTATTGTATTTGGGGTTTTGTTCTGTTTTTTTGGAGTGATCCTGTTCTTTTTTGGGGTGTTTTTGACGTGTTTTAGGGTCTCCGATGGGTTTTCTTGGGTTCTTGTCGGTTGTCATGGTGGAAAAGTGTAAATTGTGGGTTTTGGAGAACATCGGGTAGGTTTAGGGGGACTTTTGGGGCAGAGTCATGTTTTTTGGGGTTTTCTTCTGTTTTTTGGTGTTGTCTCGTTCTTTTTTCGGAAGTTTTTGACGTGTTTGGGGTTCTCCGTTTGGTTTTGTTGGGTTCTCGTTGGTCATCATGGTGGAAAATGATAAATTGTGGGTTTTGGAGAACATAGGTGAGTTTAAGTTTTTTTTTGGTGGCGAATCTATGGTTTTGGGGGATTTCTTCTGTTTTTTAGGTTTTTCTTCTGGTTTTGGAGTGGTCCCATTTTTTTGGGGGGTGTTCTTGACGTGTTTTGGGTTCTCCGTAGGGTTTTGTTGGGTTCTCGTTGGTCGTCAAGGTAAATGGGAGTGGATTCTCAGTTTTGAAGAAGATCAGGTGAGTTTAGGGTGGTTTTGGGGAGAAATTCATAGTTTTAGTTGTTTTTTTCTTCTAATCCAGTTCTTTTTTGGGGTGTTTTTGACGTGTTTTGGGGTCTCCGTTGGGTTTCGTTGGGTTTTCCGTGGTCATCATGGAGGAACAGGTTAAATTGTGGGTTTTGGAGAACATCAGGTAGGTTTAGGGGGACTTTTTGGGCAGAGTCATGTTTTTTGGGGTTTCCTTCTGTTTCTTGGGGTGGTCCCGTTCTTTTTTGGGGTGTTTTTGGTGTGTTTTGAGGTCTCCGTTGGGTTTTGTTGGGTTCTCGTTTGTCATCATGGTTAAAAAGGTGTAAATTGTGGGTTTTGGAGAACATCAGGTAGGTTTAGGGTTGTTTTGGTGTGGATCTATGGCTTTTAGGATTTTCTTTCGGTTTTGGGGTTGATCCCGTTCTTTTTTGGGGTGTTTTTGACGTGTTTTTGTGTCTCCGTTGGGTTTTGTTAGGTTTTTGTAGGTCATCATGGTCGAAAAGTTTAAATTGTGGGTTTTGGAGAACATCAGGTAGGTTTAGTGTGGTTTTGGGGTGGATCTATGGTTTTGGGGTTATTTTCTTCCAGTTTTGGGGGAATTCCTTTCTTGTTTGGGGTGTTTTTGACGTGTTTTGGGGTCTCCGTTGGGTTTTGTTGGGTTCTCGTTGGTCATCATTTTGGAAAAGAGTAAATTGTGATTTTTGGAGAACATCAGGTGAGTTTAAGTTTTTTTGGAGGGTGAATCTTTGGTTTTGGGAAAATTCTTCTGTTTATTTATTTATTTATTTATTTATTTTTTAAAGCGTTTTCTTCTGTTTTTGGGGTGGTCCCGTTCTTTTTTGGGTTGTTTTTGACGTGTTTTGGGGTCTCCGTTGGGTTTTGTTGGGTTCTTGTTGGTCATCATGGTGAAAAAGTGTAAATTGTGGGTATTGGAGAACATCAGGTAGGTTTAGGGGGATTTTTGGTGCGGATCTATGGCTTTTGGGGTTTTCTTTCGTTTTTGGGGTTGAACCAGTTGTTTTTTGGGGTGTTTTTGACGTTTTTTGGGGTCTCCGTTGGGTTTTATTGCGTTCTCGTTGGTCGTTAAGGTAAATGGGAGTGGATTGTGGGTTTTGAAGAAGATCAGCTGAGTTTAGGGTGGTTTTGGGGGGAAATTCATAGTTTTGTTTTTTTTTTTTCTTCTGATCCTGTTCTTTTTAGGGTTGTTTTTGACGTGTTTTTGTGGTTCCGTTGCGTTTCGTTGAGTTCCTAATGGGTTTTCTGGTGGTTGGGAGTGGATTGTACATTTAGGAGAACATCAGGTAGGTTTAAGGGTTTTTTGGGGGTTAAATCACATATTTTCTTCTGATCCGGTTCGCTATTGGGGTGTTTTTGAGGTGTTTTGGCGTTTCCGTTGCGTTTCGTTGAGTTTCTAATGGGTTTTCTGGTGGTTGGGAGTAGACTTTGGGATTTGGAGAACATCACGTAGGTTTAGGGGGACTTTTGGGGTGGATCTATGGCTTTTAGGGTTTCCTTCTGTTTCTTGGGGTGGTCCCGTTTTTTTGGGGAAATTTTTGAAGTGTTTGGGGGTCTCTGTTGAGTTTTGTTGCGTTCTCGTTGGTCATCATGGTGAAAAAGTGTAAATTGTGGGTTTTGGAGAACATCAGGTAGGTTTAGGGTGTTTTTGGGGTGGATCTATGGTTTTGGGGTTATTTTCTTGCAGTTTTGGGGGAATTCCTTTCTTGTTTGGGGTGTTTTTGACGTGTTTTGGGGTCTCCGTTGGGATTCGTTCGGTTTTCCATGGTCATCATTGTGGAAAAGGGTAAATTGCGGGTTTTGGAGAACATCAGGTAGGTTTAGGGTCGTTTGAAGATTGGATCCGTGCTTTTTGGGGATTTTCTTCCAGTTTTGGGGGTGATTCCGTTCTTGTTTGGGGTGTTTTTGACGTGTTTTGGGTTCTTCGTTGGATTTCGTTGGGTTTTCCTTTGGCATCATGGTGGAAAAGGGTAAATTGTGGGTTTTGAATAACTTCAGGTAGGTTTAGGGGGACTTTTGGGGCAGAGTCATGTTTTTTGGGCTTTTCTTGTGTTATTTTGGGTTCATTCTGTTCTTTTTTGGGTTGTTTTTGACGTGTTTTGGTTCTCCGTTGGGTTTTGTTGGGTTCTTGTTGGTCATCATGGTGAAAAAGTGTAAATTGTGGGTTTTGGAGAACATCAGGTAGGTTTAGGGGGATTTTTGGTGCGGATCTATGGCTTTTGGGGTTTTCTTTCGTTTTTGGGGTTGAACCAGTTGTTTTTTGGGGTGTTTTTGACGTTTTTTGGGGTCTCCGTTGGGTTTTGTTGGGTTCTCGTTGGTCGTTAAGGTAAATGGGAGTGGATTGTGGGTTTTGAAGAAGATCAGGTGAGTTTAGGGTTGTTTTGGGGGGAAATTCATAGTTTTTTTTTTTTTTCTTCTGATCCTTTTCTTTTTTGGGGTGTTTTTGAGGTGTTTTTGTGTTTCCGTTGCATTTCGTTGAGTTCCTAATGGGTTTTCTGGTGGTTGGGAGTGGACTTTGGGATTTGGAGAACATCAGGTAGGTTTAGGGTGGTTTTAGGGTGGATCTATGGTATTTGGGGTTTTCTTCTGTTGTTTTTGGGGTGATCCCGTTCTTTTTTGGGGTGTTTTTGACGTGTTTTGGTGTCTCGGTCGGGTTTTAGGTGGGTTCTTGTTGGTCATCATGGTGGAAAAGTGTAAATTGCGGATTTTGGAGAACGTCAGGTAGGTTTAGGAGGACTTTTGGGATGGATCTAAGGCTTTTAGTGTTTTCTTTCGTTTTGGGGGTTGATCCTATTCTTTTTTTGGGGTGTTTTTGAGGTGTTTTGGGGTCTCCGTTGGGTTTCGTTGGGTTCTCGTTGGTCGTTAAGGTAAATGGGAGTGGATTCTGAGTTTTGAAGAAGATCAGGTGAGTTTAGGGTGGTTTTGGGGGGAAATTCATAGTTTTAGTTGTTTTTTTCTTCTAATCCAGTTCTTTTTTGGGGTGTTTTTGACGTGTTTTGTGGTCTCCGTTGGGTTTCGTTGGGTTTTCCGTGGTCATCATGGAGGAACAGGTTAAATTGTGGGTTTTGGAGAACATCAGGTAGGTTTAGGGGGTCTTTTGGGGTGGATCCATGGCTTTGGGGTTTTTCTTTCGTTTCTGGGGGTGATCCCGTTCTTGTTTGGTGTGTTTTTGACGTGTTTTGGGGTTTCCGTTGGGTTTCGTTGGGTTTTCCGTGCATTGGTGTTGGAAAAGTGTAAATTGTGGGTTTTGGAGAACATCAGGTAGGTTTAGGGGGACATTTGGGGCAGAGTCATGTTTTTTGGGTTTTCCTTCTGTTTCTTGGGGTGGTCCCGTTCTTTTTTGGGAAATTTTTGAGGTGTTTGGCCGTCTCCGTTGGGTTTTGTTGAATTCTCGTTGGTCATCATGGTGGAAAAGTGTAAATTGTGGGTTTTGGAGAACGTCAGGTAGGTTTAGGGTTGTTTGGGCGTGGATCTATGGTATTTGGGGTTTTCTGTCTTTTTTTGGGGTGATTCTGTTCTTTTTTTGGGGCGAATCTATGGTTTTGTGGGATTTCTTCTGTTTTTTTTAGGGTTTTCTTCTGTTTTTGGAGTGATCCCGTTCTTTTTTGGGGGTGTTTTTGACGTGTTTTGGGGTCTCCGTTGGATTTTGTTGGGTTTCCATTGGGTTTTCTGGTGGTTGGGAGTGGATTGTACATTGAGGAGAACATCAGGTAGGTTCAAGGGTTATTTGGGGGTTAAATCACGTTTTTTCTTCTGATCCTGTTCGCTTTTGGGGTGTTTTTGAGGTGTTTTGGTGTTTCTGTTACATTTCGTTGAGTTCCTAATGGGTTTTCTTGTGGTTGGGAGTGGACTTTGGGATTTGGAGAACATCAGGTAGGTTTAGGGGGACTTTTGGGGTGGATCTATGGCTTTTGGGGTTTTCTTTTATTTTATGTGTTGATCCCGTTCTTTTTTGGGGTGTTTTTGACGTGTTTTGGGGTGTCCGTTGGGTTTCGTTGGGTTTTCCGTGGTCATCATGGTGGAAAAGTGTAGATTGTGGGTTTTGGAGAACTTCAGGTAGGTTTAGGGGGACTTTTGTGGTGGATCTATGGTATTTGGGGTTTTCTTCTGTTTTTTTGGGGTGATGCAGTTCTTGTTTGGGGTGTTTTTGACGTGTTTTGGGGTCTCCGTTGGTTTTTGTTGGGTTTTCCGTTGTCATCGTGGTGCAAAAGTGTAGATTGTGGGTTTTGGAGAACTTCAGGTAGGTTTAGGGGGTCTTTTGGGGTGGATTCATGGTATATTGGGTTTTCTTCTGTTTTTTTGGGGTGATGCAGTTCTTTTTTGGTGTGTTTTTGACGTGTTTTGTGGTCTCCGTTGGGTTTCGTTGGGTTTTCCGTGGTCATCATGGAGGAACAGGTTAAATCGTGGGTTTTGGAGAACATCAGGTAGGTTTAGGGGGTCTTTTGGGGTGGATCCATGGCTTTGGGGTTTTTCTTTCGTTTTTGGGGGTGATCCCGTTCTTGTTTGGTGTGTTTTTGATGTGTTTTGGGGTTTCCGTTGGGTTTCGTTGGGTTTTCCGTGCTTTGGTGTTGGGAAATTGTAAATTGTGGGTTGTAAATTGTGGGTTTTGGAGAACATCAGGTGAGTTTAAGGTTTTTTTGGGGGGTGAATCTATGGCTTTTGGGGTTTTCTTTCTTTTTGGGGTTGAACCAGTTCTTTTTTGGGGTGTTTTTGACATGTTTTGGGGTCTCCGTTGGGTTTTAGTTGGGTTCCTGTTGGTCATCATGGTGGAAAAGTGTAAATTGTGGGTTTTGGAGAACATCAGGTAGGTTTAGGGGGACATTTGGGGCAGAGTCATGTTTTTTGGGGTTTACTTCTGTTTCTTGGGGTGGTCCCGTTCTTTTTCGGGGTGTTTTTGAGGTGTTTGGGGGTCTCCGTTGGGTTTTGTTGGGTTTTCCGTTGTCATCATGGTGGAAAAGTGTAGATTGTGGGTTTTGGAGAACATCAGGTGAGTTTAAGTTTTTTTTTGTGGTGAATCTCTGGTTTTGGGGGATTTCTTCTGTTTTTTATGGTTTTCTCTGTTTTTGGGGTGGTCCCGTTCTTTTCTGGGGTGTTTTTGACGTGTTTTGGGTTCTCCGTTGCATTTTTTTTGATTGTGGGGTGGGTTTGAGGTGTTTTGGGTTCTTCATGGGTTTTCGTTTGGTTCTTGTTGGTCCTGATGGTGAATGGGAGTGAAATGTGGGATTTGGAGAAGATTAGGTGAGTTTAGGCTGGTTTTGGGGGGAAATTCATAGTTTTTGTTTTTGTTTTTGTTTTCTGATCCAGTTCTTTTTTGAGGTGTTTTTGACGTGTTTTGGGGTCTCCGTTGGGTTTTGTTGGGTTTCCATTGGGTTTTCTGGTGGTTGGGAGTGGATTGTACATTGAGGAGAACATCAGGTAGGTTTAGGGTGGTTTTGGGGTGGATCTATTGTATTTGGGGTTTTCTTTGTTTTTTTTTTTTTTTTTTTTTTGTGTTGATGCTGTTCTTTTTTGGGGTGTTTTGACGTGTTTTGGGGTCTCCTTTGGGTTTCGTTGGGTTTTCCGTTGTCATCGTGGTGGAAAAGTGTAGATTGTGGGTTTTGGAGAACATCAGGTAGGTTTAGGGGGACTTTTGGGGTGGATTCATGGTATATGGGGTTTTCTTCTGTTTTTTGGGGTGATGCAGTTCTTTTCTGGTGTGTTTTTGACGTGTTTTGTGGTCTCCGTTGGGTTTCGTTGGGTTTTCCGTGGTCATCATGGAGGAACAGGTTAAATTGTGGGTTTTGGAGAACATCAGGTAGGTTTAGGGGGTCTTTTGGGGTGGATCCATGGCTTTGGGGTTTTTCTTTCGGTTTTGGGGGTGATCCCGTTCTTGTTTGGTGTGTTTTTGACGTGTTTTGGGGTTTCCGTTGGGTTTCGTTGGGTTTTCCGTGCATTGGTGTTGGAAAAGTGTAAATTGCGGAGTTTTGGAGAACATCAGGTGAGTTTAAGGTTTTTTTGGGGGGTGAATCTATGGCTTTTGGGGTTTTCTTTCTTTTTGGGGTTGAACCAGTTCTTTTTTGGGGTGCTTTTGACGTGTTTTGGGGTCTCCGTTGGGTTTTAGTTGGGTTCCTGTTGGTCATCATGGTGGAAAAGTTGAAATTGTGGGTTTTGGAGAACATCAGGTAGGTTTAGGTTTGTTTGGGGGTGGATCTATGGTATTTGGGGTTTTCTTTCTTTTTTTGGGGTGATTCTGTTCTTTTTTGGGGTGAATCTATGGTTTTGGGGGATTTCTTCTGTTTTTTAGGGTTTTCTTCTGTTTTTGGAGTGATCCCGTTCTTTTTTGGGGGTGTTTTTGACGTGTTTTGGGGTCTCCGTTGGGTTTTGTTGGGTTTCCATTGGGTTTTCTGGTGGTTGGGAGTGGATTGTACATTGAGGAGAACATCAGGTAGGTTCAAGTGTTATTTGGGGGTTAAATCACGTTTTTTCTTCTGATCCTGTTCGCTTTTGGGGTGTTTTTGAGGTGTTTTGGTGTTTCTGTTCTATTCGCTGAGTTCCTAATGGGTTTTCTGGTGGTTGGGAGTGGACTTTGGGATTTGGAGAACATCAGGTAGGTTTAGGGGGACTTTTGGGGTGGATCTATGGCTTTTGGGATTTTCTTTCGTTTTTGTGTTGATCCCGTTCTTTTTTGGGGTGTTTTTGACGTGTTTTGGGGTGTCCGTTGGGTTTCGTTGGGTTTTCCGTGGTCATCATGGTGGAAAAGTGTAGATTGTGGGTTTTGGAGAACTTCAGGTAGGTTTAGGGGACTTTTGGGGTGGATTCATTGTATTTGGGCATTTCGTCTGTTTTTTGGGTGATGCAGTTCCTTTTTTGGGGTGTTTTTGACATGTTTTGGGGTCTCCGTTTGGTTTTAGTTGGGTTCTTGTTGGTCATCAAGGTGGAAAAGTGTAGATTGTGGGTTTTTGGAGAACATCAGGTAGGTTTAGGGGGACTTTTGGGGTGGATCTAAGGCTTTTGGAGTTTTCTTTCGTTTTTTGTGTTGATCCCGTTCTTGTTTGTGTTTTTTTTGAGGTGTTTTAGGGTCTCCGTTGGGTTTCGTTGGGTTTTCCGTGGTCATCATGGTGGAAAAGTGTAGATCGTGGGTTTTGGAGAGCTTCAGGTAGGTTTAGGGGACTTTTGGAGTGGATTCATGGTATTTGGGCTTTTCTTCTGTTTTTTTTGGGTGATGCAGTTCCTTTTTTAGCGTGTTTTTGACATGTTTTGGTGTCTCCGTTTGGTTTTAGTTGGGTTCTTGTTGGTTATCATGGTGGAAAAGTGTAAATTGTGGGTTTTTGGAGAACATCAGGTAGGTTTAGGGGGACCTTTGGGGTGGATCTATGGCTTTTGGGGTTTTCTTTCGTTTTTTGTGTTGATCCCGTTCTTGTTTGTGGTGTTTTTGACGTGTTTTGGGGTCTCTGTTGGGTTTCGTTGGGTTTTCCGTGGTCATCATGGTGGAAAAGTGTAGATTGTGGGTTTTGGAGAACTTCAGGTAGGTTTAGGGGACTTTTGGGGTGGATTCATGGTATTTGGGCTTTTCTTCTGGTTTTTGGGTGATGCAGTTCCTTTTTTAGCGTGTTTTTGACATGTTTTGGGGTCTCCGTTTGGTTTTAGTTGGGTTCTTGTTGGTCATCATGGTGGAAAAGTGTAAATTGTGGGTTTTTGGAGAACATCAGGTAGGTTTAGGGGGACTTTTGGGGTGGATCTATGGCTTTTGGGATTTTCTTTCGTTTTTTGTGTTGATCCCGTTCTTTTTTGGGGTGTTTTTGACATGTTTTGGTGTCTCCGTTTGGTTTTAGTTGGGTTCTTGTTGGTCATCATGGTGGAAAAGTGTAGATTGTGGGTTTTGGAGAACATCAGGTAGGTTTAGGGGGACCTTTGGTGTGGATCTATGGCTTTTGGGGTTTTCTTTCGTTTTTTGTGTTGATCCCGTTCTTGTTTGGGGTGTTTTTCACGTGTTTTGGGGTCTCCGTTGGGTTTCGTTGGGTTTTCCGTGGTCATCATGGTGGAAAAGTGTAGATTGTGGGTTTTGGAGAACTTCAGGTAGGTTTAGGGGACTTTTGGGGTGGATTCATGGTATTTGGTGTTTTCTTCTCTTTTTGGGGTGATGCAGTTCCTTTTTTAGCGTGTTTTTGACATGTTTTGGTGTCTCCGTTTGGTTTTAGTTGGGTCCTTGTTGGTCATCATGGTGGAAAAGTGTAGATTGTGGGTTTTTGGAGAACATCAGGTAGGTTTAGGGGGACTTTTGGGGTGGATCTATGGCTTTTGGGGTTTTCTTTCGTTTTTTGGGGTGATGCAGTTCTTTTTTGGGTTGTTTTTGACATGTTTTTGGGTCTCCGTTTGGTTTTAGTTGGGTTCTTGTTGGTCATCATGGTGGAAAAGTGTAAATTGTGGGGTTTTGGAGAACATCAGGTAGTTTTAGGGGGACTTTTGGGGTGGATCTATGGCTTTTGGGATTTTCTTTCGTTTTTTGTGTTGATCCCGTTCTTTTTTGGGGTGTTTTTGACATGTTTTGGTGTCTCCGTTTGGTTTTAGTTGGGTTCTTGTTGGTCATCATGGTGGAAAAGTGTAGATTGTGGGTTTTGGAGAACATCAGGTAGGTTTAGGGGGACCTTTGGTGTGGATCTATGGCTTTTGGGGTTTTCTTTCGTTTTTTGTGTTGATCCCGTTCTATTTGGGGTCTTTTTGACGTGTTTTGGGGTCTCCGTTGGGTTTCGTTGGGTTTTCCGTGGTCATCATGGTGGAAAAGTGTAGATTGTGGGTTTTGGAGAACTTCAGGTAGGTTTAGGGGACTTTTGGGGTGGATTCATGGTATTTGGTGTTTTCTTCTCTTTTTGGGGTGATGCAGTTCCTTTTTTAGCGTGTTTTTGACATGTTTTGGTGTCTCCGTTTGGTTTTAGTTGGGTCCTTGTTGGTCATCATGGTGGAAAAGTGTAGATTGTGGGTTTTTGGAGAACATCAGGTAGGTTTAGGGGGACTTTTGGGGTGGATCTATGGCTTTTGGGGTTTTCTTTCGTTTTTTGGGGTGATGCAGTTCTTTTTTGGGTTGTTTTTGACATGTTTTTGGGTCTCCGTTTGGTTTTAGTTGGGTTCTTGTTGGTCATCATGGTGGAAAAGTGTAAATTGTGGGTTTTTGGAGAACATCAGGTAGTTTTAGGGGGACTTTTGGGGTGGATCTATGGCTTTTGGGATTTTCTTTCGTTTTTTGTGTTGATCCCGTTCTTTTTTGGGGTGTTTTTGACATGTTTTGGTGTCTCCGTTTGGTTTTAGTTGGGTTCTTGTTGGTCATCATGGTGGAAAAGTGTAGATTGTGGGTTTTGGAGAACATCAGGTAGGTTTAGGGGGACCTTTGGTGTGGATCTATGGCTTTTGGGGTTTTCTTTCGTTTTTTGTGTTGATCCCGTTCTATTTGGGGTCTTTTTGACGTGTTTTGGGGTCTCCGTTGGGTTTCGTTGGGTTTTCCGTGGTCATCATGGTGGAAAAGTGTAGATTGTGGGTTTTGGAGAACTTCAGGTAGGTTTAGGGGACTTTTGGGGTGGATTCATGGTATTTGGTGTTTTCTTCTCTTTTTGGGGTGATGCAGTTCCTTTTTTAGCGTGTTTTTGACATGTTTTGGTGTCTCCGTTTGGTTTTAGTTGGGTCCTTGTTGGTCATCATGGTGGAAAAGTGTAGATTGTGGGTTTTTGGAGAACATCAGGTAGGTTTAGGGGGACTTTTGGGGTGGATCTATGGCTTTTGGGGTTTTCTTTCGTTTTTTGGGGTGATGCAGTTCTTTTTTGGGTTGTTTTTGACATGTTTTTGGGTCTCCGTTTGGTTTTAGTTGGGTTCTTGTTGGTCATCATGGTGGAAAAGTGTAAATTGTGGGTTTTTGGAGAACATCAGGTAGTTTTAGGGGGACTTTTGGGGTGGATCTATGGCTTTTGGGATTTTCTTTCGTTTTTTGTGTTGATCCCGTTCTTTTTTGGGGTGTTTTTGACATGTTTTGGTGTCTCCGTTTGGTTTTAGTTGGGTTCTTGTTGGTCATCATGGTGGAAAAGTGTAGATTGTGGGTTTTGGAGAACATCAGGTAGGTTTAGGGGGACCTTTGGTGTGGATCTATGGCTTTTGGGGTTTTCTTTCGTTTTTTGTGTTGATCCCGTTCTATTTGGGGTCTTTTTGACGTGTTTTGGGGTCTCCGTTGGGTTTCGTTGGGTTTTCCGTGGTCATCATGGTGGAAAAGTGTAGATTGTGGGTTTTGGAGAACTTCAGGTAGGTTTAGGGGACTTTTGGGGTGTATTCATGGTATTTGGGCTTTTCTTCTGTTTTTTTGGGTGATGCAGTTCCTTTTTTAGCGTGTTTTTGACATGTTTTGGTGTCTCCGTTTGGTTTTAGTTGGGTTCTTGTTGGTCATCATCTTGGAAAAGTGTAAATTGTGGGTTTTTGGAGAACATCAGGTAGGTTTAGGGGGACTTTTGGCGTGGATCTATGGCTTTTGGGGTTTTCTTTCGTTTTTTGTGTTGATCCCGTTCTTGTTTGGGGTGTTTTTGACGTGTTTTGGGGTCTCTGTTGGGTTTCGTTGCGTTTTCCGTGGTCATCATGGTGGAAAAGTGTAGATTGTGGGTTTTGGAGAACTTCAGGTAGGTTTAGGGGACTTTTGGGGTGGATTCATGGTATTTGGGCTTTTCTTCTGGTTTTTGGGTGATGCAGTTCCTTTTTTAGCGTGTTTTTGACATGTTTTGGGGTCTCCGTTTGGTTTTAGTTGGGTTCTTGTTGGTCATCATGGTGGAAAAGTGTAAATTGTGGGTTTTTGGAGAACATCCGGTAGGTTTAGGGGGACTTTTGGGGTGGATCTATGGCTTTTGGGATTTTCTTTCGTTTTTTGTGTTGATCCCGTTCTTGTTTGTGGTGTTTTTGACGTGTTTTGGGGTCTCCGTTGGGTTTCGTTGGGTTTTCCGTGGTCATCATGTTGGAAAAGTGTAGATTGTGGGTTTTGGAGAACTTCAGGTAGGTTTAGGGGACTTTTGGGGTGGATTCATGGTATTTGGGGTTTTCTTCTCTTTTTGGGGTGATGCAGTTCCTTTTTTAGCGTGTTTTTGACATGTTTTGGTGTCTCCGTTTGGTTTTAGTTGGGTTCTTGTTGGTCATCATGGTGGAAAAGTGTAGATTGTGGGTTTTGGAGAACATCAGGTAGGTTTAGGGGGACCTTTGAAGTGGATCTATGGCTTTTGGGGTTTTCTTTCGTTTTTTGTGTTGATCCCGTTCTATTTGGGGTCTTTTTGACGTGTTTTGGGGTCTCCGTTGGGTTTCGTTGGGTTTTCCGTGGTCATCATGGTGGAAAAGTGTAGATTGTGGGTTTTGGAGAACTTCAGGTAGGTTTAGGGGACTTTTGGGGTGGATTCATGGTATTTGGGCTTTTCTTCTGGTTTTTTTTGGGTGGTGCAGTTCCTTTTTTAGCTTGTTTTTGACATGTTTTGGTGTCTCCGTTTGGTTTTAGTTGGGTTCTTGTTGGTCATCATCTTGGAAAAGTGGAAATTGTGGGTTTTTGGAGAACATCAGGTAGGTTTAGGGGGACTTTTGGGGTGGATCTATGGTTTTTGGGGTTTTCTTTCGTTTTTTGTGTTGATCCCGTTCTTGTTTGTGGTGTTTTTGATATGTTTTGGGGTCTCCGTTTGGTTTTAGTTGGGTTCTTGTTGGTCATCATCTTGGAAAAGTGTAAATTGTGGGTTTTTGGAGAACATCAGGTAGGTTTAGGGGGACTTTTGGAGTGGATCTATGGCTTTTGGGGTTTTCTTTCGTTTTTTGTGTTGATCCCGTTCTTGTTTGGGGTGTTTTTGACGTGTTTTGGGGTCTCCGTTGGGTTTCGTTGGGTTTTCTGTTGTCATCATGGTGGAAAAGTGTAGATTGTGGGTTTTGGAGAACTTCAGGTAGGTTTAGGGGACTTTTGGGGTGGATTCATGGTATTTGGGGTTTTCTTCTGTTTTTTGGGGTGATGCAGTTCTTTTTTGGGGTGTTTTTGACATGTTTTGTGGTCTCCGTTTGGTTTTAGTTGGGTTCTTGTTGGTCATCATGGTGGAAAAGTGTAAATTGTGGGGTTTTGGAGAACATCAGGTAGGTTTAGGGGGACTTTTGGCGTGGATCTATGGCTTTTGGGGTTTTCTTTCGTTTTTTGTGTTGATCCCGTTCTTGTTTGGGGTGTTTTTCACGTGTTTTGGGGTCTCCGTTGGGTTTCGTTGGGTTTTCCGTGGTCATCATGTTGGAAAAGTGTAGATTGTGGGTTTTGGAGAGCTTCAGGTAGGTTTAGGGGACTTTTGGGGTGGATTCATGGTATTTGGGGTTTTCTTCTGTTTTTTGGGGTGATGCAGTTCCTTTTTTAGCGTGTTTTTGACATGTTTTGGTGTCTCCGTTTGGTTTTAGTTGGGTTCTTGTTGGTTATCATGGTGGAAAAGTGTAAATTGTGGGTTTTTGGAGAACATCAGGTAGGTTTAGGGGGACTTTTGGGGTGGATCTATGGCTTTTGGGGTTTTCTTTCGTTTTTTGGGGTGATGCAGTTCTTTTTTGGGTTGTTTTTGACATGTTTTTGGGTCTCCGTTTGGTTTTAGTTGGGTTCTTGTTGGTCATCATGGTGGAAAAGTGTAAATTGTGGGTTTTTGGAGAACATCAGGTAGGTTTAGGGGGACTTTTGGGGTGGATCTATGGCTTTTGGGATTTTCTTTCGTTTTTTGTGTTGATCCCGTTCTTTTTTGGGGTGTTTTTGACATGTTTTGGTGTCTCCGTTTGGTTTTAGTTGGGTTCTTGTTGGTCATCATGGTGGAAAAGTGTAGATTGTGGGTTTTGGAGAACATCAGGTAGGTTTAGGGGGACCTTTGGTGTGGATCTATGGCTTTTGGGGTTTTCTTTCGTTTTTTGTGTTGATCCCGTTCTTGTTTGGGGTGTTTTTCACGTGTTTTGGGGTCTCCGTTGGGTTTCGTTGGGTTTTCCGTGGTCATCATGGTGGAAAAGTGTAGATTGTGGGTTTTGGAGAACTTCAGGTAGGTTTAGGGGACTTTTGGGGTGGATTCATGGTATTTGGTGTTTTCTTCTCTTTTTGGGGTGATGCAGTTCCTTTTTTAGCGTGTTTTTGACATGTTTTGGTGTCTCCGTTTGGTTTTAGTTGGGTCCTTGTTGGTCATCATCTTGGAAAAGTGTAGATTGTGGGTTTTTGGAGAACATCAGGTAGGTTTAGGGGGACTTTTGGGGTGGATCTATGGCTTTTGGGGTTTTCTTTCGTTTTTTGGGGTGATGCAGTTCTTTTTTGGGTTGTTTTTGACATGTTTTTGGGTCTCCGTTTGGTTTTAGTTGGGTTCTTGTTGGTCATCATGGTGGAAAAGTGTAAATTGTGGGTTTTTGGAGAACATCAGGTAGGTTTAGGGGGACTTTTGGGGTGGATCTATGGCTTTTGGGATTTTCTTTCGTTTTTTGTGTTGATCCCGTTCTTTTTTGGGGTGTTTTTGACATGTTTTGGTGTCTCCGTTTGGTTTTAGTTGGGTTCTTGTTGGTCATCATGGTGGAAAAGTGTAGATTGTGGGTTTTGGAGAACATCCGGTAGGTTTAGGGGGACCTTTGAAGTGGATCTATGGCTTTTGGGGTTTTCTTTCGTTTTTTGTGTTGATCCCGTTCTTGTTTGGGGTGTTTTTGACGTGTTTTGGGGTCTCTGTTGGGTTTCGTTGCGTTTTCCGTGGTCATCATGGTGGAAAAGTGTAGATTGTGGGTTTTGGAGAACTTCAGGTAGGTTTAGGGGACTTTTGGGGTGGATTCATGGTATTTGGGCTTTTCTTCTGGTTTTTGGGTGATGCAGTTCCTTTTTTAGCGTGTTTTTGACATGTTTTGGGGTCTCCGTTTGGTTTTAGTTGGGTTCTTGTTGGTCATCATGGTGGAAAAGTGTAAATTGTGGGTTTTTGGAGAACATCAGGTAGGTTTAGGGGGACTTTTGGGGTGGATCTATGGCTTTTGGGATTTTCTTTCGTTTTTTGTGTTGATCCCGTTCTTGTTTGTGGTGTTTTTGACGTGTTTTGGGGTCTCCGTTGGGTTTCGTTGGGTTTTCCGTGGTCATCATGGTGGAAAAGTGTAGATTGTGGGTTTTGGAGAACTTCAGGTAGGTTTAGGGGACTTTTGGGGTGGATTCATGGTATTTGGGCTTTTCTTCTCTTTTTGGGGTGATGCAGTTCCTTTTTTAGCGTGTTTTTGACATGTTTTGGTGTCTCCGTTTGGTTTTAGTTGGGTTCTTGTTGGTCATCATGGTGGAAAAGTGTAGATTGTGGGTTTTGGAGAACATCCGGTAGGTTTAGGGGGACCTTTGAAGTGGATCTATGGCTTTTGGGGTTTTCTTTCGTTTTTTGTGTTGATCCCGTTCTATTTGGGGTCTTTTTGACGTGTTTTGGGGTCTCCGTTGGGTTTCGTTGGGTTTTCCGTGGTCATCATGGTGGAAAAGTGTAGATTGTGGGTTTTGGAGAACTTCAGGTAGGTTTAGGGGACTTTTGGGGTGGATTCATGGTATTTGGGCTTTTCTTCTGTTTTTTTTTGGGTGGTGCAGTTCCTTTTTTAGCTTGTTTTTGACATGTTTTGGTGTCTCCGTTTGGTTTTAGTTGGGTTCTTGTTGGTCATCATCTTGGAAAAGTGGAAATTGTGGGTTTTTGGAGAACATCAGGTAGGTTTAGGGGGACTTTTGGGGTGGATCTATGGCTTTTGGGGTTTTCTTTCGTTTTTTGTGTTGATCCCGTTCTTGTTTGTGGTGTTTTTGATATGTTTTGGGGTCTCCGTTTGGTTTTAGTTGGGTTCTTGTTGGTCATCATCTTGGAAAAGTGTAAATTGTGGGTTTTTGGAGAACATCAGGTAGGTTTAGGGGGACTTTTGGAGTGGATCTATGGCTTTTGGGGTTTTCTTTCGTTTTTTGTGTTGATCCCGTTCTTGTTTGGGGTGTTTTTGACGTGTTTTGGGGTCTCCGTTGGGTTTCGTTGGGTTTTCCGTTGTCATCATGGTGGAAAAATGTAGATTGTGGGTTTTGGAGAACTTCAGGTAGGTTTAGGGGACTTTTGGGGTGGATTCATGGTATTTGGGGTTTTCTTCTGTTTTTTGGGGTGATGCAGTTCTTTTTTGGGGTGTTTTTGACATGTTTTGTGGTCTCCGTTTGGTTTTAGTTGGGTTCTTGTTGGTCATCATGGTGGAAAACTGTAAATTGTGGGGTTTTGGAGAACATCAGGTAGGTTTAGGGGGACTTTTGGCGTGGATCTATGGCTTTTGGGGTTTTCTTTCGTTTTTTGTGTTGAGTCCGTTCTTGTTTGTAATGTTTTTGACGTGTTTTGGGGTCTCCGTTGGGTTTCGTTGGGTTTTCCGTGGTCATCATGTTGGAAAAGTGTAGATTGTGGGTTTTGGAGAGCTTCAGGTAGGTTTAGGGGACTTTTGGGGTGGATTCATGGTATTTGGGGTTTTCTTCTGTTTTTTGGGGTGATGCAGTTCCTTTTTTAGCGTGTTTTTGACATGTTTTGGTGTCTCCGTTTGGTTTTAGTTGGGTTCTTGTTGGTTATCATGGTGGAAAAGTGTAAATTGTGGGTTTTTGGAGAACATCAGGTAGGTTTAGGGGGACTTTTGGCGTGGATCTATGTCTTTTGGAGTTTTCTTTCGTTTTTTGTGTTGATCCCGTTCTTGTTTGTGGTGTTTTTGACGTGTTTTGGGGTCTCCGTTGGGTTTCGTTGCGTTTTCCGTGGTCATCATGTTGGAAAAGTGTAGATTGTGGGTTTTGGAGAGCTTCAGGTAGGTTTAGGGGACTTTTGGGGTGGATTCATGGTATTTGGGGTTTTCTTCTGTTTTTTGGGGTGATGCAGTTCCTTTTTTAGCGTGTTTTTGACATGTTTTGGAGTCTCCGTTTGGTTTTAGTTGGGTCCTTGTTCGTCATCATGGTGGAAAAGTGTAAATTGTGGGTTTTTGGAGAACATCTGTTAGGTTTAGGGGGACTTTTGGGGTGGATCTATGTCTTTTGGGGTTTTCTTTCGTTTTTTTGGGTGATGCAGTTCTTTTTTGGGTTGTTTTTGACATGTTTTTGGGTCTCCGTTTGGTTTTAGTTGGGTTCTTGTTGGTCATCATGGTGGAAAAGTGTAAATTGTGGGGTTTTGGAGAACATCAGGTAGGTTTAGGGGGACTTTTGGGGTGGATCTATGGCTTTTGGGATTTTCTTTCGTTTTTTGTGTTGATCCCGTTCTTTTTTGGGGTGTTTTTGACATGTTTTGGTGTCTCCGTTTGGTTTTAGTTGGGTTCTTGTTGGTCATCATGGTGGAAAAGTGTAGATTGTGGGTTTTGGAGAACATCAGGTAGGTTTAGGGGGACCTTTGGTGTGGATCTATGGCTTTTGGGGTTTTCTTTCGTTTTTTGTGTTGAGTCCGTTCTTGTTTGTGGTGTTTTTGACGTGTTTTGGGGTCTCCGTTGGGTTTCGTTGGGTTTTCCGTGGTCATCATGGTGGAAAAGTGTAGATTGTGGGTTTTGGAGAACTTCAGGTAGGTTTAGGGGACTTTTGGGGTGGATTCATGGTATTTGGTGTTTTCTTCTCTTTTTGGGGTGATGCAGTTCCTTTTTTAGCGTGTTTTTGACATGTTTTGGTGTCTCCGTTTGGTTTTAGTTGGGTCCTTGTTGGTCATCATCTTGGAAAAGTGTAGATTGTGGGTTTTTGGAGAACATCAGGTAGGTTTAGGGGGACTTTTGGGGTGGATCTATGGCTTTTGGGGTTTTCTTTCGTTTTTTGGGGTGATGCAGTTCTTTTTTGGGTTGTTTTTGACATGTTTTTGGGTCTCCGTTTGGTTTTAGTTGGGTTCTTGTTGGTCATCATGGTGGAAAAGTGTAAATTGTGGGTTTTTGGAGAACATCAGGTAGGTTTAGGGGGACTTTTGGGGTGGATCTATGGCTTTTGGGATTTTCTTTCGTTTTTTGTGTTGATCCCGTTCTTTTTTGGGGTGTTTTTGACATGTTTTGGTGTCTCCGTTTGGTTTTAGTTGGGTTCTTGTTGGTCATCATGGTGGAAAAGTGTAGATTGTGGGTTTTGGAGAACATCCGGTAGGTTTAGGGGGACCTTTGAAGTGGATCTATGGCTTTTGGGGTTTTCTTTCGTTTTTTGTGTTGATCCCGTTCTTGTTTGGGGTGTTTTTGACGTGTTTTGGGGTCTCTGTTGGGTTTCGTTGCGTTTTCCGTGGTCATCATGGTGGAAAAGTGTAGATTGTGGGTTTTGGAGAACTTCAGGTAGGTTTAGGGGACTTTTGGGGTGGATTCATGGTATTTGGGCTTTTCTTCTGGTTTTTGGGTGATGCAGTTCCTTTTTTAGCGTGTTTTTGACATGTTTTGGGGTCTCCGTTTGGTTTTAGTTGGGTTCTTGTTGGTCATCATGGTGGAAAAGTGTAAATTGTGGGTTTTTGGAGAACATCCGGTAGGTTTAGGGGGACTTTTGGGGTGGATCTATGGCTTTTGGGATTTTCTTTCGTTTTTTGTGTTGATCCCGTTCTTGTTTGTGGTGTTTTTGACGTGTTTTGGGGTCTCCGTTGGGTTTCGTTGGGTTTTCCGTGGTCATCATGGTGGAAAAGTGTAGATTGTGGGTTTTGGAGAACTTCAGGTAGGTTTAGGGGACTTTTGGGGTGGATTCATGGTATTTGGGCTTTTCTTCTCTTTTTGGGGTGATGCAGTTCCTTTTTTAGCGTGTTTTTGACATGTTTTGGTGTCTCCGTTTGGTTTTAGTTGGGTTCTTGTTGGTCATCATGGTGGAAAAGTGTAGATTGTGGGTTTTGGAGAACATCCGGTAGGTTTAGGGGGACCTTTGAAGTGGATCTATGGCTTTTGGGGTTTTCTTTCGTTTTTTGTGTTGATCCCGTTCTATTTGGGGTCTTTTTGACGTGTTTTGGGGTCTCCGTTGGGTTTCGTTGGGTTTTCCGTGGTCATCATGGTGGAAAAGTGTAGATTGTGGGTTTTGGAGAACTTCAGGTAGGTTTAGGGGACTTTTGGGGTGGATTCATGGTATTTGGGCTTTTCTTCTGTTTTTTTTTGGGTGGTGCAGTTCCTTTTTTAGCTTGTTTTTGACATGTTTTGGTGTCTCCGTTTGGTTTTAGTTGGGTTCTTGTTGGTCATCATCTTGGAAAAGTGGAAATTGTGGGTTTTTGGAGAACATCAGGTAGGTTTAGGGGGACTTTTGGGGTGGATCTATGGCTTTTGGGGTTTTCTTTCGTTTTTTGTGTTGATCCCGTTCTTGTTTGTGGTGTTTTTGATATGTTTTGGGGTCTCCGTTTGGTTTTAGTTGGGTTCTTGTTGGTCATCATCTAGGAAAAGTGTAAATTGTGGGTTTTTGGAGAACATCAGGTAGGTTTAGGGGGACTTTTGGAGTGGATCTATGGCTTTTGGGGTTTTCTTTCGTTTTTTGTGTTGATCCCGTTCTTGTTTGGGGTGTTTTTGACGTGTTTTGGGGTCTCCGTTGGGTTTCGTTGGGTTTTCCGTTGTCATCATGGTGGAAAAATGTAGATTGTGGGTTTTGGAGAACTTCAGGTAGGTTTAGGGGACTTTTGGGGTGGATTCATGGTATTTGGGGTTTTCTTCTGTTTTTTGGGGTGATGCAGTTCTTTTTTGGGGTGTTTTTGACATGTTTTGTGGTCTCCGTTTGGTTTTAGTTGGGTTCTTGTTGGTCATCATGGTGGAAAACTGTAAATTGTGGGGTTTTGGAGAACATCAGGTAGGTTTAGGGGGACTTTTGGCGTGGATCTATGGCTTTTGGGGTTTTCTTTCGTTTTTTGTGTTGAGTCCGTTCTTGTTTGTAATGTTTTTGACGTGTTTTGGGGTCTCCGTTGGGTTTCGTTGGGTTTTCCGTGGTCATCATGTTGGAAAAGTGTAGATTGTGGGTTTTGGAGAGCTTCAGGTAGGTTTAGGGGACTTTTGGGGTGGATTCATGGTATTTGGGGTTTTCTTCTGTTTTTTGGGGTGATGCAGTTCCTTTTTTAGCGTGTTTTTGACATGTTTTGGTGTCTCCGTTTGGTTTTAGTTGGGTTCTTGTTCGTTATCATGGTGGAAAAGTGTAAATTGTGGGTTTTTGGAGAACATCAGGTAGGTTTAGGGGGACTTTTGGCGTGGATCTATGTCTTTTGGAGTTTTCTTTCGTTTTTTGTGTTGATCCCGTTCTTGTTTGTGGTGTTTTTGACGTGTTTTGGGGTCTCCGTTGGGTTTCGTTGCGTTTTCCGTGGTCATCATGTTGGAAAAGTGTAGATTGTGGGTTTTGGAGAGCTTCAGGTAGGTTTAGGGGACTTTTGGGGTGGATTCATGGTATTTGGGGTTTTCTTCTGTTTTTTGGGGTGATGCAGTTCCTTTTTTAGCGTGTTTTTGACATGTTTTGGAGTCTCCGTTTGGTTTTAGTTGGGTCCTTGTTCGTCATCATGGTGGAAAAGTGTAAATTGTGGGTTTTTGGAGAACATCTGTTAGGTTTAGGGGGACTTTTGGGGTGGATCTATGTCTTTTGGGGTTTTCTTTCGTTTTTTTGGGTGATGCAGTTCTTTTTTGGGTTGTTTTTGACATGTTTTTGGGTCTCCGTTTGGTTTTAGTTGGGTTCTTGTTGGTCATCATGGTGGAAAAGTGTAAATTGTGGGGTTTTGGAGAACATCAGGTAGGTTTAGGGGGACTTTTGGGGTGGATTTTCGGCTTTTGGAGTTTTCTTTCGTTTTTTTGTATTGATCCCGTTCTTGTTTGTGGTGTTTTTGACGTGTTTTGGGGTCTCCGTTGGGTTTCGTTGGGTTTTTCGTTGTCATCATGGTGGAAAAGTGTAGATTGTGGGTTTTGGAGAACTTCAGGTAGGTTTAGGGGACTTTTGGGGTGGATTCATGGTATTTGGGGTTTTCTTCTGTTTTTTGGGGTGATGCAGTTCTTTTTTGGGGTGTTTTTGACATGTTTTGTGGTCTCCGTTTGGTTTTAGTTGGGTTCTTGTTGGTCATCATGGTGGAAAAGTGTAAATTGTGGGTTTTTGGAGAACATCAGGTAGGTTAAGGGGACTTTTGGAGTGGATCTATGGCTTTTGGGGTTTTCTTTCGTTTTTTGTGTTGAGTCCGTTCTTGTTTGTGGTTTTTTTGACGTGTTTTGGTGTCTCCGTTTGGTTTTAGTTGGGTCCTTGTTGGTCATCATGGTGGAAAAGTGTAAACTGTGGGGTTTTGGAGAACATCAGGTAGGTTTAGGGGGACTTTTGGGGTGGATCTATGGTTTTTGGGGTTTTCTTTCGGTTTTTGTGTTGATCCCGTTCTTGTTTGTGGTGTTTTTGACGTGTTTTGGGGTCTCCGTTGGGTTTCGCTGGGTTTTCCGTGGTCATCATGGTGGAAAAGTGTAGATTGTGGGTTTTGGAGAGCTTCAGGTAGGTTTAGGGGACTTTTGGGGTGGATTCATGGTATTTGGGCTTTTCTTCTGTTTTTTTTTGGGTGATGCAGTTCCTTTTTTAGCGTGTTTTTGACATGTTTTGGTGTCTCCGTTTGGTTTTAGTTGGGTTCTTGTTGGTCATCATCTTGGAAAAGTGTAAATTGTGGGTTTTTGGAGAACATCAGGTAGGTTTAGGGGGACTTTTGGGGTGGATCTATGTCTTTTGGAGTTTTCTTTCGTTTTTTGTGTTGATCCCGTTCTTGTTTGGGGTTTTTTTGACGTGTTTTGGGGTCTCTGTTGGGTTTCGTTGTGTTTTCCGTGGTCATCATGGTGGAAAAGTGTAGATTGTGGGTTTTGGAGAACTTCAGGTAGGTTTAGGGGACTTTTGGGGTGGATTCATGGTATTTGGGCTTTTCTTCTGTTTTTTTGGGTGATGCAGTTCCTTTTTTAGCGTGTTTTTGACATGTTTTGGGGTCTCCGTTTGGTTTTAGTTGGGTTCTTGTTGGTCATCATGGTGGAAAAGTGTAGATTGTGGGTTTTGGAGAACATCCGGTAGGTTTAGGGGGACCTTTGAAGTGGATCTATGGCTTTTGGGGTTTTCTTTCGTTTTTTGTGTTGATCCCGTTCTATTTGGGGTCTTTTTGACGTGTTTTGGGGTCTCCGTTGGGTTTCGTTGGGTTTTCCGTGGTCATCATGGTGGAAAAGTGTAGATTGTGGGTTTTGGAGAACTTCAGGTAGGTTTAGGGGACTTTTGGGGTGGATTCATGGTATTTGGGCTTTTCTTCTGTTTTTTTTTGGGTGGTGCAGTTCCTTTTTTAGCTTGTTTTTGACATGTTTTGGTGTCTCCGTTTGGTTTTAGTTGGGTTCTTGTTGGTCATCATCTTGGAAAAGTGGAAATTGTGGGTTTTTGGAGAACATCAGGTAGGTTTAGGGGGACTTTTGGAGTGGATCTATGGCTTTTGGGGTTTTCTTTCATTTTTTGTGTTGATCCCGTTCTTGTTTGGGGTGTTTTTGACGTGTTTTGGGGTCTCCGTTGGGTTTCGTTGGGTTTTCCGTTGTCATCATGGTGGAAAAATGTAGATTGTGGGTTTTGGAGAACTTCAGGTAGGTTTAGGGGACTTTTGGGGTGGATTCATGGTATTTGGGGTTTTCTTCTGTTTTTTGGGGTGATGCAGTTCTTTTTTGGGGTGTTTTTGACATGTTTTGTGGTCTCCGTTTGGTTTTAGTTGGGTTCTTGTTGGTCATCATGGTGGAAAACTGTAAATTGTGGGGTTTTGGAGAACATCAGGTAGGTTTAGGGGGACTTTTGGCGTGGATCTATGGCTTTTGGGGTTTTCTTTCGTTTTTTGTGTTGAGTCCGTTCTTGTTTGTAATGTTTTTGACGTGTTTTGGGGTCTCCGTTGGGTTTCGTTGGGTTTTCCGTGGTCATCATGTTGGAAAAGTGTAGATTGTGGGTTTTGGAGAGCTTCAGGTAGGTTTAGGGGACTTTTGGGGTGGATTCATGGTATTTGGGGTTTTCTTCTGTTTTTTGGGGTGATGCAGTTCCTTTTTTAGCGTGTTTTTGACATGTTTTGGTGTCTCCGTTTGGTTTTAGTTGGGTTCTTGTTGGTCATCATGGTGGAAAAGTGTAAATTGTGGGTTTTTGGAGAACATCAGGTAGGTTTAGGGGGACTTTTGGCGTGGATCTATGTCTTTTGGAGTTTTCTTTCGTTTTTTGTGTTGATCCCGTTCTTGTTTGTGGTGTTTTTGACGTGTTTTGGGGTCTCCGTTGGGTTTCGTTGCGTTTTCCGTGGTCATCATGTTGGAAAAGTGTAGATTGTGGGTTTTGGAGAGCTTCAGGTAGGTTTAGGGGACTTTTGGGGTGGATTCATGGTATTTGGGGTTTTCTTCTGTTTTTTGGGGTGATGCAGTTCCTTTTTTAGCGTGTTTTTGACATGTTTTGGAGTCTCCGTTTGGTTTTAGTTGGGTCCTTGTTCGTCATCATGGTGGAAAAGTGTAAATTGTGGGTTTTTGGAGAACATCTGTTAGGTTTAGGGGGACTTTTGGGGTGGATCTATGTCTTTTGGGGTTTTCTTTCGTTTTTTTGGGTGATGCAGTTCTTTTTTGGGTTGTTTTTGACATGTTTTTGGGTCTCCGTTTGGTTTTAGTTGGGTTCTTGTTGGTCATCATGGTGGAAAAGTGTAAATTGTGGGGTTTTGGAGAACATCAGGTAGGTTTAGGGGGACTTTTGGGGTGGATTTTCGGCTTTTGGAGTTTTCTTTCGTTTTTTGTGTTGATCCCGTTCTTGTTTGGGGTGTTTTTGACATGTTTTGGGGTCTCCGTTTGGTTTTAGTTGGGTTCTTGTTGGTCATCATGGTGGAAAAGTGTAGATTGTGGGTTTTGGAGAACTTCAGGTAGGTTTAGGGGGACTTTGGTGTGGATTCATGGTATTTGGGCTTTTCTTCTCTTTTTTGGGTGATGCAGTTCTTTTTTGGGGTGTTTTTGACATGTTTTGTTGTCTCCGTTTGGTTTTAGTTGGGTTCTTGTTGGTCATCATGGTGGTAAAGTGTAAATTGTGGGGTTTTGGAGAACATCAGGTAGGTTTAGGGGGACTTTTGGAGTGGATCTATGGTTTTGGGGGTTTTCTTTCGTTTTTTTGTATTGATCCCGTTCTTGTTTGTGGTGTTTTTGACGTGTTTTGGGGTCTCCGTTGGGTTTCGTTGGGTTTTTCGTTGTCATCATGGTGGAAAAGTGTAGATTGTGGGTTTTGGAGAACTTCAGGTAGGTTTAGGGGACTTTTGGGGTGGATTCATGGTATTTGGGGTTTTCTTCTGTTTTTTGGGTGATGCAGTTCTTTTTTGGGGTGTTTTTGACATGTTTTGGGGTCTCCGTTTGGTTTTAGTTGGGTTCTTGTTGGTCATCATGGTGGAAAAGTGTAAATTGTGGGTTTTTGGAGAACATCAGGTAGGTTAAGGGGACTTTTGGAGTGGATCTATGGCTTTTGGGGTTTTCTTTCGTTTTTTGTGTTGAGTCCGTTCTTGTTTGTGGTTTTTTTGACGTGTTTTGGTGTCTCCGTTTGGTTTTAGTTGGGTTCTTGTTGGTCATCATGGTGGAAAAGTGTAAACTGTGGGGTTTTGGAGAACATCAGGTAGGTTTAGGGGGACTTTTGGGGTGGATCTATGGTTTTTGGGGTTTTCTTTCGGTTTTTGTGTTGATCCCGTTCTTGTTTGTGGTGTTTTTGACGTGTTTTGGGGTCTCCGTTGGGTTTCGCTGGGTTTTCCGTGGTCATCATGGTGGAAAAGTGTAGATTGTGGGTTTTGGAGAGCTTCAGGTAGGTTTAGGGGACTTTTGGGGTGGATTCATGGTATTTGGGCTTTTCTTCTGTTTTTTTTTTGGGTGATGCAGTTCCTTTTTTAGCGTGTTTTTGACATGTTTTGGTGTCTCCGTTTGGTTTTAGTTGGGTTCTTGTTGGTCATCATCTTGGAAAAGTGTAAATTGTGGGTTTTTGGAGAACATCAGGTAGGTTTAGGGGGACTTTTGGGGTGGATCTATGTCTTTTGGAGTTTTCTTTCGTTTTTTGTGTTGATCCCGTTCTTGTTTGGGGTTTTTTTGACGTGTTTTGGGGTCTCTGTTGGGTTTCGTTGTGTTTTCCGTGGTCATCATGGTGGAAAAGTGTAGATTGTGGGTTTTGGAGAACTTCAGGTAGGTTTAGGGGACTTTTGGGGTGGATTCATGGTATTTGGGCTTTTCTTCTGTTTTTTTGGGTGATGCAGTTCCTTTTTTAGCGTGTTTTTGACATGTTTTGGGGTCTCCGTTTGGTTTTAGTTGGGTTCTTGTTGGTCATCATCTTGGAAAAGTGTAAATTGTGGGTTTTTGGAGAACATCAGGTAGGTTTAGGGGAATTTTGGAGTGGATCTATGGCTTTTGGAGTTTTCTTTCGTTTTTTGTGTTGATCCCGTTCTTGTTTGTGGTGTTTTTGACGTGTTTTGGGGTCTCCGTTGGGTTTCGTTGGGTTTTCCGTGGTCATCATGTTGGAAAAGTGTAGATTGTGGGTTTTGGAGAACTTCAGGTAGGTTTAGGGGACTTTTGGGGTGGATTCATGGTATTTGGTGTTTTCTTCTCTTTTTGGGGTGATGCAGTTCCTTTTTTAGCGTGTTTTTGACATGTTTTGGTGTCTCCGTTTGGTTTTAGTTGGGTCCTTGTTGGTCATCATCTTGGAAAAGTGTAGATTGTGGGTTTTTGGAGAACATCAGGTAGGTTTAGGGGGACTTTTGGGGTGGATCTATGTCTTTTGGGGTTTTCTTTCGTTTTTTGGGGTGATGCAGTTCTTTTTTGGGTTGTTTTTGACATGTTTTTGGGTCTCCGTTTGGTTTTAGTTGGGTTCTTGTTGGTCATCATGGTGGAAAAGTGTAAATTGTGGGTTTTTGGAGAACATCAGGTAGGTTTAGGGGGACTTTTGGGGTGGATCTATGGCTTTTGGGATTTTCTTTCGTTTTTTGTGTTGATCCCGTTCTTTTTTGGGGTGTTTTTGACATGTTTTGGTGTCTCCGTTTGGTTTTAGTTGGGTTCTTGTTGGTCATCATGGTGGAAAAGTGTAGATTGTGGGTTTTGGAGAACATCAGGTAGGTTTAGGGGGACCTTTGGGGTGGATCTATGGCTTTTGGGGTTTTCTTTCGTTTTTTGTGTTGATCCCGTACTATTTGGGGTCTTTTTGACGTGTTTTGGGGTCTCCGTTGGGTTTCGTTGGGTTTTCCGTGGTCATCATGGTGGAAAAGTGTAGATTGTGGGTTTTGGAGAACTTCAGGTAGGTTTAGGGGACTTTTGGGGTGGATTCATGGTGTTTGGTGTTTTCTTCTCTTTTTGGGGTGATGCAGTTCCTTTTTTAGCGTGTTTTTGACATGTTTTGGTGTCTCCGTTTGGTTTTAGTTGGGTCCTTGTTGGTCATCATCTTGGAAAAGTGTAGATTGTGGGTTTTTGGAGAACATCAGGTAGGTTTAGGGGGACTTTTGGGGTGGATCTATGTCTTTTGGGGTTTTCTTTCGTTTTTTGGGGTGATGCAGTTCTTTTTTGGGTTGTTTTTGACATGTTTTTGGGTCTCCGTTTGGTTTTAGTTGGGTTCTTGTTGGTCATCATGGTGGAAAAGTGTAAATTGTGGGTTTTTGGAGAACATCAGGTAGGTTTAGGGGGACTTTTGGGGTGGATCTATGTCTTTTGGGATTTTCTTTCGTTTTTTGTGTTGATCCCGTTCTTTTTTGGGGTGTTTTTAACATGTTTTGGTGTCTCCGTTTGGTTTTAGTTGGGTTCTTGTTGGTCATCATGGTGGAAAAGTGTAGATTGTGGGTTTTGGAGAACATCAGGTAGGTTTAGGGGGACCTTTGGGGTGGATCTATGGCTTTTGGGGTTTTCTTTCGTTTTTTGTGTTGATCCCGTACTATTTGGGGTGTTTTTGACGTGTTTTGGGGTCTCTTTTGGGTTTCGTTGGGTTTTCCGTGGTCATCATGGTGGAAAAGTGTAGATTGTGGGTTTTGGAGAACTTCAGGTAGGTTTAGGGGACTTTTGGGGTGGATTCATGGTATTTGGGCTTTTCTTCTTTTTTTTGGGTGATGCAGTTCCTTTTTTGGGGTGTTTTTGACATGTTTTGGTGTCTCCGTTTGGTTTTAGTTGGGTTCTTGTTGGTCATCATGGTGGAAAAGTGTAAATTGTGGGTTTTTGGAGAACATCCGGTAGGTTTAGGGGGACTTTTGGGGTGGATCTATGGCTTTTGGGGTTTTCTTTCGTTTTTTGTGTTGATCCCGTTCTTGTTTGTGGTGTTTTTGATATGTTTTGGGGTCTCCGTTTGGTTTTAGTTGGGTTCTTGTTGGTCATCATCATGGAAAAGTGTAAATTGTGGGTTTTTGGAGAACATCAGGTAGGTTTAGGGGGACTTTTGGGGTGGATCTATGGCTTTTGGGGTTTTCTTTCGTTTTTTTGTGTTGATCCCGTTCTTGTTTGTGGTGTTTTTGATATGTTTTGGTGTCTCCGTTTGGTTTTAGTTGGGTTCTTGTTGGTCATCATCTTGGAAAAGTGTAAATTGTGGGTTTTTGGAGAACATCAGGTAGGTTTAGGGGGACTTTTGGAGTGGATCTATGGCTTTTGGGGTTTTCTTTCGTTTTTTGTGTTGATCCCGTTCTTGTTTGGGGTGTTTTTGACGTGTTTTGGGGTCTCCGTTGGGTTTCGTTGGGTTTTCCGTTGTCATCATGTTGGAAAAGTGTAGATTGTGGGTTTTGGAGAACTTCAGGTAGGTTTAGGGGACTTTTGGGGTGGATTCATGGTATTTGGGGTTTTCTTCTGTTTTTTGGGGTGATGCAGTTCTTTTTTGGCGTGTTTTTGACATGTTTTGTGGTCTCCGTTTGGTTTTAGTTGGGTTCTTGTTGGTCATCATGGTCGAAAAGTGTAAATTGTGGGGTTTTGGAGAACATCTGGTAGGTTTAGGGGGACTTTTGGCGTGGATCTATGGCTTTTGGGGTTTTCTTTCGTTTTTTGTGTTGATCCCGTTCTTGTTTGGGGTGTTTTTGACGTGTTTTGGGGTCTCCGTTGGGTTTCGTTGGGTTTTCCGTGGTCATCATGTTGGAAAAGTGTAGATTGTGGGTTTTGGAGAACTTCAGGTAGGTTTAGGGGACTTTTGGGGTGGATTCATGGTATTTGGGCTTTTCTTCTGTTTTTTGGGTGATGCAGTTCCTTTTTTAGCGTGTTTTTGACATGTTTTGGTGTCTCCGTTTGGTTTTAGTTGGGTTCTTGTTGGTTATCATGGTGGAAAAGTGTAAATTGTGGGTTTTTGGAGAACATCCGGTAGGTTTAGGGGGACTTTTGGCGTGGATCTATGTCTTTTGGAGTTTTCTTTCGTTTTTTGTGTTGATCCCGTTCTTGTTTGGGGTGTTTTTGACGTGTTTTGGGGTCTCCGTTGGGTTTCGTTGCGTTTTCCGTGGTCATCATGTTGGAAAAGTGTAGATTGTGGGTTTTGGAGAACTTCAGGTAGGTTTAGGGGGACTTTGGGGTGGATTCATGGTATTTGGGCTTTTCTTCTCTTTTTTGGGTGATGCAGTTCTTTTTTGGGGTGTTTTTGACATGTTTTGTTGTCTCCGTTTGGTTTTAGTTGGGTCCTTGTTGGTCATCATGGTGGTAAAGTGTAAATTGTGGGGTTTTGGAGAACATCAGGTAGGTTTAGGGGGACTTTTGGAGTGGATCTATGGTTTTTGGGGTATTCTTTCGTTTTTTTGTATTGATCCCGTTCTTGTTTGTGGTGTTTTTGACGTGTTTTGGGGTCTCCGTTGGGTTTCGTTGGGTTTTTCGTTGTCATAATGGTGGAAAAGTGTAGATTGTGGGTTTTGGAGAACTTCAGGTAGGTTTAGGGGACTTTTGGGGTGGATTCATGTTATTTGGGGTTTTCTTCTCTTTTTTGGGGTGATGCAGTTCTTTTTTGGGGTGTTTTTGACATGTTTTGTGGTCTCCGTTTGGTTTTAGTTGGGTTCTTGTTGGTCATCATGGTGGAAAAGTGTAAATTGTGGGTTTTTGGAGAACATCAGGTAGGTTTAGGGGGACTTTTGGGGTGGATCTATGGCTTTTGGGGTTTTCTTTCGTTTTTTGTGTTGAGTCCGTTCTTGTTTGTGGTTTTTTTGACGTGTTTTGGTGTATCCGTTTGGTTTTAGTTGGGTCCTTGTTGGTCATCATGGTGGAAAAGTGTAAATTGTGGGTTTTTGGAGAACATCAGGTAGGTTTAGAGGGACTTTTGATGTGGATCTATGTCTTTTGGGGTTTTCTTTCGTTTTTTGGGGTGATGCAGTTCTTTTTTGGGTTGTTTTTGACATGTTTTTAGGTCTCCTTTTGGTTTTAGTTGGGTTCTTGTTGGTCATCATGGTGGAAAAGTGTAGATTGTGGGTTTTGGAGAACATCAGGTAGGTTTAGGGGGACCTTTGGGGTGGATCTATGTCTTTTGGAGTTTCTTTCGTTTTTTGTGTTGATCCCATTCTTGTTTGTGTTGTTTTTGAAGTGTTTTGGGGTCTCCGTTGGGTTTCGTTGGGTTTTCCGTGGTCATCATGGGGGAAAAGTGTAGATTGTGGGTTTTGGAGAACTTCAGGTAGGTTTAGGGGACTTTTGGGTTGGATTCATGGTATCTGGGGTTTTCTTCTGTTTTTTTTTGGGTGATGTAGTTCCTTTTTTAGCGTGTTTTTGACATGTTTTGTGGTCTCCGTTTGGTTTTAGTTGGGTTCTTGTTGGTCATCATGGTGGAAAAGTGTAAATTGTGGGTTTTTGGGGAACATCCGGTAGGTTTAGGGGGACTTTTGGAGTGGATCTATGGTTTTTGGGGTTTTCTTTCGTTTTTTGTTTTGATCCCGTTCTTGTTTGGGGTGTTTTTGACGTGTTTTGGGGTCTCCGTAGGGTTTCGTTGGGTTTTCTGTTTTCATCATGGTGGAAAAGTGTAGATTGTGGGTTTTGGAGAACTTCAGGTAGGTTTAGTGGACTTTTGGGGTGGATTCATGGTATTTGGGGTTTTCTTCTGTTTTTTGGGGTGATGCAGTTCTTTTTTGGGGTGTTTTTGACATGTTTTTGGGTCTCCGTTTGGTTTTAGTTGGGTTCTTGTTGGTCATCATGGTGGAAAAGTGTAAATTGTGGGGTTTTGGAGATCTTCAGGTAGGTTTAGGGGACTTTTGGGGTGGATCTATGGCTTTTGGGGTTTTCTTTCGTTTTTTGTGTTGATCCCGTTCTATTTGGGGTGTTTTTGATATGTTTTGGGGTCTCCGTTTGGTTTTAGTTGGGTTCTTGTTGGTCATCATGGTGGAAAAGTGTAGATTGTGGGTTTTGGAGAACATCAGGTAGGTTTAGGGGGACCTTTGGGGTGGATCTATGGCTTTTGGGGTTTTCTTTCGTTTTTTGTGTTGATCCCGTTCTTGTTTGTGGTGTTTTTGACGTGTTTTGGGGTCTCCGTTGGGTTTCGTTGGGTTTTCCGTGGTCATCATGGTGGAAAAGTGTAGATTGTGGGTTTTGGAGAACTTCAGGTAGGTTTAGGGGGACCTTTGGGGTGGTTCTATGGTTTTTGGGGTTTTCTTTCGTTTTTTGTGTTGATCCCGTTCTTGTTTGGGGTGTTTTTGACGTGTTTTGGGGTCTCCGTTGGGTTTCGTTGGGTTTTTCGTTGTCATCATGTTGGAAAAGTGTAGATTGTGGGTTTTGGAGAACTTCAGGTAGGTTTAGGGCACTTTTGGGGTGGATTCATGGTATTTGGGGTTTTCTTCTGTTTTTTGGGGTGATGCAGTTCTTTTTTGGGGTGTTTTTGACATGTTTTGTGGTCTCTGTTTGGTTTTAGTTGGGTTCTTGTTGGTCATCATGGTGGAAAAGTGTAAATTGTGGGTTTTTGGAGAACATCAGGTAGGTTTAGGGGGACTTTTGGAGTGGATCTATGGCTTTTGGGGTTTTCTTTCGTTTTTTGTGTTGAGTCCGTTCTTGTTTGTGGTTTTTTTGACGTGTTTTGGTGTCTCCGTTTGGTTTTAGTTGGGTCCTTGTTGGTCATCATGGTGGAAAAGTGTAAATTGTGGGTTTTTGGAGAACATCAGGTAGGTTTAGGGGGACTTTTGGGGTGGATCTATGGCTTTTGGGGTTTTCTTTCGTTTTTTGGGGTGATGCAGTTCTTTTTTGGGTTGTTTTTGACATGTTTTTGGGTCTCCGTTTGGTTTTAGTTGGGTTCTTGTTGGTCATCATGGTGGAAAAGTGTAAACTGTGGGGTTTTGGAGAACATCAGGTAGGTTTAGGGGGACTTTTGGGGTGGATCTATGTCTTTTGGGGTTTTCTTTCGTTTTTTTGGGGTGATGCAGTTCTTTTTTGGGTTGTTTTTGACATGTTTTGGGGTCTCCGTTTGGTTTTAGTTGGGTTCTTTTTGGTCATCATGTTGGAAAAGTGTAGATTGTGGGTTTTGGAGAACTTCAGGTAGGTTTAGGGGGACTTTGGGGTGGATTCATGGTATTTGGGCTTTTCTTCTCTTTTTTGGGTGATGCAGTTCTTTTTTGGGGTGTTTTTGACATGTTTTGTTGTCTCCGTTTGGTTTTAGTTGGGTTCTTGTTGGTCATCATGGTGGTAAAGTGTAAATTGTGGGGTTTTGGAGAACATCAGGTAGGTTTAGGGGGACTTTTGGAGTGGATCTATGGTTTTTGGGGTTTTCTTTCGTTTTTTTGTATTGATCCCGTTCTTGTTTGTGGTGTTTTTGACGTGTTTTGGGGTCTCCGTTGGGTTTCGTTGGGTTTTCCGTTGTCATCATGTTGGAAAAGTGTAGATTGTGGGTTTTGGAGAACTTCAGGTAGGTTTAGGGGACTTTTGGGGTGGATTCATGGTATTTGGGGTTTTCTTCTGTTTTTTGGGGTGATGCAGTTCTTTTTTGGGGTGTTTTTGACATGTTTTGGTGTCTCCGTTTGGTTTTAGTTGGGTTCTTGTTGGTCATCATGGTGGAAAAGTGTAAATTGTGGGTTTTTGGAGAACATCAGGTAGGTTTAGGGGGACTTTTGGAGTGGATCTATGGCTTTTGGGGTTTTCTTTCGTTTTTTGTGTTGAGTCCGTTCTTGTTTGTGGTTTTTTTGACGTGTTTTGGTGTCTCCGTTTGGTTTTAGTTGGGTCCTTGTTGGTCGTCATGGTGGAAAAGTGTAAATTGTGGGTTTTTGGAGAACATCAGGTTGGTTTAGGGGGACATTTGGGGTGGATCTATGTCTTTTGGGGTTTTCTTTCGTTTTTTGGGATGATGCAGTTCTTTTTTGGGTTGTTTTTGACATGTTTTTGGGTCTCCGTTTGGTTTTAGTTGGGTTCTTGTTGGTCATCATGGTGGAAAAGTGTAAACTGTGGGGTTTTGGAGAACATCAGGTAGGTTTAGGGGGACTTTTGGGGTCGTTCTATGGTTTTTGGGGTTTTCTTTCGTTTTTTTGTGTTGATCCCGTTCTTGTTTGTGGTGTTTTTGATATGTTTTGGGGTCTCCGTTTGGTTTTAGTTGGGTTCTTGTTGGTCATCATCTTGGAAAAGTGTAAATTGTGGGTTTTTGGAGAACATCAGGTAGGTTTAGGGGGACTTTTGGAGTGGATCTATGGCTTTTGGGGTTTTCTTTCGTTTTTTGTGTTGATCCCGTTCTTGTTTGGGGTGTTTTTGACGTGTTTTGGGGTCTCCGTTGTGTTTCGTTGGGTTTTCCGTTGTCATCATGGTGGAAAAGTGTAGATTGTGGGTTTTGGAGAACTTCAGGTAGGTTTAGGGGACTTTTGGGGTGGATTCATGGTATTTGGGGTTTTCTTCTGTTTTTTGGGGTGATGCAGTTCTTTTTTGGGGTGTTTTTGACATGTTTTGTGGTCTCCGTTTGGTTTTAGTTGGGTTCTTGTTGGTCATCATGGTGGAAAAGTGTAAATTGTGGGGTTTTGGAGAACATCAGGTAGGTTTAGGGGGACTTTTGGGGTGGATCTATGGCTTTTGGGGTTTTCTTTCGTTTTTTGTGTTGATCCCGTTCTTGTTTGGGGTGTTTTTGACGTGTTTTGGGGTCTCCGTTGGGTTTCGTTGGGTTTTCCGTGGTCATCATGTTGGAAAAGTGTAGATTGTGGGTTTTGGAGAACTTCAGGTAGGTTTAGGGGACTTTTGGGGTGGATTCATGGTATTTGGGCTTTTCTTCTGTTTTTTGGGTGATGCAGTTCCTTTTTTAGCTTTTTTTTTACATGTTTTGGTGTCTCCGTTTGGTTTTAGTTGGGTTCTTGTTGGTTATCATCGTGGAAAAGTGTAAATTGTGGGTTTTTGGAGAACATCAGGTAGGTTTAGGGGGACTTTTGGGGTGGATCTATGTCTTTTGGAGTTTTCTTTCGTTTTTTGGGGTGATGCAGTTCTTTTTTGGGTTGTTTTTGACATGTTTTTGGGTCTCCGTTTGGTTTTAGTTGGGTTCTTGTTGGTCATCATGGTGGAAAAGTGTAAACTGTGGGGTTTTGGAGAACATCAGGTAGGTTTAGGGGGACTTTTGGGGTGGATCTATGTCTTTTGGGGTTTTCTTTCGTTTTTTTGGGGTGATGCAGTTCTTTTTTGGGTTGTTTTTGACATGTTTTGGGGTCTCCGTTTGGTTTTAGTTGGGTTCTTGTTGGTCATCATGTTGGAAAAGTGTAGATTGTGGGTTTTGGAGAACTTCAGGTAGGTTTAGGGGGACTTTGGGGTGGATTCATGGTATTTGGGCTTTTCTTCTCTTTTTTGGGTGATGCAGTTCTTTTTTGGGGTGTTTTTGACATGTTTTGTTGTCTCCGTTTGGTTTTAGTTGGGTTCTTGTTGGTCATCATGGTGGTAAAGTGTAAATTGTGGGGTTTTGGAGAACATCAGGTAGGTTTAGGGGGACTTTTGGAGTGGATCTATGGTTTTTGGGGTTTTCTTTCTTTTTTTTGTATTGATCCCATTCTTGTTTGTGGTGTTTTTGACGTGTTTTGGGGTCTCCGTTGGGTTTCGTTGGGTTTTTCGTTGTCATCATGGTGGAAAAGTGTAAATTGTGGGTTTTGGAGAACTTCAGGTAGGTTTAGGGGACTTTTGGGGTGGATTCATGGTATTTGGGGTTTTCTTCTGTTTTTTGGGGTGATGCAGTTCTTTTTTGGGGTGTTTTTGACATGTTTTGGTGTCTCCGTTTGGTTTTAGTTGGGTTCTTGTTGGTCATCATGGTGGAAAAGTGTAAATTGTGGGTTTTTGGAGAACATCAGGTAGGTTTAGGGGGACTTTTGGAGTGGATCTATGGCTTTTGGGGTTTTCTTTCGTTTTTTGTGTTGAGTCCGTTCTTGTTTGTGGTTTTTTTGACGTGTTTTGGTGTATCCGTTTGGTTTTAGTTGGGTCCTTGTTGGTCATCATGGTGGAAAAGTGTAAATTGTGGGTTTTTGGAGAACATCAGGTAGGTTTAGGGGGACTTTTGGGGTGGATCTATGTCTTTTGGGGTTTTCTTTCGTTTTTTGGGGTGATGCAGTTCTTTTTTGGGTTGTTTTTGACATGTTTTTGGGTCTCCGTTTGGTTTTAGTTGGGTTCTTGTTTGTCATCATGGTGGAAAAGTGTAAACTGTGGGGTTTTGGAGAACATCAGGTAGGTTTAGGGGGACTTTTGGGGTGGATCTATGGCTTTTGGGGTTTTCTTTCGTTTTTTGTGTTGATCCCGTTCTTGTTTGGGGTGTTTTTGACGTGTTTTGGGGTCTCCGTTGGGTTTCGTTGGGTTTTCCGTTGTCATCATGTTGGAAAAGTGTAGATTGTGGGTTTTGGAGAACTTCAGGTAGGTTTAGGGGACTTTTGGGGTGGATTCATGGTATTTGGGCTTTTCTTCTGTTTTTTGGGTGATGCAGTTCCTTTTTTAGCGTGTTTTTGACATGTTTTGGTGTCTCCGTTTGGTTTTAGTTGGGTTCTTGTTGGTTATCATGGTGGAAAAGTGTAAATTGTGGGTTTTTGGAGAACATCCGGTAGGTTTAGGGGGACTTTTGGCGTGGATCTATGTCTTTTGGAGTTTTCTTTCGTTTTTTGTGTTGATCCCGTTCTTGTTTGTGGTGTTTTTGACGTGTTTTGGGGTCTCCGTTGGGTTTAGTTGGGTTTTCCGTTGTCATCATGTTGGAAAAGTGTAGATTGTGGGTTTTGGAGAGCTTCAGGTAGGTTTAGGGGACTTTTGGGGTGGATTCATGGTATTTGGGGTTTTCTTCTGTTTTTTGGGGTGATGCAGTTCCTTTTTTAGCATGTTTTTGACATGTTTTGGTGCCTCCGTTTGTTTTTAGTTGGGTTCTTGTTCGTTATCATGGTGGAAAAGTGTAAATTGTGGGTTTTTGGAGAACATCTGGTAGGTTTAGGGGGACTTTTGGGGTGGATCTATGTCTTTTGGAGTTTTCTTTCGTTTTTTGTGTTGATCCTGTTCTTGTTTGTGGTGTTTTTGACGTGTTTTGGGGTCTCCATTGGGTTTCATTGCGTTTTCCGTGGTCATCATGTTGGAAAAGTGTAGATTGTGGGTTTTGGAGAACTTCAGGTAGGTTTAGGGGACTTTTGGGGTGGATTCATGGTATTTGGGCTTTTCTTCTTTTTTTTGGGTGATGCAGTTCCTTTTTTAGCGTGTTTTTGACATGTTTTGTGGTCTCCGTTTGGTTTTAGTTGGGTTCTTGTTGGTCATCATGGTGGAAAAGTGTAAATTGTGGGTTTTTGGAGAACATCCGGTAGGTTTAGGGGGACTTTTGGGGTGGATCTATGGCTTTTGGGATTTTCTTTCGTTTTTTGTGTTGATCCCGTTCTTTTCTGGGGTGTTTTTGACATGTTTTGGTGTCTCCGTTTGGTTTTAGTTGGGTTCTTGTTGGTCATCATGGTGGAAAAGTGTAGATTGTGGGTTTTGGAGAACATCAGGTAGGTTTAGGGGGACTTTTGGGGTGGATCTATGGCTTTTGGGGTTTTCTTTCGTTTTTTGTGTTGATCCCGTTCTATTTGGGGTCTTTTTGACGTGTTTTGGGGTCTCCGTTGTGTTTCGTTGGGTTTTCCGTGGTCATCATGGTGGAAAAGTGTAGATTGTGGGTTTTGGAGAACTTCAGGTAGGTTTAGGGGGACTTTTGGGGTGGATTCATGGTATTTGGGCTTTTCTTCTGTTTTTTTTTGGGTGGTGCAGTTCCTTTTTTAGCTTGTTTTTGACATGATTTGGTGTCTCCGTTTGGTTTTAGTTGGGTTCTTGTTGGTCATCATCTTGGAAAAGTGTAAATTGTGGGTTTTTGGAGAACATCCGGTAGGTTTAGGGGGACTTTTGGGGTGGATCTATGGGTTTTGGGGTTTTCTTTCGTTTTTTGTGTTGATCCCGTTCTATTTGGGGTCTTTTTGACGTGTTTTGGGGTCTCCGTTGTGTTTCGTTGGGTTTTCCGTGGTCATCATGTTGGAAAAGTGTAGATTGTGGGTTTTGGAGAACTTCAGGTAGGTTTAGGGGGACTTTTGGGGTGGATTCATGGTATTTGGGCTTTTCTTCTGTTTTTTTTTGGGTGGTGCAGTTTCTTTTTTGGGTTCTTTTTGACATGTTTTGGTGTCTCCGTTTGGTTTTAGTTGGGTTCTTGTTGGTCATCATCTTGGAAAAGTGTAAATTGTGGGTTTTTGGAGAACATCAGGTAGGTTTAGGGGGACTTTTGGGGTGGATCTATGGCTTTTGGGGTTTTCTTTCGTTTTTTGTGTTGATCCCGTTCTTGTTTGTGGTGTTTTTGATATGTTTTGGGGTCTCCGTTTGGTTTTAGTTGGGTTCTTGTTGGTCATCATCTTGGAAAAGTGTAAATTGTGGGTTTTTGGAGAACATCAGGTAGGTTTAGGGGGACTTTTGGAGTGGATCTATGGCTTTTGGGATTTTCTTTCGTTTTTTGTGTTGATCCCGTTCTTGTTTGGGGTGTTTTTGACGTGTTTTGGGGTCTCCGTTGTGTTTCGTTGGGTTTTCCGTTGTCATCATGGTGGAAAAGTGTAGATTGTGGGTTTTGGAGAACTTCAGGTAGGTTTAGGGGACTTTTGGGGTGGATTCATGGTATTTGGGGTTTTCTTCTGTTTTTTGGGGTGATGCAGTTCTTTTTTGGGGTGTTTTTGACATGTTTTGTGGTCTCCGTTTGGTTTTAGTTGGGTTCTTGTTGGTCATCATGGTGGAAAAGTGTAAATTGTGGGGTTTTGGAGAACATCAGGTAGGTTTAGGGGGACTTTTGGGGTGGATCTATGGCTTTTGGGGTTTTCTTTCGTTTTTTGTGTTGATCCCGTTCTTGTTTGTAATGTTTTTGACGTGTTTTGGGGTCTCCGTTGGGTTTCGTTGCGTTTTCCGTGGTCATCATGTTGGAAAAGTGTAGATTGTGGGTTTTGGAGAGCTTCAGGTAGGTTTAGGGGACTTTTGGGGTGGATTCATGTTATTTGGGGTTTTCTTCTGTTTTTTGGGGTGATGCAGTTCCTTTTTTAGCGTGTTTTTGACATGTTTTGGTGTCTCCGTTTGGTTTTAGTTGGGTTCTTGCTGGTTATCATGGTGGAAAAGTGTAAATTGTGGGTTTTTGGAGAACATCAGGTAGGTTTAGGGGGACTTTTGGCGTGGATCTATGTCTTTTGGAGTTTTCTTTCGTTTTTTGTGTTGATCCCGTTCTTGTTTGGGGTGTTTTTGACGTGTTTTGGGGTCTCCGTTGGGTTTCGTTGCGTTTTCCGTGGTCATCATGTTGGAAAAGTGTAGATGGTGGGTTTTGGAGAGCTTCAGGTAGGTTTAGGGGACTTTTGGGGTGGATTCATGGTATTTGGGGTTTTCTTCTGTTTTTTGGGGTGATGCAGTTCCTTTTTTAGCGTGTTTTTGACATGTTTTGGTGTCTCCGTTTGGTTTTAGTTGGGTCCTTGTTGGTCATCATGGTGGAAAAGTGTAAATTGTGGGTTTTTGGAGAACATCAGGTAGGTTTAGGGGGACTTTTGGGGTGGATCTATGTCTTTTGGGGTTTTCTTTCGTTTTTTTGGGTGATGCAGTTCTTTTTTGGGTTGTTTTTGACATGTTTTTGGGTCTCCGTTTGGTTTTAGTTGGGTTCTTGTTGGTCATCATGGTGGAAAAGTGTAAATTGTGGGGTTTTGGAGAACATCAGGTAGGTTTAGGGGGACTTTTGGGGTGGATTTTCGGCTTTTGGAGTTTTCTTTCGTTTTTTGTGTTGATCCCGTTCTTGTTTGGGGTGTTTTTGACATGTTTTGTGGTCTCCGTTTGGTTTTAGTTGGGTTCTTGTTGGTCATCATGGTGGAAAAGTGTAGATTGTGGGTTTTGGAGAACTTCAGGTAGGTTTAGGGGGACTTTGGGGTGGATTCATGGTATTTGTGCTTTTCTTCTCTTTTTTGGGTGATGCAGTTCTTTTTTGGGGTGTTTTTTACATGTTTTGGTGTCTCCGTTTGGTTTTAGTTGCGTTCTCGTTGGTCATCATGGTGGAAAAGTGTAGATTGTGGGTTTTGGAGAACATCAGGTAGGTTTAGGGGGACCTTTTAAGTGGATCTATGGCTTTTGGGGTTTTCTTTCGTTTTTTGTGTTGATCCCGTTCTATTTGGGGTCTTTTTGACGTGTTTTGGGGTCTCCGTTGGGTTTCGTTGGGTTTTCCGTGGTCATCATGGTGGAAAAGTGTAGATTGTGGGTTTTGGAGAACTTCAGGTAGGTTTAGGGGACTTTTGGGGTGGATTCATGGTATTTGGGCTTTTCTTTTTTTTTTTTTTGGGTGGTGCAGTTCCTTTTTTAGCGTGTTTTTGACATGTTTTGGTGTCTCCGTTTGGTTTTAGTTGGGTTCTTGTTGGTCATCATCTTGGAAAAATGTAAATTGTGGGTTTTTGGAGAACATCAGGTAGGTTTAGGGGGACTTTTGGGGTGGATCTATGGCTTTTGGGGTTTTCTTTCGTTTTATGTGTTGATCCCGTTCTTGTTTGTGGTGTTTTTGATATGTTTTGGGGTCTCCGTTTGGTTTTAGTTGGGTTCTTGTTGGTCATCATCTTGGAAAAGTGTAAATTGTGGGTTTTTGGAGAACATCAGGTAGGTTTAGGGGAACTTTTGGAGTGGATCTATGGCTTTTGGGGTTTTCTTTCGTTTTTTGTGTTGATCCTGTTCTTGTTTGTGGTGTTTTTGACGTGTTTTGGGGTCTCCATTGGGTTTCGTTGCGTTTTCCGTGGTCATCATGTTGGAAAAGTGTAGATTGTGGGTTTTGGAGAACTTCAGGTAGGTTTAGGGGACTTTTGGGGTGGATTCATGGTATTTGGGCTTTTCTTCTTTTTTTTGGGTGATGCAGTTCCTTTTTTAGCTTGTTTTTGACATGTTTTGTGGTCTCCGTTTGGTTTTAGTTGGGTTCTTGTTGGTCATCATGGTGGAAAAGTGTAAATTGTGGGTTTTTGGAGAACATCCGGTAGGTTTAGGGGGACTTTTGGGGTGGATCTATGGTTTTTGGGATTTTCTTTCGTTTTTTGTGTTGATCCCGTTCTTTTTTGGGGTGTTTTTGACATGTTTTGGTGTCTCCGTTTGGTTTTAGTTGGGTTCTTGTTGGTCATCATGGTGGAAAAGTGTAGATTGTGGGTTTTGGAGAACATCAGGTAGGTTTAGGGGGACTTTTGGGGTGGATCTATGGCTTTTGGGGTTTTCTTTCTTTTTTTGTGTTGATCCCGTTCTATTTGGGGTCTTTTTGACGTGTTTTGGGGTCTCCGTTGTGTTTCGTTGGGTTTTCCGTGGTCATCATGGTGGAAAAGTGTAGATTGTGGGTTTTGGAGAACTTCAGGTAGGTTTAGGGGGACTTTTGGGGTGGATTCATGGTATTTGGGCTTTTCTTCTGTTTTTTTTTGGGTGGTGCAGTTCCTTTTTTAGCTTGTTTTTGACATGTTTTGGTGTCTCCGTTTGGTTTTAGTTGGGTTCTTGTTGGTCATCATCTTGGAAAAGTGTAAATTGTGGGTTTTTGGAGAACATCAGGTAGGTTTAGGGGGACTTTTGGGGTGGATCTATGGGTTTTGGGGTTTTCTTTCGTTTTTTGTGTTGATCCCGTTCTATTTGGGGTCTTTTTGACGTGTTTTGGGGTCTCCGTTGTGTTTCGTTGGGTTTTCCGTGGTCATCATGGTGGAAAAGTGTAGATTGTGGGTTTTGGAGAACTTCAGGTAGGTTTAGGGGGACTTTTGGGGTGGATTCATGGTATTTGGGCTTTTCTTCTGTTTTTTTTTGGGTGGTGCAGTTCCTTTTTTAGCTTGTTTTTGACATGTTTTGGTGTCTCCGTTTGGTTTTAGTTGGGTTCTTGTTGGTCATCATCTTGGAAAAGTGTAAATTGTGGGTTTTTGGAGAACATCAGGTAGGTTTAGGGGGACTTTTGGGGTGGATCTATGGCTTTTGGGGTTTTCTTTCGTTTTTTGTGTTGATCCCGTTCTTGTTTGTGGTGTTTTTGATATGTTTTGGGGTCTCCGTTTGGTTTTAGTTGGGTTCTTGTTGGTCATCATGGTGGAAAAGTGTAAATTGTGGGTTTTTGGAGAACATCAGGTAGGTTTAGGGGGACTTTTGGAGTGGATCTATGGCTTTTGGGGTTTTCTTTCGTTTTTTGTGTTGATCCCGTTCTTGTTTGTGGTGTTTTTGACGTGTTTTGGGGTCTCCGTTGGGTTTCGTTGGGTTTTCCGTTGTCATCATGGTGGAAAAGTGTAGATTGTGGGTTTTGGAGAACTTCAGGTAGGTTTAGGGGACTTTTGGGGTGGATTCATGGTATTTGGGGTTTTCTTCTGTTTTTTGGGGTGATGCAGTTCTTTTTTGGGGTGTTTTTGACATGTTTTGTGGTCTCCGTTTGGTTTTAGTTGGGTTCTTGTTGGTCATCATGGTGGAAAAGTGTAAATTGTGGGGTTTTGGAGAACATCAGGTAGGTTTAGGGGGACTTTTGGGGTGGATCTATGGCTTTTGGGGTTTTCTTTCGTTTTTTGTGTTGATCCCGTTCTTGTTTGTAATGTTTTTGACGTGTTTTGGGGTCTCCGTTGGGTTTCGTTGGGTTTTCCGTGGTCATCATGTTGGAAAAGTGTAGATTGTGGGTTTTGGAGAGCTTCAGGTAGGTTTAGGGGACTTTTGGGGTGGATTCATGTTATTTGGGGTTTTCTTCTGTTTTTTGGGGTGATGCAGTTCCTTTTTTAGCGTGTTTTTGACATGTTTTGGTGTCTCCGTTTGGTTTTAGTTGGGTTCTTGCTGGTTATCATGGTGGAAAAGTGTAAATTGTGGGTTTTTGGAGAACATCAGGTAGGTTTAGGGGGACTTTTGGCGTGGATCTATGTCTTTTGGAGTTTTCTTTCGTTTTTTGTGTTGATCCCGTTCTTGTTTGGGGTGTTTTTGACGTGTTTTGGGGTCTCCGTTGGGTTTCGTTGCGTTTTCCGTGGTCATCATGTTGGAAAAGTGTAGATTGTGGGTTTTGGAGAGCTTCAGGTAGGTTTAGGGGACTTTTGGGGTGGATTCATGGTATTTGGGGTTTTCTTCTGTTTTTTGGGGTGATGCAGTTCCTTTTTTAGCGTGTTTTTGACATGTTTTGGTGTCTCCGTTTGGTTTTAGTTGGGTCCTTGTTGGTCATCATGGTGGAAAAGTGTAAATTGTGGGTTTTTGGAGAACATCAGGTAGGTTTAGGGGGACTTTTGGGGTGGATCTATGTCTTTTGGGGTTTTCTTTCGTTTTTTTGGGTGATGCAGTTCTTTTTTGGGTTGTTTTTGACATGTTTTTGGGTCTCCGTTTGGTTTTAGTTGGGTTCTTGTTGGTCATCATGGTGGAAAAATGTAAATTGTGAAGTTTTGGAGAACATCAGGTAGGTTTAGGGGGACTTTTGGGGTGGATTTTCGGCTTTTGGAGTTTTCTTTCGTTTTTTGTGTTGATCCCGTTCTTGTTTGGGGTGTTTTTGACATGTTTTGTGGTCTCCGTTTGGTTTTAGTTGGGTTCTTGTTGGTCATCATGGTGGAAAAGTGTAGATTGTGGGTTTTGGAGAACTTCAGGTAGGTTTAGGGGGACTTTGGGGTGGATTCATGGTATTTGTGCTTTTCTTCTCTTTTTTGGGTGATGCAGTTCTTTTTTGGGGTGTTTTTTACATGTTTTGGTGTCTCCGTTTGGTTTTAGTTGCGTTCTCGTTGGTCATCATGGTGGAAAAGTGTAGATTGTGGGTTTTGGAGAACATCAGGTAGGTTTAGGGGGACCTTTTAAGTGGATCTATGGCTTTTGGGGTTTTCTTTCGTTTTTTGTGTTGATCCCGTTCTATTTGGGGTCTTTTTGACGTGTTTTGGGGTCTCCGTTGGGTTTCGTTGGGTTTTCCGTGGTCATCATGGTGGAAAAGTGTAGATTGTGGGTTTTGGAGAACTTCAGGTAGGTTTAGGGGACTTTTGGGGTGGATTCATGGTATTTGGGCTTTTCTTTTTTTTTTTTTGGGTGGTGCAGTTCCTTTTTTAGCGTGTTTTTGACATGTTTTGGTGTCTCCGTTTGGTTTTAGTTGGGTTCTTGTTGGTCATCATCTTGGAAAAGTGTAAATTGTGGGTTTTTGGAGAACATCAGGTAGGTTTAGGGGGACTTTTGGGGTGGATCTATGGCTTTGGGGGTTTTCTTTCGTTTTATGTGTTGATCCCGTTCTTGTTTGTGGTGTTTTTGATATGTTTTGGGGTCTCCGTTTGGTTTTAGTTGGGTTCTTGTTGGTCATCATCTTGGAAAAGTGTAAATTGTGGGTTTTTGGAGAACATCAGGTAGGTTTAGGGGAACTTTTGGAGTGGATCTATGGCTTTTGGGGTTTTCTTTCGTTTTTTGTGTTGATCCCGTTCTTGTTTGGTGTGTTTTTGACGTGTTTTGGGGTCTCCGTTGGGTTTCGTTGGGTTTTCCGTTGTCATCATGGTGGAAAAGTGTAGATTGTGGGTTTTGGAGAACTTCAGGTAGGTTTAGGGGACTTTTGGGGTGGATTCATGGTATTTGGGGTTTTCTTCTGTTTTTTGGGGTGATGCAGTTCTTTTTTGGGGTGTTTTTGACATGTTTTGTGGTCTCCGTTTGGTTTTAGTTGGGTTCTTGTTGGTCATCATGGTGGAAAAGTGTAAATTGTGGGGTTTTGGAGAACATCTGGTAGGTTTAGGGGGACTTTTGGGGTGGATCTATGGCTTTTGGGGTTTTCTTTCGTTTTTTGTGTTGATCCCGTTCTTGTTTGGGCTGTTTTTGACGTGTTTTGGGGTCTCCGTTGGGTTTCGTTGGGTTTTCCGTGGTCATCATGTTGGAAAAGTGTAGATTGTGGGTTTTGGAGAACTTCAGGTAGGTTTAGGGGGACTTTTGGGGTGGATCTATGGCTTTTGGGGTTTTCTTTCGTTTTTTGTGTTGATCCCGTTCTTGTTTGTGGTGTTTTTGATATGTTTTGGGGTCTCCGTTTGGTTTTAGTTGGGTTCTTGTTGGTCATCATCTTGGAAAAGTGTAAATTGTGGGTTTTTGGAGAACATCAGGTAGGTTTAGGGGGACTTTTGGAGTGGATCTATGGCTTTTGGGATTTTCTTTCGTTTTTTGTGTTGATCCCGTTCTTGTTTGGGGTGTTTTTGACGTGTTTTGGGGTCTCCGTTGTGTTTCGTTGGGTTTTCCGTTGTCATCATGGTGGAAAAGTGTAGATTGTGGGTTTTGGAGAACTTCAGGTAGGTTTAGGGGACTTTTGGGGTGGATTCATGGTATTTGGGGTTTTCTTCTGTTTTTTGGGGTGATGCAGTTCTTTTTTGGGGTGTTTTTGACATGTTTTGTGGTCTCCGTTTGGTTTTAGTTGGGTTCTTGTTGGTCATCATGGTGGAAAAGTGTAAATTGTGGGGTTTTGGAGAACATCAGGTAGGTTTAGGGGGACTTTTGGGGTGGATCTATGGCTTTTGGGGTTTTCTTTCGTTTTTTGTGTTGATCCCGTTCTTGTTTGTAATGTTTTTGACGTGTTTTGGGGTCTCCGTTGGGTTTCGTTGGGTTTTCCGTGGTCATCATGTTGGAAAAGTGTAGATTGTGGGTTTTGGAGAGCTTCAGGTAGGTTTAGGGGACTTTTGGGGTGGATTCATGTTATTTGGGGTTTTCTTCTGTTTTTTGGGGTGATGCAGTTCCTTTTTTAGCGTGTTTTTGACATGTTTTGGTGTCTCCGTTTGGTTTTAGTTGGGTTCTTGCTGGTTATCATGGTGGAAAAGTGTAAATTGTGGGTTTTTGGAGAACATCAGGTAGGTTTAGGGGGACTTTTGGCGTGGATCTATGTCTTTTGGAGTTTTCTTTCGTTTTTTGTGTTGATCCCGTTCTTGTTTGGGGTGTTTTTGACGTGTTTTGGGGTCTCCGTTGGGTTTCGTTGCGTTTTCCGTGGTCATCATGTTGGAAAAGTGTAGATGGTGGGTTTTGGAGAGCTTCAGGTAGGTTTAGGGGACTTTTGGGGTGGATTCATGGTATTTGGGGTTTTCTTCTGTTTTTTGGGGTGATGCAGTTCCTTTTTTAGCGTGTTTTTGACATGTTTTGGTGTCTCCGTTTGGTTTTAGTTGGGTCCTTGTTGGTCATCATGGTGGAAAAGTGTAAATTGTGGGTTTTTGGAGAACATCAGGTAGGTTTAGGGGGACTTTTGGGGTGGATCTATGTCTTTTGGGGTTTTCTTTCGTTTTTTTGGGTGATGCAGTTCTTTTTTGGGTTGTTTTTGACATGTTTTTGGGTCTCCGTTTGGTTTTAGTTGGGTTCTTGTTGGTCATCATGGTGGAAAAGTGTAAATTGTGGGGTTTTGGAGAACATCAGGTAGGTTTAGGGGGACTTTTGGGGTGGATTTTCGGCTTTTGGAGTTTTCTTTCGTTTTTTGTGTTGATCCCGTTCTTGTTTGGGGTGTTTTTGACATGTTTTGTGGTCTCAGTTTGGTTTTAGTTGGGTTCTTGTTGGTCATCATGGTGGAAAAGTGTAGATTGTGGGTTTTGGAGAACTTCAGGTAGGTTTAGGGGGACTTTGGGGTGGATTCATGGTATTTGTGCTTTTCTTCTCTTTTTTGGGTGATGCAGTTCTTTTTTGGGGTGTTTTTTACATGTTTTGGTGTCTCCGTTTGGTTTTAGTTGCGTTCTCGTTGGTCATCATGGTGGAAAAGTGTAGATTGTGGGTTTTGGAGAACATCAGGTAGGTTTAGGGGGACCTTTTAAGTGGATCTATGGCTTTTGGGGTTTTCTTTCGTTTTTTGTGTTGATCCCGTTCTATTTGGGGTCTTTTTGACGTGTTTTGGGGTCTCCGTTGGGTTTCGTTGGGTTTTCCGTGGTCATCATGGTGGAAAAGTGTAGATTGTGGGTTTTGGAGAACTTCAGGTAGGTTTAGGGGACTTTTGGGGTGGATTCATGGTATTTGGGCTTTTCTTTTTTTTTTTTTGGGTGGTGCAGTTCCTTTTTTAGCGTGTTTTTGACATGTTTTGGTGTCTCCGTTTGGTTTTAGTTGGGTTCTTGTTGGTCATCATCTTGGAAAAATGTAAATTGTGGGTTTTTGGAGAACATCAGGTAGGTTTAGGGGGACTTTTGGGGTGGATCTATGGCTTTGGGGGTTTTCTTTCGTTTTATGTGTTGATCCCGTTCTTGTTTGTGGTGTTTTTGATATGTTTTGGGGTCTCCGTTTGGTTTTAGTTGGGTTCTTGTTGGTCATCATCTTGGAAAAGTGTAAATTGTGGGTTTTTGGAGAACATCAGGTAGGTTTAGGGGAACTTTTGGAGTGGATCTATGGCTTTTGGGGTTTTCTTTCGTTTTTTGTGTTGATCCTGTTCTTGTTTGTGGTGTTTTTGACGTGTTTTGGGGTCTCCATTGGGTTTCGTTGCGTTTTCCGTGGTCATCATGTTGGAAAAGTGTAGATTGTGGGTTTTGGAGAACTTCAGGTAGGTTTAGGGGACTTTTGGGGTGGATTCATGGTATTTGGGCTTTTCTTCTTTTTTTTGGGTGATGCAGTTCCTTTTTTAGCTTGTTTTTGACATGTTTTGTGGTCTCCGTTTGGTTTTAGTTGGGTTCTTGTTGGTCATCATGGTGGAAAAGTGTAAATTGTGGGTTTTTGGAGAACATCCGGTAGGTTTAGGGGGACTTTTGGGGTGGATCTATGGTTTTTGGGATTTTCTTTCGTTTTTTGTGTTGATCCCGTTCTTTTTTGGGGTGTTTTTGACATGTTTTGGTGTCTCCGTTTGGTTTTAGTTGGGTTCTTGTTGGTCATCATGGTGGAAAAGTGTAGATTGTGGGTTTTGGAGAACATCAGGTAGGTTTAGGGGGACTTTTGGGGTGGATCTATGGCTTTTGGGGTTTTCTTTCTTTTTTTGTGTTGATCCCGTTCTATTTGGGGTCTTTTTGACGTGTTTTGGGGTCTCCGTTGTGTTTCGTTGGGTTTTCCGTGGTCATCATGGTGGAAAAGTGTAGATTGTGGGTTTTGGAGAACTTCAGGTAGGTTTAGGGGGACTTTTGGGGTGGATTCATGGTATTTGGGCTTTTCTTCTGTTTTTTTTTGGGTGGTGCAGTTCCTTTTTTAGCTTGTTTTTGACATGTTTTGGTGTCTCCGTTTGGTTTTAGTTGGGTTCTTGTTGGTCATCATCTTGGAAAAGTGTAAATTGTGGGTTTTTGGAGAACATCAGGTAGGTTTAGGGGGACTTTTGGGGTGGATCTATGGGTTTGGGGGTTTTCTTTCGTTTTTTGTGTTGATCCCGTTCTATTTGGGGTCTTTTTGACGTGTTTTGGGGTCTCCGTTGTGTTTCGTTGGGTTTTCCGTGGTCATCATGGTGGAAAAGTGTAGATTGTGGGTTTTGGAGAACTTCAGGTAGGTTTAGGGGGACTTTTGGGGTGGATTCATGGTATTTGGGCTTTTCTTCTGTTTTTTTTTGGGTGGTGCAGTTCCTTTTTTAGCTTGTTTTTGACATGTTTTGGTGTCTCCGTTTGGTTTTAGTTGGGTTCTTGTTGGTCATCATCTTGGAAAAGTGTAAATTGTGGGTTTTTGGAGAACATCAGGTAGGTTTAGGGGGACTTTTGGGGTGGATCTATGGCTTTTGGGGTTTTCTTTCGTTTTTTGTGTTGATCCCGTTCTTGTTTGTGGTGTTTTGGATATGTTTTGGGGTCTCCGTTTGGTTTTAGTTGGGTTCTTGTTGGTCATCATGGTGGAAAAGTGTAAATTGTGGGTTTTTGGAGAACATCAGGTAGGTTTAGGGGGACTTTTGGAGTGGATCTATGGCTTTTGGGGTTTTCTTTCGTTTTTTGTGTTGATCCCGTTCTTGTTTGTGGTGTTTTTGACGTGTTTTGGGGTCTCCGTTGGGTTTCGTTGGGTTTTCCGTTGTCATCATGGTGGAAAAGTGTAGATTGTGGGTTTTGGAGAACTTCAGGTAGGTTTAGGGGACTTTTGGGGTGGATTCATGGTATTTGGGGTTTTCTTCTGTTTTTTGGGGTGATGCAGTTCTTTTTTGGGGTGTTTTTGACATGTTTTGTGGTCTCCGTTTGGTTTTAGTTGGGTTCTTGTTGGTCATCATGGTGGAAAAGTGTAAATTGTGGGGTTTTGGAGAACATCAGGTAGGTTTAGGGGGACTTTTGGGGTGGATCTATGGCTTTTGGGGTTTTCTTTCGTTTTTTGTGTTGATCCCGTTCTTGTTTGTAATGTTTTTGACGTGTTTTGGGGTCTCCGTTGGGTTTCGTTGCGTTTTCCGTGGTCATCATGTTGGAAAAGTGTAGATTGTGGGTTTTGGAGAGCTTCAGGTAGGTTTAGGGGACTTTTAGGGTGGATTCATGTTATTTGGGGTTTTCTTCTGTTTTTTGGGGTGATGCAGTTCCTTTTTTAGCGTGTTTTTGACATGTTTTGGTGTCTCCGTTTGGTTTTAGTTGGGTTCTTGCTGGTTATCATGGTGGAAAAGTGTAAATTGTGGGTTTTTGGAGAACATCAGGTAGGTTTAGGGGGACTTTTGGCGTGGATCTATGTCTTTTGGAGTTTTCTTTCGTTTTTTGTGTTGATCCCGTTCTTGTTTGGGGTGTTTTTGACGTGTTTTGGGGTCTCCGTTGGGTTTCGTTGCGTTTTCCGTGGTCATCATGTTGGAAAAGTGTAGATTGTGGGTTTTGGAGAGCTTCAGGTAGGTTTAGGGGACTTTTGGGGTGGATTCATGTTATTTGGGGTTTTCTTCTGTTTTTTGGGGTGATGCAGTTCCTTTTTTAGCGTGTTTTTGACATGTTTTGGTGTCTCCGTTTGGTTTTAGTTGGGTCCTTGTTGGTCATCATGGTGGAAAAGTGTAAATTGTGGGTTTTTGGAGAACATCAGGTAGGTTTAGGGGGACTTTTGGCGTGGATCTATGTCTTTTGGGGTTTTCTTTCGTTTTTTTGGGTGATGCAGTTCTTTTTTGGGTTGTTTTTGACATGTTTTTGGGTCTCCGTTTGGTTTTAGTTGGGTTCTTGTTGGTCATCATGGTGGAAAAATGTAAATTGTGAAGTTTTGGAGAACATCAGGTAGGTTTAGGGGGACTTTTGGGGTGGATTTTCGGCTTTTGGAGTTTTCTTTCGTTTTTTGTGTTGATCCCGTTCTTGTTTGGGGTGTTTTTGACATGTTTTGTGGTCTCCGTTTGGTTTTAGTTGGGTTCTTGTTGGTCATCATGGTGGAAAAGTGTAGATTGTGGGTTTTGGAGAACTTCAGGTAGGTTTAGGGGGACTTTGGGGTGGATTCATGGTATTTGTGCTTTTCTTCTCTTTTTTGGGTGATGCAGTTCTTTTTTGGGGTGTTTTTTACATGTTTTGGTGTCTCCGTTTGGTTTTAGTTGCGTTCTCGTTGGTCATCATGGTGGAAAAGTGTAGATTGTGGGTTTTGGAGAACATCAGGTAGGTTTAGGGGGACCTTTTAAGTGGATCTATGGCTTTTGGGGTTTTCTTTCGTTTTTTGTGTTGATCCCGTTCTATTTGGGGTCTTTTTGACGTGTTTTGGGGTCTCCGTTGGGTTTCGTTGGGTTTTCCGTGGTCATCATGGTGGAAAAGTGTAGATTGTGGGTTTTGGAGAACTTCAGGTAGGTTTAGGGGACTTTTGGGGTGGATTCATGGTATTTGGGCTTTTCTTTTTTTTTTTTTGGGTGGTGCAGTTCCTTTTTTAGCGTGTTTTTGACATGTTTTGGTGTCTCCGTTTGGTTTTAGTTGGGTTCTTGTTGGTCATCATCTTGGAAAAGTGTAAATTGTGGGTTTTTGGAGAACATCAGGTAGGTTTAGGGGGACTTTTGGGGTGGATCTATGGCTTTGGGGGTTTTCTTTCGTTTTATGTGTTGATCCCGTTCTTGTTTGTGGTGTTTTTGATATGTTTTGGGGTCTCCGTTTGGTTTTAGTTGGGTTCTTGTTGGTCATCATCTTGGAAAAGTGTAAATTGTGGGTTTTTGGAGAACATCAGGTAGGTTTAGGGGAACTTTTGGAGTGGATCTATGGCTTTTGGGGTTTTCTTTCGTTTTTTGTGTTGATCCCGTTCTTGTTTGGTGTGTTTTTGACGTGTTTTGGGGTCTCCGTTGGGTTTCGTTGGGTTTTCCGTTGTCATCATGGTGGAAAAGTGTAGATTGTGGGTTTTGGAGAACTTCAGGTAGGTTTAGGGGACTTTTGGGGTGGATTCATGGTATTTGGGGTTTTCTTCTGTTTTTTGGGGTGATGCAGTTCTTTTTTGGGGTGTTTTTGACATGTTTTGTGGTCTCCGTTTGGTTTTAGTTGGGTTCTTGTTGGTCATCATGGTGGAAAAGTGTAAATTGTGGGGTTTTGGAGAACATCTGGTAGGTTTAGGGGGACTTTTGGGGTGGATCTATGGTTTTTGGGGTTTTCTTTCGTTTTTTGTGTTGATCCCGTTCTTGTTTGGGCTGTTTTTGACGTGTTTTGGGGTCTCCGTTGGGTTTCGTTGGGTTTTCCGTGGTCATCATGTTGGAAAAGTGTAGATTGTGGGTTTTGGAGAACTTCAGGTAGGTTTAGGGGACTTTTGGGGTGGATTCATGTTATTTGGGGTTTTCTTCTGTTTTTTGGGTGATGCAGTTCCTTTTTTAGCGTGTTTTTGACATGTTTTGTGGTCTCCGTTTGGTTTTAGTTGGGTTCTTGTTGGTTATCATGGTGGAAAAGTGTAAATTGTGGGTTTTTGGAGAACATCCGGTAGGTTTAGGGGGACTTTTGGCGTGGATCTATGTCTTTTGGAGTTTTCTTTCGTTTTTTGTGTTGATCCCGTTCTTGTTTGGGGTGTTTTTGACGTGTTTTGGGGTCTCCGTTGGGTTTCGTTGCGTTTTCCGTGGTCATCATGTTGGAAAAGTGTAGATTGTGGGTTTTGGAGAACTTCAGGTAGGTTTAGGGGGACTTTGGGGTGGATTCATGGTATTTGGGGTTTTCTTTCCTTTTTTTTGGGGTGATGCAGTTCTTTTTTGGGTTGTTTTTGACATGTTTTTGTTGTCTCCGTTTGGTTTTAGTTGGGTCCTTGTTGGTCATCATGGTGGAAAAGTGTAGATTGTGGGTTTTGGAGAACATCAGGTAGGTTTAGGGGGACTTTTGGGGTGGATCTATGGCTTTTGGGGTTTTCTTTCGTTGTTTGTGTTGATCCCATTCTTGTTTGTGGTGTTTTTGACGTGTTTTGGGGTCTCCATTGGGTTTCGTTGGGTTTTCAGTTTTCATCATGTTGGAAAAGTGTAGATTGTGGGTTTTGGAGAACTTCAGGTAGGTTTAGGGGACTTTTGGGGTGGATTCATGGTATTTGGGGTTTTCTTCTGTTTTTTGGGGTGATGCAGTTCCTTTTTTAGCGTGTTTTTGACATGTTTTGTGGTCTCCGTTTGGTTTTAGTTGGGTTCTTGTTGGTCATCATGGTGGAAAAGTGTAAATTGTGGAGTTTTGGAGAACATCTGTTAGGTTTAGGGGGACTTTTGGGGTGGATCTATGGTTTTTGGGGTTTTCTTTCGTTTTTTGTATTGATCCCGTTTTTGTTTGGGGTGTTTTTGACGTGTTTTGGGGTCTCCGTAGGGTTTCGTTGGGTTTTCTGTTGTCATCATGGTGGAAAAGTGTAGATTGTGGGTTTTGGAGAACTTCAGGTAGGTTTAGTGGACTTTTGGGGTGGATTCATGGTATTTGGGGTTTTCTTCTGTTTTTTGGGGTGATGCAGTTCTTTTTTGGGGTGTTTTTGACATGTTTTTGGGTCTCCGTTTGGTTTTAGTTGGGTTCTTGTTGGTCATCATGGTGGAAAAGTGTAAATTGTGGGGTTTTGGAGATTTTCAGGTAGGTTTAGGGGGACTTTTGGGGTGGATCTATGGCTTTTGGGGTTTTCTTTCGTTTTTTGTGTTGATCCCGTTCTATTTGGGGTGTTTTTGACATGTTTTGGGGTCTCCGTTTGGTTTTAGTTGGGTTCTTGTTGGTCATCATGGTGGAAAAGTGTAGATTGTGGGTTTTGGAGAACATCCGGTAGGTTTAGGGGGACCTTTGGGGTGGATCTATGGCTTTTGGGGTTTTCTTTCGTTTTTTGTGTTGATCCCGTTCTTGTTTGGGGTGTTTTTGACGTGTTTTGGGTTCTCCGTTGGGTTTCGTTGGGTTTTCCGTGGTCATCATGGTGGAAAAGTGTAGATTGTGGGTTTTGGAGAACTTCAGGTAGGTTTAGGGGGACCTTTGGGGTGGATCTATGGTTTTTGGGGTTTTCTTTCGTTTTTTGTGTTGATCCCGTTCTTGTTTGGGGTGTTTTTGATGTGTTTTGGGGTCTCCGTTGGGTTTCGTTGGGTTTTTCGTTGTCATCATGGTGGAAAAGTGTAGATTGTGGGTTTTGGAGAACTTCAGGTAGGTTTAGGGGACTTTTGGGGTGGATTCATGGTATTTGGGGTTTTCTTCTGTTTTTTGGGGTGATGCAGTTCCTTTTTTAGCGTGTTTTTGACATGTTTTGGTGTCTCCGTTTGGTTTTAGTTGGGTTCTTGTTGGTCATCATGGTGGAAAAGTGTAAATTGTGGAGTTTTGGAGAACATCTGTTAGGTTTAGGGGGACTTTTGGGGTGGATCTATGGTTTTTGGGGTTTTCTTTCGTTTTTTGTATTGATCCCGTTTTTGTTTGGGGTGTTTTTGACGTGTTTTGGGGTCTCCGTAGGGTTTCGTTGGGTTTTCTGTTGTCATCATGGTGGAAAAGTGTAGATTGTGGGTTTTGGAGAACTTCAGGTAGGTTTAGTGGACTTTTGGGGTGGATTCATGGTATTTGGGGTTTTCTTCTGTTTTTTGGGGTGATGCAGTTCTTTTTTGGGGTGTTTTTGACATGTTTTTGGGTCTCCGTTTGGTTTTAGTTGGGTTCTTGTTGGTCATCATGGTGGAAAAGTGTAAATTGTGGGGTTTTGGAGATTTTCAGGTAGGTTTAGGGGGACTTTTGGGGTGGATCTATGGCTTTTGGGGTTTTCTTTCGTTTTTTGTGTTGATCCCGTTCTATTTGGGGTGTTTTTGACATGTTTTGGGGTCTCCGTTTGGTTTTAGTTGGGTTCTTGTTGGTCATCATGGTGGAAAAGTGTAGATTGTGGGTTTTGGAGAACATCCGGTAGGTTTAGGGGGACCTTTGGGGTGGATCTATGGCTTTTGGGGTTTTCTTTCGTTTTTTGTGTTGATCCCGTTCTTGTTTGGGGTGTTTTTGACGTGTTTTGTGGTCTCCGTTGGGTTTCGTTGGGTTTTCCGTGGTCATCATGGTGGAAAAGTGTAGATTGTGGGTTTTGGAGAACTTCAGGTAGGTTTAGGGGGACCTTTGGGGTGGATCTATGGTTTTTGGGGTTTTCTTTCGTTTTTTGTGTTGATCCCGTTCTTGTTTGGGGTGTTTTTGATGTGTTTTGGGGTCTCCGTTGGGTTTCGTTGGGTTTTTCGTTGTCATCATGGTGGAAAAGTGTAGATTGTGGGTTTTGGAGAACTTCAGGTAGGTTTAGGGGACTTTTGGGGTGGATTCATGGTATTTGGGGTTTTCTTCTGTTTTTTGGGGTGATGCAGTTCCTTTTTTAGCGTGTTTTTGACATGTTTTGTGGTCTCCGTTTGGTTTTAGTTGGGTTCTTGTTGGTCATCATGGTGGAAAAGTGTAAATTGTGGAGTTTTGGAGAACATCTGTTAGGTTTAGGGGGACTTTTGGGGTGGATCTATGGTTTTTGGGGTTTTCTTTCGTTTTTTGTATTGATCCCGTTTTTGTTTGGGGTGTTTTTGACGTGTTTTGGGGTCTCCGTAGGGTTTCGTTGGGTTTTTCGTTGTCATCATGGTGGAAAAGTGTAGATTGTGGGTTTTGGAGAACTTCAGGTAGGTTTAGTGGACTTTTGGGGTGGATTCATGGTATTTGGGGTTTTCTTCTGTTTTTTGGGGTGATGCAGTTCTTTTTTGGGGTGTTTTTGACATGTTTTTGGGTCTCCGTTTGGTTTTAGTTGGGTTCTTGTTGGTCATCATGGTGGAAAAGTGTAAATTTTGGGTTTTGGAGATTTTCAGGTAGGTTTAGGGGGACTTTTGGGGTGGATCTATGGCTTTTGGGGTTTTCTTTCGTTTTTTGTGTTGATCCCGTTCTATTTGGGGTGTTTTTGACATGTTTTGGGGTCTCCGTTTGGTTTTAGTTGGGTTCTTGTTGGTCATCATGGTGGAAAAGTGTAGATTGTGGGTTTTGGAGAACATCCGGTAGGTTTAGGGGGACCTTTGGGGTGGATCTATGGCTTTTGGGGTTTTCTTTCGTTTTTTGTGTTGATCCCGTTCTTGTTTGGGGTGTTTTTGACGTGTTTTGGGTTCTCCGTTGGGTTTCGTTGGGTTTTCCGTGGTCATCATGGTGGAAAAGTGTAGATTGTGGGTTTTGGAGAACTTCAGGTAGGTTTAGGGGGACCTTTGGGGTGGATCTATGGTTTTTGGGGTTTTCTTTCGTTTTTTGTGTTGATCCCGTTCTTGTTTGGGGTGTTTTTGATGTGTTTTGGGGTCTCCGTTGGGTTTCGTTGGGTTTTTCGTTGTCATCATGGTGGAAAAGTGTAGATTGTGGGTTTTGGAGAACTTCAGGTAGGTTTAGGGGACTTTTGGGGTGGATTCATGGTATTTGGGGTTTTCTTTCCTTTTTTTTGGGGTGATGCAGTTCTTTTTTGGGTTGTTTTTGACATGTTTTTGGGTCTCCGTTTGGTTTTAGTTGGGTTCTTGTTGGTCATCATGGTGGAAAAGTGTAGATTGTGGGTTTTGGAGAACTTCAGGTAGGTTTAGGGGGACTTTGGGGTGGATTCATGGTATTTGGGCTTTTCTTCTCTTTTTTGGGTGATGCAGTTCTTTTTTGGGGTGTTTTTGACATGTTTTGTTGTCTCCGTTTGGTTTTAGTTGGGTTCTTGTTGGTCATCATGGTGGTAAAGTGTAAATTGTGGGGTTTTGGAGAACATCAGGTAGGTTTAGGGGGACTTTTGGAGTGGATCTATGGTTTTTGGGGTTTTCTTTCGTTTTTTTGTATTGATCCCGTTCTTGTTTGGGGTGTTTTTGACGTGTTTTGGGGTCTCCGTTGGGTTTCGTTGGGTTTTTCGTTGTCATCATGTTGGAAAAGTGTAGATTGTGGGTTTTGGAGAACTTCAGGTAGGTTTAGGGGACTTTTGGGGTGGATTCATGGTATTTGGGGTTTTCTTTCCTTTTTTTTGGGGTGATGCAGTTCTTTTTTGGGGTGTTTTTGACATGTTTTGTGGTCTCCGTTTGGTTTTAGTTGGGTTCTTGTTGGTCATCATGGTGGAAAAGTGTAAATTGTGGGTTTTTGGAGAACATCAGGTAGGTTTAGGGGGACTTTTGGAGTGGATATATGGCTTTTGGGGTTTTCTTTCGTTTTTTGTGTTGAGTCCGTTCTTGTTTGTGGTTTTTTTGACGTGTTTTGGTGTCTCCGTTTGGTTTTAGTTGGGTCCTTGTTGGTCATCATGGTGGAAAAGTGTAAATTGTGGGTTTTTGGAGAACATCAGGTAGGTTTAGGGGGACTTTTGGGGTGGATCGATGTCTTTTGGGGTTTTCTTTCGTTTTTTGAGGTGATGCAGTTCTTTTTTGGGTTGTTTTTGACATGTTTTTGGGTCTCCGTTTGGTTTTAGTTGGGTTCTTGTTGGTCATCATGGTGGAAAAGTGTAAACTGTGGGGTTTTGGAGAACATCAGGTAGGTTTAGGGGGACTTTTGGGGTCGTTCTATGGTTTTTGGGGTTTTCTTTCGTTTTTTGTGTTGATCCCGTTCTTGTTTGTGGTGTTTTTGATATGTTTTGGGGTCTCCGTTTGGTTTTAGTTGGGTTCTTGTTGGTCATCATCTTGGAAAAGTGTAAATTGTGGGTTTTTGGAGAACATCAGGTAGGTTTAGGGGGACTTTTGGAGTGGATCTATGGCTTTTGGGGTTTTCTTTCGTTTTTTGTGTTGATCCCGTTCTTGTTTGGGGTGTTTTTGACGTGTTTTGGGGTCTCCGTTGGGTTTCGTTGGGTTTTCCGTTGTCATCATGTTGGAAAAGTGTAGATTGTGGGTTTTGGAGAACTTCAGGTAGGTTTAGGGGACTTTTGGGGTGGATTCATGGTATTTGGGCTTTTCTTCTGTTTTTTGGGGTGATGCAGTTCTTTTTTGGCGTGTTTTTGACATGTTTTGTGGTCTCCGTTTTGTTTTAGTTGGGTTCTTGTTGGTCATCATGGTGGAAAAGTGTAAATTGTGGGGTTTTGGAGAACATCAGGTAGGTTTAGGGGGACTTTTGGCGTGTATCTATGGCTTTTGGGGTTTTCTTTCGTTTTTTGTGTTGATCCCGTTCTTGTTTGGGGTGTTTTTGACGTGTTTTGGGGTCTCCGTTGGGTTTCGTTGGGTTTTCCGTGGTCATCATGTTGGAAAAGTGTAGATTGTGGGTTTTGGAGAACTTCAGGTAGGTTTAGGGGACTTTTGGGGTGGATTCATGGTATTTGGGCTTTTCTTCTGTTTTTTGGGTGATGCAGCTCCTTTTTTAGCGTGTTTTTGACATGTTTTGGTGTCTCCGTTTGGTTTTAGTTGGGTCCTTGTTGGTCATCATGGTGGAAAAGTGTAAATTGTGGGTTTTTGGAGAACATCCGGTAGGTTTAGGGGGACTTTTGGAGTGGATCTATGTCTTTTGGAGTTTTCTTTCGTTTTTTGTATTGATCCCGTTCTTGTTTGTGGTGTTTTTGACGTGTTTTGGGGTCTCCGTTGGGTTTCGTTGCGTTTTCCGTGGTCATCATGTTGGAAAAGTGTAGATTGTGGGTTTTGGAGAGCTTCAGGTAGGTTTAGGGGACTTTTGGGGTGGATTCATGTTATTTGGGGTTTTCTTCTGTTTTTTGGGGTGATGCAGTTCCTTTTTTAGCGTGTTTTTGACATGTTTTGGTGTCTCCGTTTGGTTTTAGTTGGGTTCTTGTTCGTTATCATGGTGGAAAAGTGTAAATTGTGGGTCTTTGGAGAACATCTGGTAGGTTTAGGGGGACTTTTGGCGTGGATCTATGTCTTTTGGAGTTTTCTTTCGTTTTTTGTGTTGATCCTGTTCTTGTTTGTGTTGTTTTTGACGTGTTTTGGGGTCTCCATTGGGTTTCGTTGGGTTTTCCGTGGTCATCATGGTGGAAAAGTGTAGATTGTGGGTTTTGGAGAGCTTCAGGTAGGTTTAGGGGACTTTTGGGGTGGATTCATGGTATCTGGGGTTTTCTTCTGTTTTTTTTTGGGTGATGCAGTTCCTTTTTTAGCGTGTTTTTGACATGTTTTGTGGTCTCCGTTTGGTTTTAGTTGGGTTCTTGTTGGTCATCATGGTGGAAAAGTGTAAATTGTGGAGTTTTGGAGAACATCTGTTAGGTTTAGGGGGACTTTTGGGGTGGATCTATGGTTTTTGGGGTTTTCTTTCGTTTTTTGTATTGATCCCGTTCTTGTTTGGGGTGTTTTTGACGTGTTTTGGGGTCTCCGTAGGGTTTCGTTGGGTTTTCTGTTGTCATCATGGTGGAAAAGTGTAGATTGTGGGTTTTGGAGAACTTCAGGTAGGTTTAGTGGACTTTTGGGGTGGATTCATGGTATTTGGGGTTTTCTTCTGTTTTTTGGGGTGATGCAGTTCTTTTTTGGGGTGTTTTTGACATGTTTTTGGGTCTCCGTTTGGTTTTAGTTGGGTTCTTGTTGGTCATCATGGTGGAAAAGTGTAAATTGTGGGGTTTTGGAGATTTTCAGGTAGGTTTAGGGGGACTTTTGGGGTGGATCTATGGCTTTTGGGGTTTTCTTTCGTTTTTTGTGTTGATCCCGTTCTATTTGGGGTGTTTTTGACATGTTTTGGGGTCTCCGTTTGGTTTTAGTTGGGTTCTTGTTGGTCATCATGGTGGAAAAGTGTAGATTGTGGGTTTTGGAGAACATCCGGTAGGTTTAGGGGGACCTTTGGGGTGGATCTATGGCTTTTGGGGTTTTCTTTCGTTTTTTGTGTTGATCCCGTTCTTGTTTGGGGTGTTTTTGACGTGTTTTGGGGTCTCCGTTGGGTTTCGTTGGGTTTTCCGTGGTCATCATGGTGGAAAAGTGTAGATTGTGGGTTTTGGAGAACTTCAGGTAGGTTTAGGGGGACCTTTGGGGTGGATCTATGGTTTTTGGGGTTTTCTTTCGTTTTTTGTGTTGATCCCGTTCTTGTTTGGGGTGTTTTTGACGTGTTTTGGGGTCTCCGTTGGGTTTCGTTGGGTTTTTCGTTGTCATCATGGTGGAAAAGTGTAGATTGTGGGTTTTGGAGAACTTCAGGTAGGTTTAGGGGACTTTTGGGGTGGATTCATGGTATTTGGGGTTTTCTTTCCTTTTTTTTGGGGTGATGCAGTTCTTTTTTGGGTTGTTTTTGACATGTTTTTGGGTCTCCGTTTGGTTTTAGTTGGGTTCTTGTTGGTCATCATGGTGGAAAAGTGTAGATTGTGGGTTTTGGAGAACTTCAGGTAGGTTTAGGGGGACTTTGGGGTGGATTCATGGTATTTGGGCTTTTCTTCTCTTTTTTGGGTGATGCAGTTCTTTTTTGGGGTGTTTTTGACATGTTTTGTTGTCTCCGTTTGGTTTTAGTTGGGTTCTTGTTGGTCATCATGGTGGTAAAGTGTAAATTGTGGGGTTTTGGAGAACATCAGGTAGGTTTAGGGGGACTTTTGGAGTGGATCTATGGTTTTTGGGGTTTTCTTTCGTTTTTTTGTATTGATCCCGTTCTTGTTTGGGGTGTTTTTGACGTGTTTTGGGGTCTCCGTTGGGTTTCGTTGGGTTTTTCGTTGTCATCATGTTGGAAAAGTGTAGATTGTGGGTTTTGGAGAACTTCAGGTAGGTTTAGGGGACTTTTGGGGTGGATTCATGGTATTTGGGGTTTTCTTCTTTTTTTTTGGGGTGATGCAGTTCTTTTTTGGGGTGTTTTTGACATGTTTTGTGGTCTCCGTTTGGTTTTAGTTGGGTTCTTGTTGGTCATCATGGTGGAAAAGTGTAAATTGTGGGTTTTTGGAGAACATCAGGTAGGTTTAGGGGGACTTTTGGAGTGGATCTATGGCTTTTGGGGTTTTCTTTCGTTTTTTGTGTTGAGTCCGTTCTTGTTTGTGTTTTTTTTGACGTGTTTTGGTGTCTCCGTTTGGTTTTAGTTGGGTCCTTGTTGGTCATCATGGTGGAAAAGTGTAAATTGTGGGTTTTTGGAGAACATCAGGTAGGTTTAGGGGGACTTTTGGGGTGGATCTATGTCTTTTGGGGTTTTCTTTCGTTTTTTGAGGTGATGCAGTTCTTTTTTGGGTTGTTTTTGACATGTTTTTGGGTCTCCGTTTGGTTTTAGTTGGGTTCTTGTTGGTCATCATGGTGGAAAAGTGTAAATTGTGGGTTTTTGGAGAACATCAGGTAGGTTTAGGGGGACTTTTGGAGTGGATCTATGGCTTTTGGGGTTTTCTTTCGTTTTTTGTGTTGAGTCCGTTCTTGTTTGTGGTTTTTTTGACGTGTTTTGGTGTCTCCGTTTGGTTTTAGTTGGGTCCTTGTTGGTCATCATGGTGGAAAAGTGTAAATTGTGGGTTTTTGGAGAACATCAGGTAGGTTTAGGGGGACTTTTGGGGTGGATCTATGTCTTTTGGGGTTTTCTTTCGTTTTTTGTGTTGATCCCGTTCTTGTTTGTGGTGTTTTTGATATGTTTTGGGGTCTCCGTTTGGTTTTAGTTGGGTTCTTGTTGGTCATCATCTTGGAAAAGTGTAAATTGTGGGTTTTTGGAGAACATCAGGTAGGTTTAGGGGGACTTTTGGAGTGGATCTATGGCTTTTGGGGTTTTCTTTCGTTTTTTGTGTTGATCCCGTTCTTGTTTGGGGTGTTTTTGACGTGTTTTGGGGTCTCCGTTTAGTTTCGTTGGGTTTTCCGTGGTCATCATGTTGGAAAAGTGTAGATTGTGGGTTTTGGAGAGCTTCAGGTAGGTTTAGGGGACTTTTGGGGTGGATTCATGGTATTTGGGGTTTTCTTCTGTTTTTTTGGGGTGATGCAGTTCCTTTTTTAGCGTGTTTTTGACATGTTTTGGTGTCTCCGTTTGGTTTTAGTTGGGTTCTTGTTCGTTATCATGGTGGAAAAGTGTAAATTGTGGGTCTTTGGAGAACATCTGGTAGGTTTAGGGGGACTTTTGGGGTGGATCTATGTCTTTTGGAGTTTTCTTTCGTTTTTTGTGTTGATCCTGTTCTTGTTTGTGTTGTTTTTGACGTGTTTTGGGGTCTCCATTGGGTTTCGTTGCGTTTTCCGTGGTCATCATGGTGGAAAAGTGTAGATTGTGGGTTTTGGAGAGCTTCAGGTAGGTTTAGGGGACTTTTGGGGTGGATTCATGGTATTTGGTGTTTTCTTCTGTTTTTTGGGGTGATGCAGTTCCTATTTTAGCGTGTTTTTGACATGTTTTGGTGTCTCCGTTTGGTTTTAGTTGGGTTCTTGTTCGTTATCATGGTGGAAAAGTGTAAATTGTGGGTTTTTGGAGAACATCCGGTAGGTTTAGGGGGACTTTTGGCGTGGATCTATGTCTTTTGGAGTTTTCTTTCGTTTTTTGTGTTGATCCCGTTCTTGTTTGTGGTGTTTTTGACGTGTTTTGGGGTCTCCGTTGGGTTTCGTTGCGTTTTCCGTGGTCATCATGGTGGAAAAGTGTAGATTGTGGGTTTTGGAGAACTTCAGGTAGGTTTAGGGGACTTTTGGGGTGGATTCATGGTATTTGGGGTTTTCTTCTGTTTTTTGGGGTGATGCAGTTCCTTTTTTAGCGTGTTTTTGACATGTTTTGGTGTCTCCGTTTGGTTTTAGTTGGGTCCTTGTTGGTCATCATGGTGGAAAAGTGTAAATTGTGGGTTTTTGGAGAACATCAGGTAGGTTTAGGGAGACTTTTGGGGTGGATCTATGGCTTTTGGGGTTTTCTTTCGTTTTTTTGGGTGATGCAGTTCTTTTTTGGGTTGTTTTTGACATGTTTTTGGGTCTCCGTTTGGTTTTAGTTGGGTTCTTGTTGGTCATCATGGTGGAAAAGTGTAAATTGTGGAGTTTTGGAGAACATCAGGTAGGTTTAGGGGGACTTTTGGGGTGGATTTTCGGCTTTTGGAGTTTTCTTTCGTTTTTTTGTGTTGATCCCGTTCTTGTTTGGGGTGTTTTTGACATGTTTTGGTGTCTCCGTTTGGTTTTAGTTGGGTTCTTGTTCGTTATCATGGTGGAAAAGTGTAGATTGTGGGTTTTGGAGAACTTCAGGTAGGTTTAGGGGGACTTTGGGGTGGATTCATGGTATTTGGGCTTTTCTTCTCTTTTTTGGGTGATGCAGTTCTTTTTTGGGGTGTTTTTGACATGTTTTGTTGTCTCCGTTTGGTTTTAGTTGGGTCCTTGTTGGTCATCATGGTGGTAAAGTGTAAATTGTGGGGTTTTGGAGAACATCAGGTAGGTTTAGGGGGACTTTTCGAGTGGATCTATGGTTTTTGGGGTATTCTTTCGTTTTTTTGTATTGATCCCGTTCTTGTTTGTGGTGTTTTTGACGTGTTTTGGGGTCTCCGTTGGGTTTCGTTGGGTTTTTCGTTGTCATCATGGTGGAAAAGTGTAGATTGTGGGTTTTGGAGAACTTCAGGTAGGTTTAGGGGACTTTTGGGGTGGATTCATGTTATTTGGGGTTTTCTTCTCTTTTTTGGGGTGATGCAGTTCTTTTTTGGGGTGTTTTTGACATGTTTTGTGGTCTCCGTTTGGTTTTAGTTGGGTTCTTGCTGGTCATCATGGTGGAAAAGTGTAAATTGTGGGTTTTTGGAGAACATCAGGTAGGTTTAGGGGGACTTTTGGAGTGGATCTATGGCTTTTGGGGTTTTCTTTCGTTTTTTGTGTTGAGTCCGTTCTTGTTTGTGTTTTTTTTGACGTGTTTTGGTGTCTCCGTTTGGTTTTAGTTGGGTCCTTGTTGGTCATCATGGTGGAAAAGTGTAGATTGTGGGTTTTGGAGAACATCAGGTAGGTTTAGGGGGACCTTTGGGGTGGATCTATGTCTTTTGGAGTTTTCTTTCGTTTTTTGTGTTAATCCCATTCTTGTTTGTGGTGTTTTTGACGTGTTTTGGGGTCTCCGTTGGGTTTCGTTGGGTTTTCCGTGGTCATCATGGTGGAAAAGTGTAGATTGTGGGTTTTGGAGAACTTCAGGTAGGTTTAGTGGACTTTTGGGTTGGATTCATGGTATCTGGGGTTTTCTTCTGGTTTTTTTTGGGTGATGCAGTTCCTTTTTTAGCGTGTTTTTGACATGTTTTGTGGTCTCCGTTTGGTTTTAGTTGGGTTCTTGTTGGTCATCATGGTGGAAAAGTGTAGATTGTGGGTTTTGGAGAACATCAGGTAGGTTTAGGGGGACCTTTGGGGTGGATCTATGGCTTTTGGGGTTTTCTTTCGTTTTTTGTGTTGATCCCGTTCTTGTTTGGGGTGTTTTTGACGTGTTTTGGGGTCTCCGTTGGGTTTCGTTGGGTTTTCCGTGGTCATCATGGTGGAAAAGTGTAGATTGTGGGTTTTGGAGAACTTCAGGTAGGTTTAGGGGGACTTTTGGAGTGGATCTATGGCTTTTGGGGTTTTCTTTCCTTTTTTGTGTTGAGTCCGTTCTTGTTTGTGGTTTTTTTGACGTGTTTTGGTGTCTCCGTTTGGTTTTAGTTGGGTCCTTGTTGGTCATCATGGTGGAAAAGTGTAAATTGTGGGTTTTTGGAGAACATCAGGTAGGTTTAGGGGGACTTTTGGCGTGGATCTATGTCTTTTGGGGTTTTCTTCTGTTTTTTGTGGTGATGCAGTTCTTTTTTGGGTTGTTTTTGACATGTTTTTGGGTCTCCGTTTGGTTTTAGTTGGGTTCTTGTTGGTCATCATGGTGGAAAAGTGTAAACTGTGGGGTTTTGGAGAACATCAGGTAGGTTTAGGGGGACTTTTGGGGTCGTTCTACGGTTTTTGAGGTTTTCTTTCTTTTTTTTTGTTGATCCCGTTCTTGTTTGTGGTGTTTTTGACGTGTTTTGGGGTGTCCGTTGGGTTTCGTTGGGTTTTCCGTGGTCATCATGGTGGAAAAGTGTAGATTGTGGGTTTTGGAGATCTTCAGGTAGGTTTAGGGGACTTTTGGGGTGGATTCATGGTATTTGGGCTTTTCTTCTGTTTTTTTGGGTGATGCAGTTCCTTTTTTAGTGTGTTTTTGACATGTTTTGTGGTCTCCGTTTGGTTTTAGTTGGGTTCTTGTTGGTCATCATCATATTGGAAAAGTGTAAATTGTGGGTTTTTGGAGAACATCAGGTAGGTTTAGGGGGACTTTTGGAGTGGATCTATGGCTTTTGGGGTTTTCTTTCGTTTTTTGTGTTGATCCCGTTCTTGTTTGTCGTGTTTTTGACATGTTTTGTGGTCTCCTTTTGGTTTTAGTTGGGTTCTTGTTGGTCATCATGGTGGAAAAGTGTAAATTGTGGAGTTTTGGAGAATATCAGGTAGGTTTAGGGGGACTTTTGGGGTGGATCTATGGCTTTTGGAGTTTTCTTTCATTTTTTGTGTTGAGTCCGTTCTTGTTTGGGGTGTTTTTGACGTGTTTTGGGGTCTCCGTAGTGTTTCGTTGGGTTTTCTGTTGTCATCATGGTGGAAAAGTGTAGATTGTGGGTTTTGGAGAACTTCAGGTAGGTTTAGGGGACTTTTGGGGTGGATTCATGGTATTTGGGCTTTTCTTCTGTTTTTTGGGTGATGCATTTCCTTTTTTGGGGTGTTTTTGACATGTTTTGGTGTCTCCGTTTGGTTTTAGTTGGGTTTTCCGTGGTTATCATGGTGGAAAAGTGTAAATTGTGGGGTTTTGGAGAACATCAGGTAGGTTTAGGGGGACTTTTGGGGTGGATCTATGGCTTTTGGGGTTTTCTTTCGTTTTTTTGTGTTGATCCCGTTCTATTTGGGGTGTTTTTGACGTGTTTTGGGGTCTCCGTAGTGTTTCGTTGGGTTTTCTGTTGTCATCATGTTGGAAAAGTGTAGATTGTGGGTTTTGGAGAACTTCAGGTAGGTTTAGGGGACTTTTGGGGTGGATTCATGGTATTTGGGCTTTTCTTTTTTTTTTTTTTGGGTGATGCAGTTCCTTTTTTGGGTTGTTTTTGACATGTTTTGTGGTCTCCGTTTGGTTTTAGTTGGGTTCTTGTTGGTCATCATGGTGGAAAAGTGTAAATTGTGGGTTTTTGGAGAACATCAGGTAGGTTTAGGGGGACTTTTGGGGTGGATCTATGGCTTTTGGGGTTTTCTTCCGTTTTTTGTATTGATCCCGTTCTTGTTTGGGGTGTTTTTGACGTGTTTTGGGGTCTCCGTTGGGTTTCGTTGGGTTTTCTGTTGTCATCATGGTGGAAAAGTGTAGATTGTGGGTTTTGGAGATCTTCAGGTAGGTTTAGGGGACTTTTGGGGTGGATTCATGGTATTTGGGCTTTTCTTCTCTTTTTTGGGTGATGCAGTTTCTTTTTTGGGGAGTTTTTGACATGTTTTGTGGTCTCCGTTGGGTTTTAGTTAGGTTCTTGTTGGTCATCATGGTGGAAAAGTGTAGATTGTGGGTTTTGGAGAACATCAGGTAGGTTTAGGGGGACCTTTGGGGTGGATCTATGGCTTTTGGGGTTTTCTTTCGTTGTTTGTGTTGATCCCATTATTTTTTCGTTTGTTTTTGACGTGTTTTGGGGTCTCCGTTGGATTTCGTTGGGTTTTCCGTGGTAATCATGGGGGAAAAGTGTAGATTGTGGGTTTTGGAGAACTTCAGGTAGGTTTAGGGGACTTTTGGGGTGGATTCATGGTATTTGGGGTTTTCTTCTGTTTTTTGGGGTGATGTATTTCCTTTTTTAGAGTGTTTTTGACATGTTTTGGTGTCTCCGTTTGGTTTTAGTTGGGTTCTTGTTGGTCATCATGGTGGAAAATTGTAAATTGTGGGGTTTTGGAGAACATCAGGTAGGTTTAGGGGGACTTTTGGGGTGGATCTATGGCTTTTGGGGTTTTCTTTCGTTTTTTGTATTGATCCCGTTCTATTTGGGGTGTTTTTGACGTGTTTTGGGGTCTCCGTTGGGTTTCGTTGGGTTTTCCGTGGTCATCATGGTGGAGAAGTGTAGATTGTGGGTTTTGGAGAACTTCAGGTAGGTTTAGGGGACTTTTGGGGTGGATTCATGGTATTTGGGCTTTTCTTCTGTTTTTTTTTGGGTGATGCAGTTCCTTTTTTGGGGTGTTTTTGACATGTTTTGTGATCTCCGTTTGGTTTTAGTTGGGTTCTTGTTGGTCATCATGGTGGAAAAGTGTAAATTGTGGAGTTTTGGAGAACATCAGGTAGGTTTAGGGGGACTTTTGGGGTGGATCTATGTCTTTTGGGGTTTTCTTTCGTTTTTTGTGTTGATCCCGTTCTTGTTTGTGGTGTTTTTGACGTGTTTTGGGGTCTCTGTTTGGTTTTAGTTGGGTTCTTGTTGGTCATCATGGTGGAAAAGTTTAAATTGTGGGTTTTTGGAGAACATCAGGTAGGTTTAGGGGGACCTTTGGGGTGGATCTATGGCTTTTGGGGTTTTCTTTCGTTTTTTGTGTTGATCCCATTTTTGTTTGGGTTGTTTTTGACGTGTTTTGGGGTCTCCGTTGGGTTTCATTGGGTTTTCCCTGGTCATCATGGTGGAAAAGTGTAGATTGTGGGTTTTGGAGAATTTCAGGTAGGTTTAGGGCACTTTTGGGGTGGATTCATGGTATTTGGGCTTTTCTTCTGTTTTTTTTTGGGTGATGCAGTTCCTTTTTTGGGTTGTTTTTGACGTGTTTTGTGGTCTCTGTTTGGTTTTAGTTGGGTTCTTGTTGGTCATCATGGTGGAAAAGTGTAAATTGTGGGTTTTGGAGATCTTCAGGTAGGTTTAGGGGACTTTTGGGGTGGATTCATGGTATTTGGGCTTTTCTTCTCTTTTTTGGGTGATGCAGTTTCTTTTTTGGGGTGTTTTTGACATGTTTTGTGGTCTCCGTTTGGTTTTAGTTGGGTTCTTGTTGGTCATCATGTTGGAAAAGTGTAGATTGTGGGTTTTGGAGAACATCAGGTAGGTTTAGGGGGACCTTTGGTGTGGATCTATGGCTTTTGGAGTTTTCTTTCGTTTTTTGTGTTGATCCCATTCTTTTTTCGGTTGTTTTTGACGTGTTTTGGGGTCTCCGTTGGATTTCGTTGGGTTTTCCGTGGTTATCATGGGGGAAAAGTGTAGATTGTGGGTTTTGGAGAACTTCAGGTAGGTTTAGGGGACTTTTGGGGTGGATTCATGGTATTTGGGCTTTTCTTCTGTTTTTTTGGGTGATGTAGTTCCTTTTTTAGAGTGTTTTTGACATGTTTTGTGGTCTCCGTTTGGTTTTAGTTGGGTTCTTGTTGGTCATCATGGTGGAAAATTGTAAATTGTGGGGTTTTGGAGAACATCAGGTAGGTTTAGGGGGACTTTTGGGGTGGATCTATGGCTTTTGGGATTTTCTTTCGTTTTTTGTATTGATCCAGTTCTATTTGGGGTGTTTTTGACGTGTTTTGGGGTCTCCGTTGGGTTTCGTTGTGTTTTCCGTGGTCATCATGGTGGAAAAGTGTAGATTGTGGGTTTTGGAGAACATCAGGTAGGTTTAGGGGACTTTTGGGGTGGATTCATGGTATTTGGGCTTTGCTTCTGTTTTTTTTTGGTGATGCAGTTCCTTTTTTGGGGTGTTTTTGACATGTTTTGGTGTCTCCGTTTGGTTTTAGTTGGGTTCTTGTTGGTCATCATGGTGGAAAAGTGTAGATTGTGGAGTTTTGGAGAACATCAGGTAGGTTTAGGGGGACTTTTGGGGTGGATCTATGGCTTTTGGGGTTTTCTTTCGTTTTTTGTGTTGATCCCGTTCTTGTTTGGGGTGTTTTTGACGTGTTTTGGGGTCTCCGTTTGGTTTTAGTTGGGTTCTTGTTGGTCATCATGGTGGAAAAGTTTAAATTGTGGGTTTTTGGAGAACATCAGGTAGGTTTAGGGGGACCTTTGGGTTGGATCTATGGCTTTTGGGGTTTTCTTTCGTTTTTTGTGTTGATCCCATTTTTGTTTGGGGTGTTTTTGACGTGTTTTGTGGTCTCCGTTGGGTTTCGTTGGGTTTTCCGTGGTCATCATGGTGGAAAAGTGTAGATTGTGGGTTTTGGAGAACATCAGGTAGGTTTAGGGGGACTTTTGGGGTGGATCTATGGCTTTTGGGGTTTTCTTTCGTTTTTTGTGTTGATCCCGTTCTTGTTTGGGGTGTTTTTGACGTGTTTTGGGGTCTCCGTTTGGTTTTAGTTGGGTTCTTGTTGGTCATCATGGTGGAAAAGTGTAAATTGTGGGGTTTTGGAGAACATCCGGTAGGTTTAGGGGGACCTTTGGGGTGGATCTATGGCTTTTGGGGTTTTCTTTCGTTTTTTGTGTTGAGTCCGTTCTTGTTTGTGGTGTTTTTGACGTGTTTTGGGGTCTCCGTTGGGTTTGGTTGTGTTTTCCGTGGTCATCATGCTGGAAAAGTGTAGATTGTGGGTTTTGAAGAATTTCAGGTAGGTTTAGGGGACTTTTGGGGTGGATTCATTGTATTTGGGCTTTTCTTCTGTTTTTTTGGGTGATGCAGTTCTTTTTTGGGGTGTTTTTGACATGTTTTGGGGTCTCCGTTTGGTTTTAGTTGGTTTCTTGTTGGTCATCATGGTGGAAAAGTGTAGATTGTGGGTTTTGGAGAACATCAGGTAGGTTTAGGGGGACCTTTGGGGTGGATCTATGGCTTTTGGGATTTTCTTTCGTTTTTTGTGTTGATCCCATTCTTTTTTGGGTTGTTTTTGATGTGTTTTGGGGTCTCCGTTTCGTTTCGTTGGGTTTTCCATTGTCATCATGGTGGAAAAGTGTAGATTGTGGGTTTTGGAGAACATCAGGTAGGTTTAGGGGGACCTTTGGGGTGGATTCATGGTATATGGGGTTTTCTTTCGTTTTTTTGTGTTGATCCCATTCTTGTTTGGGGTGTTTTTGACATGTTTTGGTGTCTCCTTTTGGTTTTAGTTGGGTTCCTGTTGGTCATCATGGTGGAAAAGTGTAGATTGTGGGTTTTGGAGAACATCAGGTAGGTTTAGGGGGACTTTTGGGGTGGATCTATGGCTTTTGGGGTTTTCTTTCGTTTTTTGTGTTGATCCCGTTCTTGTTTGGGGTGTTTTTGACGTGTTTTGGGGTCTCCGTTGGGTTTCGTTGTGTTTTCTGTTGTCATCATGGTGGAAAAGTGTAGATTGTGGGTTTTGGAGAACTTCAGGTAGGTTTAGGGGGACTTTTGGGGTGGATTCATGGTATATGGGGTTTTCTTCTGTTTTTTGGGGTAATGCAGTTCTTTTTTGGGGTGTTTTTGATGTGTTTTGGGGTCTCCGTTTGGTTTTAGTTGGGTTCTTGTTGGTCATCATGGTGGAAAAGTGTAAATTGTGGGTTTTTGGAGAACATCAGGTAGGTTTAGGGGGACCTTTGGGGTGGATCTATGGCTTTTGGGGTTTTCTTTCGTTTTTTGTGTTGATCCCATTCTTGTTTGGGGTGTTTTTGACGTGTTTTGGGGTCTCCGTTTGGTTTCGTTTGGTTTTCCGTGGTCATCATGGTGGAAAAGTGTAGATTGTGGGTTTTGGAGAACTTCAGGTAGGTTTAGGGGACTTTTGGGGTGGATTCATGGTATTTGGGGTTTTCTTCTGTTTCTTGGGGTGATGCAGTTCTTTTTTGGGGTGTCTTTGACGTGTTTTTGGGTCTCCGTAGGGTTTTGTTGGGTTTTCAATTTTCATCATGGTGGAAAAGTGTAGATTGTGGGTTTTGGAGAACATCAGGTAGGTTTAGGGGGTCTTTTGGGGTGGATTCATGGTATATGGGGTTTTCTTCTGTTTTTTGGGGTGATGCAGTTCTTTTTTTTGGGTGTTTTTGACGTGTTTTGTGGTCTCCGTTGGGTTTCCTTGGTTTTTCCATTGTCATCATGGTGGAAAAGTGTAGATTGTGGGTTTTGGAGAACATCAGGTAGGTTTAGGGGGACTTTTGGGGTGGATTCATGGTATATGGGGTTTTCTTTCGTTTTATGTGTTGATCCCATTCTTGTTTGGGATGTTTTTGACGTGTTTTGGTGTCTCCGTTTGGTTTTAGTTGGGTTCTTGTTGGTCATCATGGTGGAAAAGTGTAAATTGTGGGGTTTTGGAGAACATCCGGTAGGTTTAGGGGACTTTTGGGGTGGATCTATGGCTTTTGGGTTTTCTTTCCTTTTTTGTGTTGATCCCGTTCTTGTTTGGGGTGTTTTTGACGTGTTTTGGGGTCTCCGTTGGGTTTCGTTGGGTTTTCCGTGGTCATCATGGTGTAAAAGTGTAGATTGTGGGTTTTGGAGAACTTCAGGTAGGTTTAGGGGACTTTTGGGGTGGATCTATGGCTTTTGGGGTTTTCTTTCCTTTTTTGTGTTGATCCCGTTCTTGTTTGGGGTGTTTTTGACGTGTTTTGGGGTCTCCGTTGGGTTTCGTTGGGTTTTCCGTGGTCATCATGGTGGAAAAGTGTAGATTGTGGGTTTTGGAGAACTTCAGGTAGGTTTAGGGGACTTTTGGGGTGGATTCATGGTATTTGGGCTTTTCTTCTGTTTTTTGGGTGATGCAGTTCTTTTTTTAGCGTGTTTTTGACATGTTTTGTGGTCTCCGTTTGGTTTTAGTTGGGTCATTGTTGGTCATAATGGTGGAAAAGTGTAGATTGTGGGTTTTGGAGAACATCAGGTAGGTTTAGGGGGACTTTTGGGGTGGATCTATTGCTTTTGGGGTTTTCTTTCGTTTTTTGTGTTGATCCCGTTCTTGTTTGGGGTGTTTTTGACGTGTTTTGGGGTCTCCGTTGGGTTTCGTTGGGTTTTCCGTGGTCATCATGGTGGAAAAGTGTAGATTGTGGGTTTTGGAGAACTTCAGGTAGGTTTAGGGGACTTTTGGGGTGGATTCATGGTATTTGGGCTTTTCTTCTGTTTTTTGGGTGATGCAGTTCCTTTTTTGGGGTGTTTTTGACATGTTTTGGGGTCTCCGTTTGGTTTTAGTTGGGTTCTTGTTGGTCATCATGGTGGAAAAGTGTAAATTGTGGGTTTTGGAGAACATCAGGTAGGTTTAGGGGACTTTTGGGGTGGATTCATGGTATTTGGGGTTTTCTTCTGTTTTTTGGGGTGATGCAGTTCTTTTTTGGGTTGTCTTTGACGTGTTTTGGGGTCTCCGTAGGGTTTTGTTGGGTTTTCCGTGGTCATCATGGTGGAAAAGTGTAGATTGTGGGTTTTGGAGAACTTCAGGTAGGTTTAGGGGGTCTTTTGGGGTGGATTCATGGTATATGGGGTTTTCTTACGTTTTTTGTGTTGATCCCATTCTTGTTTGGGGTGTTTTTGACATGTTTTGGTGTCTCCGTTTGGTTTTAGTTGGGTTCTTGTTGGTCATCATGGTGGAAAAGTGTAAATTGTGGGGTTTTGGAGAACATCAGGTAGGTTTAGGGGGACCTTTGGGGTGGATCTATGGCTTTTGGGGTTTTCTTTCGTTTTTTGTGTTGATCCCATTATTGTTTGGGGTGTTTTTGACGTGTTTTGGGGTCTCCGTTGGATTTCGTTTGGTTTTCCGTGGTCATCATGGTGGAAAAGTGTAGATTGTGGGTTTTGGAGAACTTCAGGTAGGTTTAGGGGACTTTTGGGGTGGATTCATGGTATTTTGGGTTTTCTTCTGTTTCTTGGGGTGATGCAGTTCTTTTTTGGGGTGTCTTTGACGTGTTTTTGGGTCTCCGTAGGGTTTTGTTGGGTTTTCAATTTTCATCATGGTGGAAAAGTGTAGATTGTGGGTTTTGGAGAACATCAGGTAGGTTTAGGGGGTCTTTTGGGGTGGATTCATGGTATATGGGGTTTTCTTCTGTTTTTTGGGGTGATGCAGTTCTTTTTTTTGGGTGTTTTTGACGTGTTTTGTGGTCTCCGTTGGGTTTCCTTGGTTTTTCCATTGTCATCATGGTGGAAAAGTGTAGATTGTGGGTTTTGGAGAACATCAGGTAGGTTTAGGAGGTCTTTTGGGGTGGATTCATGGTATATGGGGTTTTCTTCTGTCTTTTGTGTTGATCCCATTCTTGTTTGGGGTGTTTTTGACGTGTTTTGGTGTCTCCGTTTGGTTTTAGTTGGGTTCTTGTTGGTCATCATGGTGGAAAATTGTAAATTGTGGGGTTTTGGAGAACATCCGGTAGGTTTAGGGGACTTTTGGGGTGGATCTATGGCTTTTGGGGTTTTCTTTCGTTTTTTGTGTTGATCCCGTTTTTGTTTGGGGTGTTTTTGACGTGTTTTGGGGTCTCCGTTGGGTTTCGTTGGGTTTTCCGTGGTCATCATGGTGTAAAAGTGTAGATTGTGGGTTTTGGAGAACTTCAGGTAGGTTTAGGGGACTTTTGGGGTGGATCTATGGCTTTTGGGGTTTTCTTTCCTTTTTTGTGTTGATCCCGTTCTTGTTTGGGGTGTTTTTGACGTGTTTTGGGGTCTCCGTTGGGTTTCGTTGGGTTTTCCGTGGTCATCATGGTGGAAAAGTGTAGATTGTGGGTTTTGGAGAAATTCAGGTAGGTTTAGGGGACTTTTGGGGTGGATTCATGGTATTTGGGCTTTTCTTCTGTTTTTTGGGTGATGCAGTTCTTTTTTTAGCGTGTTTTTGACATGTTTTGTGGTCTCCGTTTGGTTTTAGTTGGGTCATTGTTGGTCATAATGGTGGAAAAGTGTAGATTGTGGGTTTTGGAGAACATCAGGTAGGTTTAGGGGGACTTTTGGGGTGGATCTATGGCTTTTGGGGTTTTCTTTCGTTTTTTGTGTTGATCCCGTTCTTGTTTGGGGTGTTTTTGACGTGTTTTGGGGTCTCCGTTGGGTTTCGTTGGGTTTTCCGTGGTCATCATGGTGGAAAAGTGTAGATTGTGGGTTTTGGAGAACATCAGGTAGGTTTAGGGGACTTTTGGGGTGGATTCATGGTATTTGGGGTTTTCTTCTGTTTCTTGGGGTGATGCAGTTCTTTTTTGGGTTGTCTTTGACGTGTTTTGGGGTCTCCGTAGGGTTTTGTTGGGTTTTCCGTGGTCATCATGGTGGAAAAGTGTAGATTGTGGGTTTTGGAGAACATCAGGTAGGTTTAGGGGGTCTTTTGGGGTGGATTCATGGTATATGGGGTTTTCTTACATTTTTTGTGTTGATCCCATTCTTGTTTGGGGTGTTTTTGACATGTTTTGGTGTCTCCGTTTGGTTTTAGTTGGGTTCTTGTTGGTCATCATGGTGGAAAAGTGTAAATTGTGGGGTTTTGGAGAACATCCGGTAGGTTTAGGGGGACTTTTGGGGTGGATCTATGGCTTTTGGGGTTTTCTTCCGTTTTTTGTATTGATCCCCTTCTTGTTTGGGGTGTTTTTGACGTGTTTTGGGGTCTCCGTTGGGTTTCGTTGGGTTTTCTGTTGTCATCATGGTGGAAAAGTGTAGATTGTGGGTTTTGGAGATCTTCAGGTAGGTTTAGGGGACTTTTGGGATGGATTCATGGTATTTGGGCTTTTCTTCTGTTTTTTGGGTGATGCAGTTTCTTTTTTGGGGTGTTTTTGACATGTTTTGTGGTCTCCGTTTGGTTTTATTTGGGTTCTTGTTGGTCATCATGGTGGAAAAGTGTAGATTGTGGGTTTTGGAGAACATCAGGTAGGTTTAGGGGGACCTTTGGGGTGGATCTATGGCTTTTGGAGTTTTCTTTCGTTTTTTGTGTTGATCCCATTCTTTTTTCGGTTGTTTTTGACGTGTTTTGGGGTCTCCGTTGGATTTCGTTGGGTTTTCCGTGGTAATCATGGGGGAAAAGTGTAGATTGTAGGTTTTGGAGAACTTCAGGTAGGTTTAGGGGACTTTTGGGGTGGATTCATGGTATTTGGGGTTTTCTTCTGTTTTTTGGGGTGATGTATTTCCTTTTTTAGAGTGTTTTTGACATGTTTTGGTGTCTCCGTTTGGTTTTAGTTGGGTTCTTGTTGGTCATCATGGTGGAAAATTGTAAATTGTGGGGTTTTGGAGAACATCAGGTAGGTTTAGGGGGACTTTTGGGGTGGATCTATGGCTTTTGGGGTTTTCTTTCTTTTTTTGTGTTGATCCCGTTCTTGTTTGGGGTGTTTTTGACGTGTTTTGGGGTCTCCGTTTGGTTTTAGTTGGGTTCTTGTTGGTCATCATGGTGGAAAAGTGTAAATTGTGGGTTTTTGGAGAACATCAGGTAGGTTTAGGGGGACCTTTGGGGTGGATCTATGGCTTTTGGGGTTTTCTTTCCTTTTTTGTGTTGATCCCATTCTTGTTTGGGTTGTTTTTGACGTGTTTTGTGGTCTCCGTTGGGTTTCGTTGGGTTTTCCGTGGTCATCATGGTGGAAAAGTGTAGATTGTGGGTTTTGGAGAACATCAGGTAGGTTTAGGGGGACTTTTGGGGTGGATCTATGGCTTTTGGGGTTTTCTTTCGTTTTTTGTGTTGATCCCGTTCTTGTTTGGGGTGTTTTTGACGTGTTTTGGGGTCTCCGTTTGGTTTTAGTTGGGTTCTTGTTGGTCATCATGGTGGAAAAGTGTAAATTGTGGGTTTTTGGAGAACATCAGGTAGGTTTAGGGGGACCTTTGGGGTGGATCTATGGCTTTTGGGGTTTTCTTTCGTTTTTTTGTGTTGATCCCATTCTTGTTTGGGTTGTTTTTGACGTGTTTTGGGGTCTCCGTTGGGTTTCGTTGGGTTTTCCGTGGTCATCATGGTGGAAAAGTGTAGATTGTGGGTTTTGGAGAACTTCAGGTAGGTTTAGGGGACTTTTGGGGTGGATTCATGGTATCTGGGGTTTTCTTCTGTTTTTTGGGGTGATGCAGTTCTTTTTTGGGGTGTCTTTGACGTGTTTTGGGGTCTCCGTAGGGTTTTGTTGGGTTTTCCGTTTTCATCATGGTGGAAAAGTGTAGATTGTGGGTTTTGGAGAACATCAGGTAGGTTTAGGGGGTCTTTTGGGGTGGATTCATGGTATATGGGGTTTTCTTCTGTTTTTTGGGGTGATGCAGTTCTTTTTTTTGGGTGTTTTTGACGTGTTTTGTGGTCTCCGTTGGGTTTCCTTGGTTTTTCCATTGTCATCATGGTGGAAAAGTGTAGATTGTGGGTTTTGGAGAACATCAGGTAGGTTTAGGGGGACCTTTGGGGTGGATTCATGGTATATGGGGTTTTCTTTCGTTTTTTGTGTTGATCCCATTCTTGTTTGGGGTGTTTTTGACATGTTTTGGTGTCTCATTTTGGTTTTAGTTGGGTTCCTGTTGGTCATCATGGTGGAAAAGTGTAGATTGTGGGTTTTGGAGAACATCAGGTAGGTTTAGGGGGACTTTTGGGGTGGATCTATGGCTTTTGGGGTTTTCTTTCGTTTTTTGTGTTGATCCCGTTCTTGTTTGGGGTGTTTTTGACGTGTTTTGGGGTCTCCGTTGGGTTTCGTTGTGTTTTCTGTGGTCATCATGGTGGAGAAGTGTAGATTGTGGGTTTTGGAGAACTTCAGGTAGGTTTAGGGGGACTTTTGGGGTGGATTCATAGTATATGGGGTTTTCTTCTGTTTTTTGGGGTAATGCAGTTCTTTTTTGGGGTGTTTTTGATGTGTTTTGGGGTCTCCGTTTGGTTTTAGTTGGGTTCTTGTTGGTCATCATGGTGGAAAGGTTTAAATTGTGGGTTTTTGGAGAACATCAGGTAGGTTTAGGGGGACCTTTGGGGTGGATCTATGGCTTTTGGGGTTTTCTTTCGTTTTTTGTGTTGATCCCATTCTTGGTTGGGGTGTTTTTGACGTGTTTTGGGGTCTCCGTTGGGTTTCGTTGGGTTTTCCGTGGTCATCATGGTGTAAAAGTGTAGATTGTGGGTTTTGGAGAACTTCAGGTAGGTTTAGGGGACTTTTGGGGTGGATCTATGGCTTTTGGGGTTTTCTTTCCTTTTTTGTGTTGATCCCGTTCTTGTTTGGCGTGTTTTTGACGTGTTTTGGGGTCTCCGTTGGGTTTCGTTGGGTTTTCCGTGGTCATCATGGTGGAAAAGTGTAGATTGTGGGTTTTGGAGAACTTCAGGTAGGTTTAGGGGACTTTTGGGGTGGATTCATGGTATTTGGGCTTTTCTTCTGTTTTTTGGGTGATGCAGTTCTTTTTTTAGCGTGTTTTTGACATGTTTTGTGGTCTCCGTTTGGTTTTAGTTGGGTCATTGCTGGTCATAATGGTGGAAAAGTGTAGATTGTGGGTTTTGGAGAACATCAGGTAGGTTTAAGGGGACTTTTGGGGTGGATCTATGGCTTTTGGGGTTTTCTTTCGTTTTTTGTGTTGATCCCGTTCTTGTATGGGGTTTTTTTGACGTGTTTTGGGGTCTCCGTTGGGTTTCGTTGGGTTTTCCGTGGTCATCATGGTGGAAAAGTGTAGATTGTGGGTTTTGGAGAACTTCAGGTAGGTTTAGGGGACTTTTGGGGTGGATTCATGGTATTTGGGCTTTTCTTCTGTTTTTTGGGTGATGCAGTTCCTTTTTTGGGGTGTTTTTGACATGTTTTGGGGTCTCCGTTTGGTTTTAGTTGGGTTCTTGTTGGTCATCATGGTGGAAAAGTGTAGATTGTGGGTTTTGGAGAACATCAGGTAGGTTTAGGGGGACTTTTGGGGTGGATCTATCACTTTTGGGGTTTTCTTTCGTTTTTTGTGTTGAGTCCGTTCTTGTTTGTGGTGTTTTTGACGTGTTTTGGGGTCTCCGTTGGGTTTTGTTGGGTTTTCCGTGGTCATCATGGTGGAAAAGTGTAGATTGTGGGTTTTGGAGAACTTCAGGTAGGTTTAGGGGACTTTTGGGGTGGATTCATGGTATTTGGGGTTTTCTTCTGTTTCTTGGGGTGATGCAGTTCTTTTTTGGGTTGTCTTTGACGTGTTTTGGGGTCTCCGTAGGGTTTTGTTGGGTTTTCCGTGGTCATCATGGTGGAAAAGTGTAGATTGTGGGTTTTGGAGAACATCAGGTAGGTTTAGGGGGTCTTTTGGGGTGGATTCATGGTATATGGGGTTTTCTTACGTTTTTTGTGTTGATCCCATTCTTGTTTGGGGTGTTTTTGACATGTTTTGGTGTCTCCGTTTGGTTTTAGTTGGGTTCTTGTTGGTCATCATGGTGGAAAAGTGTAAATTGTGGGGTTTTGGAGAACATCAGGTAGGTTTAGGGGGACTTTTGGGGTGGATCTATGTCTTTGGGGGTTTTCTTTCGTTTTTTGTGTTGATCCCGTTCTTGTTTGGGGTGTTTTTGACGTGTTTTGGGGTCTCCGTTGGGTTTCGTTGGGTTTTCCGTGGTCATCATGGTGGAAAAGTGTAGATTGTGGGTTTTGGAGAACTTCAGGTAGGTTTAGGGGTCTTTTGGGGTGGATTCATGGTATTTGGGCTTTTCTTCTGTTTTTTGGGTGATGCAGTTCCTTTTTTAGCGTTTTTTTTGACATGTTTTGTGGTCTCCGTTTGGTTTTAGTTGGGTCCTTGTTAGTCATCATGGTGGAAAAGTGTAGATTGTGGGTTTTGGAGAACATCAGGTAGGTTTAGGGGGACTTTTGGGGTGGATCTATCACTTTTGGGGTTTTCTTTCGTTTTTTGTGTTGAGTCCGTTCTTGTTTGTGGTGTTTTTGACGTGTTTTGGGGTCTCCGTTGGGTTTCGTTGGGTTTTCCGTTGTCATCATGGTGGAAAAGTGTAGATTGTGGGTTTTGGAGAACTTCAGGTAGGTTTAGGGGACTTTTGGGGTGGATTCATGGTATTTGGGGTTTTCTTCTGTTTTTTGGGTAATGCAGTTTCTTTTTTGGGTTCTTTTTGACATGTTTTGGTGTCTCCGTTTGGTTTTAGTTGGGTTCTTCTTGGTCATCATGGTGGAAAAGTGTAGATTGTGGGGTTTTGGAGAACATCAGGTAGGTTTAGGGGGACTTTTGGCGTGGATCTATGGCTTTTGGGGTTTTCTTTCGTTTTTTGTGTTGAGTCCGTTCTTGTTTGTGGTGTTTTTGACGTGTTTTGGGGTCTCCGTTGGGTTTAGTTGGGTTTTCCGTTGTCATCATGGTGGAAAAGTGTAGATTGTGGGTTTTGGAGAACTTCAGGTAGGTTTAGGGGACTTTTGGGGTGGATTCATGGTATTTGGGCTTTTCTTCTGTTTTTTTTTGGGTGATGCAGTTCCTTTTTTGGGGTGTTTTTGACATGTTTTGTGATCTCCGTTTGGTTTTAGTTGGGTTCTTGTTGGTCATCATGGTGGAAAAGTGTAGATTGTGGGTTTTGGAGAACATCAGGTAGGTTTAGGGGGACTTTTTGGGTGGATTCATGGTATATGGGGTTTTCTTACGTTTTTTGTGTTGATCCCATTCTTGTTTGGGGTGTTTTTGACATGTTTTGGGGTCTCCGTTGGGTTTCCTTGGTTTTTCCATTGTCATCATGGTGGAAAAGTGTAGATTGTGGGTTTTGGAGAACATCAGGTAGGTTTAGGGGACTTTTGGGGTGGATTCATGGTATTTGGGCTTTTCTTCTGTTTCTTGGGGTGATGCAGTTCTTTTTTGGGGTGTCTTTGACGTGTTTTGGGGTCTCCGTAGGGTTTTGTTGGGTTTTCCGTTTTCATCATGGTGGAAAAGTGTAGATTGTGGGTTTTGGAGAACATCAGGTAGGTTTAGGGGGTCTTTTGGGGTGGATTCATGGTATTTGGGGTTTTCTTCTGTTTTTTGGGGTGATGCAGTTCTTTTTTGGGGTGTTTTTGACGTGTTTTGGGGTCTCCGTTGGGTTTCCTTGGTTTTTCCATTGTCATCATGGTGGAAAAGTGTAGATTGTGGGTTTTGGAGAACATCAGGTAGGTTTAGGGGGACTTTTGGGGTGGATTCATGGTATATGGGGTTTTCTTTCGTTTTATGTGTTGATCCCATTCTTGTTTGGGATGTTTTTGACATGTTTTGGTGTCTCCGTTTGGTTTTAGTTGGGTTCTTGTTGGTCATCATGGTGGAAAAGTGTAAATTGTGGGGTTTTGGAGAACATCCGGTGGGTTTAGGGGGACTTTTGGGGTGGATTCATGGTATATGGGTTTTTCTTACGTTTTTTGTGTTGGTCCCATTCTTGTTTGGGGTGTTTTTGACATGTTTTGGTGTCTCCGTTTGGTTTTAGTTGGGTCCTTGTTGGTCATCATGGTGGAAAAGTGTAAATTGTGGGGTTTTGGAGAACATCCGGTATGTTTAGGGGGACTTTTGGGGTGGATCTATGGCTTTTGGGGTTTTCTTTCCTTTTTTGTGTTGATCCCGTTCTTATTTGGGGTGTTTTTGACGTGTTTTGGGGTCTCCGTTGGGTTTCGTTGGGTTTTCCGTGGTCATCATGTTGGAAAAGTGTAGATTGTGGGTTTTGGAGAACTTCAGGTAGGTTTAGGGGACTTTTGGTGTGGATTCATGGTATTTGGGGTTTTCTTCTGTTTTTTGGGTGATGCAGTTCCTTTTTTAGCGTGTTTTTGACATGTTTTGTGGTCTCCGTTTGGTTTTAGTTGGGTTCTTGTTGGTCATCATGGTGGAAAAGTGTAGATTGTGGGTTTTGGAGAACATCAGGTAGGTTTAGGGGGACTTTTGGGGTGGATCTATGGCTTTTGGGGTTTTCTTTCGTTTTTTGTGTTGAGTCCGTTCTTGTTTGTGGTGTTTTTGACGTGTTTTGGGGTCTCCGTTGGGTTTCGTTGCGTTTTCCGTGGTCATCATGGTGGAAAAGTGTAGATTGTGGGTTTTGGAGAACTTCAGGTAGGTTTAGGGGACTTTGGGGGTGGATTCATGGTATTTGGGGTTTTCTTCTGTTTTTTGGGTGATGCAGTTTCTTTTTTGGGTTCTTTTTGACATGTTTTGGTGTCTCCGTTTGGTTTTAGTTGGGTTCTTGTTGGTCATCATGGTGGAAAAGTGTAGATTGTGGGGTTTTGGAGAACATCCGGTAGGTTTAGGGGGACTTTTGGGGTGGATCTATGGCTTTTGGGGTTTTCTTTCGTTTTTTGTGTTGAGTCCGTTCTTGTTTGTGGTGTTTTTGACGTGTTTTGGGGTCTCCGTTGGGTTTAGTTGGGTTTTCCGTGGTCATCATGGTGGAAAAGTGTAGATTGTGGGTTTTGGAGAACTTCAGGTAGGTTTAGGGGTCTTTTGGGGTGGATTCATGGTATTTGGGCTTTTCTTCTGTTTTTTGGGTGATGCAGTTCCTTTTTTAGCGTGTTTTTGACATGTTTTGTGGTCTCCGTTTGGTTTTAGTTGGGTCCTTGTTAGTCATCATGGTGGAAAAGTGTAGATTGTGGGTTTTGGAGAACATCAGGTAGGTTTAGGGGGACTTTTGGGGTGGATCTATCACTTTTGGGGTTTTCTTTCGTTTTTTGTGTTGAGTCCGTTCTTGTTTGTGGTGTTTTTGACGTGTTTTGGGGTCTCCGTTGGGTTTTGTTGGGTTTTCCGTGGTCATTATGGTGGAAAAGTGTAGATTGTGGGTTTTTGGAGAACTTCAGGTAGGTTTAGGGGACTTTTGGGGTGGATTCATGGTATTTGGGGTTTTCTTCTGTTTCTTGGGGTGATGCAGTTCTTTTTTGGGGTGTCTTTGACGTGTTTTGGGGTCTCCGTTGGGTTTCGTTGGGTTTTCCGTGGTCATCATGGTGGAAAAGTGTAGATTGTGGGTTTTGGAGAACTTCAGGTAGGTTTAGGGGACTTTTGGGGTGGATTCATGGTATTTGGGCTTTTCTTCTGTTTTTTGGGTGATGCAGTTCCTTTTTTAGTGTGTTTTTGACATGTTTTGTGGTCTCCGTTTGGTTTTAGTTGGGTCCTTGTTGGTCATCATGGTGGAAAAGTGTAGATTGTGGGTTTTGGAGAACATCAGGTAGGTTTAGGGGGACTTTTGGGGTGGATCTATGGCTTTTGGGGTTTTCTTTCGGTTTTTGTGTTGAGTCCGTTCTTGTTTGGGGTGTTTTTGACGTGTTTTGGGGTCTCCGTTGGGTTTAGTTGGGTTTTCCGTTGTCATCATGGTGGAAAAGTGTAGATTGTGGGTTTTGGAGAACTTCAGGTAGGTTTAGGGGACTTTTGGGGTGGATTCATGGTATTTGGGGTTTTCTTCTGTTTTTTGGGTGATGCAGTTTCTTTTTTGGGTTCTTTTTGACATGTTTTGGTGTCTCCGTTTGGTTTTAGTTGGGTTCTTCTTGGTCATCATGGTGGAAAAGTGTAGATTGTGGGGTTTTGGAGAACATCAGGTAGGTTTAGGGGGACTTTTGGGGTGGATCTATGGCTTTTGGGGTTTTCTTTCGTTTTTTGTGTTGAGTCCGTTCTTGTTTGTGGTGTTTTTGACGTGTTTTGGGGTCTCCGTTGGGTTTAGTTGGGTTTTCCGTTGTCATCATGGTGGAAAAGTGTAGATTGTGGGTTTTGGAGAACTTCAGGTAGGTTTAGGGGACTTTTGGGGTGGATTCATGGTATTTGGGCTTTTCTTCTGTTTTTTGGGTGATGCAGTTCCTTTTTTGGGGTGTTTTTGACATGTTTTGGTGTCTCCGTTTGGTTTTAGTTGGGTTCTTGTTGGTCATCATGGTGGAAAAGTGTAGATTGTGGGTTTTGGAGAACATCCGGTAGGTTTAGGGGGACTTTTTGGGTGGATTCATGGTATATGGGGTTTTCTTACGTTTTTTGTGTTGATCCCATTCTTGTTTGGGGTGTTTTTGACATGTTTTGGGGTCTCCGTTGGGTTTCCTTGGTTTTTCCATTGTCATCATGGTGGAAAAGTGTAGATTGTGGGTTTTGGAGAACATCAGGTAGGTTTAGGGGACTTTTGGGGTGGATTCATGGTATTTGGGCTTTTCTTCTGTTTCTTGGGGTGATGCAGTTCTTTTTTGGGGTGTCTTTGACGTGTTTTGGGGTCTCCGTAGGGTTTTGTTGGGTTTTCCGTTTTCATCATGGTGGAAAAGTGTAGATTGTGGGTTTTGGAGAACATCAGGTAGGTTTAGGGGGTCTTTTGGGGTGGATTCATGGTATTTGGGGTTTTCTTCTGTTTTTTGGGGTGATGCAGTTCTTTTTTGGGGTGTTTTTGACGTGTTTTGGGGTCTCCGTTGGGTTTCCTTGGTTTTTCCATTGTCATCATGGTGGAAAAGTGTAGATTGTGGGTTTTGGAGAACATCAGGTAGGTTTAGGGGGACTTTTGGGGTGGATTCATGGTATATGGGGTTTTCTTTCGTTTTATGTGTTGATCCCATTCTTGTTTGGGATGTTTTTGACATGTTTTGGTGTCTCCGTTTGGTTTTAGTTGGGTTCTTGTTGGTCATCATGGTGGAAAAGTGTAAATTGTGGGGTTTTGGAGAACATCCGGTAGGTTTAGGGGGACTTTTGGGGTGGATTCATGGTATATGGGTTTTTCTTACGTTTTTTGTGTTGATCCCATTCTTGTTTGGGGTGTTTTTGACATGTTTTGGTGTCTCCGTTTGGTTTTAGTTGGGTTCTTGTTGGTCATCATGGTGGAAAAGTGTAAATTGTGGGGTTTTGGAGAACATCCGGTATGTTTAGGGGGACTTTTGGGGTGGATCTATGGCTTTTGGGGTTTTCTTTCCTTTTTTGTGTTGATCCCGTTCTTGTTTGGGGTGTTTTTGACGTGTTTTGGGGTCTCCGTTGGGTTTCGTTGGGTTTTCCGTGGTCATCATGTTGGAAAAGTGTAGATTGTGGGTTTTGGAGAACTTCAGGTAGGTTTAGGGGACTTTTGGGGTGGATTCATGGTATTTGGGGTTTTCTTCTGTTTTTTGGGTGATGCAGTTCCTTTTTTAGCGTGTTTTTGACATGTTTTGTGGTCTCCGTTTGGTTTTAGTTGGGTCCTTGTTGGTCATCATGGTGGAAAAGTGTAGATTGTGGGTTTTGGAGAACATCAGGTAGGTTTAGGGGGACTTTTGGGGTGGATCTATGGCTTTTGGGGTTTTCTTTCGTTTTTTGTGTTGAGTCCGTTCTTGTTTGTGGTGTTTTTGACGTGTTTTGGGGTCTCCGTTGGGTTTCGTTGGGTTTTCCGTGGTCATCATGGTGGAAAAGTGTAGATTGTGGGTTTTGGAGAACATCAGGTAGGTTTAGGGGACTTTGGGGGTGGATTCATGGTATTTGGGCTTTTCTTCTGTTTTTTGGGTGATGCAGTTTCTTTTTTGGGTTCTTTTTGACATGTTTTGGTGTCTCCGTTTGGTTTTAGTTGGGTTCTTGTTGGTCATCATGGTGGAAAAGTGTAGATTGTGGGGTTTTGGAGAACATCCGGTAGGTTTAGGGGGACTTTTGGGGTGGATCTATGGCTTTTGGGGTTTTCTTTCGTTTTTTGTGTTGAGTCCGTTCTTGTTTGTGGTGTTTTTGACGTGTTTTGGGGTCTCCGTCGGGTTTAGTTGGGTTTTCCGTTGTCATCATGGTGGAAAAGTGTAGATTGTGGGTTTTGGAGAACTTCAGGTAGGTTTAGGGGACTTTTGGGGTGGATTCATGGTATTTGGGCTTTTCTTCTGTTTTTTGGGTGATGCAGTTCCTTTTTTGGGGTGTTTTTGACATGTTTTGGTGTCTCCGTTTGGTTTTAGTTGGGTTCTTGTTGGTCATCATGGTGGAAAAGTGTAGATTGTGGGTTTTGGAGAACATCAGGTAGGTTTAGGGGGTCTTTTGGGGTGGATTCATGGTATATGGGGTTTTCATCTGTTTTTTGGTGTGATGCAGTTCTTTTTTGGGGTGTTTTTGACATGTTTTGTGGTCTCCGTTGGGTTTCCTTGGTTTTTCCATTGTCATCATGGTGGAAAAGTGTAGATTGTGGGTTTTGGAGAACATCAGGTAGGTTTAGGGGACTTTTGGGGTGGATTCATGGTATTTGGGGTTTTCTTCTGTTTCTTGGGGTGATGCAGTTCTTTTTTGGGGTGTCTTTGACGTGTTTTGGGGTCTCCGTAGGGTTTTGTTGGGTTTTCCGTTTTCATCATGGTGGAAAAGTGTAGATTGTGGGTTTTGGAGAACATCAGGTAGGTTTAGGGGGTCTTTTGGGGTGGATTCATGGTATATGGGGTTTTCTTCTGTTTTTTGGGGTGATGCAGTTTCTTTTTTGGGTTCTTTTTGACATGTTTTGGTGTCTCCGTTTGGTTTTAGTTGGGTTCTTCTTGGTCATCATGGTGGAAAATTGTAGATTGTGGGGTTTTGGAGAACATCAGGTAGGTTTAGGGGGACTTTTGGGGTGGATCTATGGCTTTTGGGGTTTTCTTTCGTTTTTTGTGTTGAGTCCGTTCTTGTTTGTGGTGTTTTTGACGTGTTTTGGGGTCTCCGTTGGGTTTAGTTGGGTTTTCCGTTGTCATCATGGTGGAAAAGTGTAGATTGTGGGTTTTGGAGAACTTCAGGTAGGTTTAGGGGACTTTTGGGGTGGATTCATGGTATTTGGGCTTTTCTTCTGTTTTTTGGGTGATGCAGTTCCTTTTTTGGGGTGTTTTTGACATGTTTTGGTGTCTCCGTTTGGTTTTAGTTGGGTTCTTGTTGGTCATCATGGTGGAAAAGTGTAGATTGTGGGTTTTGGAGAACATCAGGTAGGTTTAGGGGGTCTTTTGGGGTGGATTCATGGTATATGGGGTTTTCTTACGTTTTTTGTGTTGATCCCATTCTTGTTTGGGGTGTTTTTGACATGTTTTGGGGTCTCCGTTGGGTTTCCTTGGTTTTTCCATTGTCATCATGGTGGAAAAGTGTAGATTGTGGGTTTTGGAGAACATCAGGTAGGTTTAGGGGACTTTTGGGGTGGATTCATGGTATTTGGGGTTTTCTTCTGTTTCTTGGGGTGATGCAGTTCTTTTTTGGGGTGTCTTTGACGTGTTTTGGGGTCTCCGTAGGGTTTTGTTGGGTTTTCCGTTTTCATCATGGTGGAAAAGTGTAGATTGTGGGTTTTGGAGAACATCAGGTAGGTTTAGGGGTTCTTTTGGGGTGGATTCATGGTATTTGGGGTTTTCTTCTGTTTTTTGGGGTGATGCAGTTCTTTTTTGGGGTGTTTTTGACGTGTTTTGGGGTCTCCGTTGGGTTTCCTTGGTTTTTCCATTGTCATCATGGTGGAAAAGTGTAGATTGTGGGTTTTGGAGAACATCAGGTAGGTTTAGGGGGACTTTTGGGGTGGATTCATGGTATATGGGGTTTTCTTTCGTTTTATGTGTTGATCCCATTCTTGTTTGGGATGTTTTTGACATGTTTTGGTGTCTCCGTTTGGTTTTAGTTGGGTTCTTGTTGGTCATCATGGTGGAAAAGTGTAAATTGTGGGGTTTTGGAGAACATCCGGTGGGTTTAGGGGGACTTTTGGGGTGGATTCATGGTATATGGGTTTTTCTTACGTTTTTTGTGTTGGTCCCATTCTTGTTTGGGGTGTTTTTGACATGTTTTGGTGTCTCCGTTTGGTTTTAGTTGGGTTCTTGTTGGTCATCATGGTGGAAAAGTGTAAATTGTGGGGTTTTGGAGAACATCCGGTATGTTTAGGGGGACTTTTGGGGTGGATCTATGGCTTTTGGGGTTTTCTTTCGTTTTTTGTGTTGATCCCGTTCTTATTTGGGGTGTTTTTGACGTGTTTTGGGGTCTCCGTTGGGTTTCGTTGGGTTTTCCGTGGTCATCATGTTGGAAAAGTGTAGATTGTGGGTTTTGGAGAACTTCAGGTAGGTTTAGGGGACTTTTGGTGTGGATTCATGGTATTTGGGGTTTTCTTCTGTTTTTTGGGTGATGCAGTTCCTTTTTTAGCGTGTTTTTGACATGTTTTGTGGTCTCCGTAGGGTTTTAGTTGGGTCCTTGTTGGTCATCATGGTGGAAAAGTGTAGATTGTGGGTTTTGGAGAACATCAGGTAGGTTTAGGGGGACTTTTGGGGTGGATCTATGGCTTTTGGGGTTTTCTTTCGTTTTTTGTGTTGAGTCCGTTCTTGTTTGTGGTGTTTTTGACGTGTTTTGGGGTCTCCGTTGGGTTTCGTTGCGTTTTCCGTGGTCATCATGGTGGAAAAGTGTAGATTGTGGGTTTTGGAGAACTTCAGGTAGGTTTAGGGGACTTTGGGGGTGGATTCATGGTATTTGGGGTTTTCTTCTGTTTTTTGGGTGATGCAGTTTCTTTTTTGGGTTCTTTTTGACATGTTTTGGTGTCTCCGTTTGGTTTTAGTTGGGTTCTTCTTGGTCATCATGGTGGAAAAGTGTAGATTGTGGGGTTTTGGAGAACATCCGGTAGGTTTAGGGGGACTTTTGGGGTGGATCTATGGCTTTTGGGGTTTTCTTTCGTTTTTTGTGTTGAGTCCGTTCTTGTTTGTGGTGTTTTTGACGTGTTTTGGGGTCTCCGTTGGGTTTAGTTGGGTTTTCCGTGGTCATCATGGTGGAAAAGTGTAGATTGTGGGTTTTGGAGAACTTCAGGTAGGTTTAGGGGTCTTTTGGGGTGGATTCATGGTATTTGGGCTTTTCTTCTGTTTTTTGGGTGATGCAGTTCCTTTTTTAGCGTGTTTTTGACATGTTTTGTGGTCTCCGTTTGGTTTTAGTTGGGTCCTTGTTAGTCATCATGGTGGAAAAGTGTAGATTGTGGGTTTTGGAGAACATCAGGTAGGTTTAGGGGGACTTTTGGGGTGGATCTATCACTTTTGGGGTTTTCTTTCGTTTTTTGTGTTGAGTCCGTTCTTGTTTGTGGTGTTTTTGACGTGTTTTGGGGTCTCCGTTGGGTTTTGTTGGGTTTTCCGTGGTCATCATGGTGGAAAAGTGTAGATTGTGGGTTTTTGGAGAACTTCAGGTAGGTTTAGGGGACTTTTGGGGTGGATTCATGGTATTTGGGGTTTTCTTCTGTTTCTTGGGGTGATGCAGTTCTTTTTTGGGGTGTCTTTGACGTGTTTTGGGGTCTCCGTTGGGTTTCGTTGGGTTTTCCGTGGTCATCATGGTGGAAAAGTGTAGATTGTGGGTTTTGGAGAACTTCAGGTAGGTTTAGGGGACTTTTGGGGTGGATTCATGGTATTTGGGCTTTTCTTCTGTTTTTTGGGTGATGCAGTTCCTTTTTTAGTGTGTTTTTGACATGTTTTGTGGTCTCCGTTTGGTTTTAGTTGGGTCCTTGTTGGTCATCATGGTGGAAAAGTGTAGATTGTGGGTTTTGGAGAACATCAGGTAGGTTTAGGGGGACTTTTGGGGTGGATCTATGGCTTTTGGGGTTTTCTTTCGTTTTTTGTGTTGATCCCGTTCTTGTTTGGGGTGTTTTTGACGTGTTTTGGGGTCTCCGTTGGGTTTAGTTGGGTTTTCCGTTGTCATCATGGTGGAAAAGTGTAGATTGTGGGTTTTGGAGAACTTCAGGTAGGTTTAGGGGACTTTTGGGGTGGATTCATGGTATTTGGGGTTTTCTTCTGTTTTTTGGGTGATGCAGTTTCTTTTTTGGGTTCTTTTTGACATGTTTTGGTGTCTCCGTTTGGTTTTAGTTGGGTTCTTCTTGGTCATCATGGTGGAAAAGTGTAGATTGTGGGGTTTTGGAGAACATCAGGTAGGTTTAGGGGGACTTTTGGGGTGGATCTATGGCTTTTGGGGTTTTCTTTCGTTTTTTGTGTTGAGTCCGTTCTTGTTTGTGGTGTTTTTGACGTGTTTTGGGGTCTCCGTTGGGTTTAGTTGGGTTTTCCGTTGTCATCATGGTGGAAAAGTGTAGATTGTGGGTTTTGGAGAACTTCAGGTAGGTTTAGGGGACTTTTGGGGTGGATTCATGGTATTTGGGCTTTTCTTCTGTTTTTTGGGTGATGCAGTTCCTTTTTTGGGGTGTTTTTGACATGTTTTGGTGTCTCCGTTTGGTTTTAGTTGGGTTCTTGTTGGTCATCATGGTGGAAAAGTGTAGATTGTGGGTTTTGGAGAACATCCGGTAGGTTTAGGGGGACTTTTTGGGTGGATTCATGGTATATGGGGTTTTCTTACGTTTTTTGTGTTGATCCCATTCTTGTTTGGGGTGTTTTTGACATGTTTTGTGGTCTCCGTTGGGTTTCCTTGGTTTTTCCATTGTCATCATGGTGGAAAAGTGTAGATTGTGGGTTTTGGAGAACATCAGGTAGGTTTAGGGGACTTTTGGGGTGGATTCATGGTATTTGGGCTTTTCTTCTGTTTCTTGGGGTGATGCAGTTCTTTTTTGGGGTGTCTTTGACGTGTTTTGGGGTCTCCGTAGGGTTTTGTTGGGTTTTCCGTTTTCATCATGGTGGAAAAGTGTAGATTGTGGGTTTTGGAGAACATCAGGTAGGTTTAGGGGGTCTTTTGGGGTGGATTCATGGTATTTGGGGTTTTCTTCTGTTTTTTGGGGTGATGCAGTTCTTTTTTGGGGTGTTTTTGACGTGTTTTGGGGTCTCCGTTGGGTTTCCTTGGTTTTTCCATTGTCATCATGGTGGAAAAGTGTAGATTGTGGGTTTTGGAGAACATCAGGTAGGTTTAGGGGGACTTTTGGGGTGGATTCATGGTATATGGGGTTTTCTTTCGTTTTATGTGTTGATCCCATTCTTGTTTGGGATGTTTTTGACATGTTTTGGTGTCTCCGTTTGGTTTTAGTTGGGTTCTTGTTGGTCATCATGGTGGAAAAGTGTAAATTGTGGGGTTTTGGAGAACATCCGGTAGGTTTAGGGGGACTTTTGGGGTGGATTCATGGTATATGGGTTTTTCTTACGTTTTTTGTGTTGATCCCATTCTTGTTTGGGGTGTTTTTGACATGTTTTGGTGTCTCCGTTTGGATTTAGTTGGGTTCTTGTTGGTCATCATGGTGGAAAAGTGTAAATTGTGGGGTTTTGGAGAACATCCGGTATGTTTAGGGGGACTTTTGGGGTGGATCTATGGCTTTTGGGGTTTTCTTTCCTTTTTTGTGTTGATCCCGTTCTTGTTTGGGGTGTTTTTGACGTGTTTTGGGGTCTCCGTTGGGTTTCGTTGGGTTTTCCGTGGTCATCATGTTGGAAAAGTGTAGATTGTGGGTTTTGGAGAACTTCAGGTAGGTTTAGGGGACTTTTGGGGTGGATTCATGGTATTTGGGGTTTTCTTCTGTTTTTTGGGTGATGCAGTTCCTTTTTTAGCGTGTTTTTGACATGTTTTGTGGTCTCCGTTTGGTTTTAGTTGGGTCCTTGTTGGTCATCATGGTGGAAAAGTGTAGATTGTGGGTTTTGGAGAACATCAGGTAGGTTTAGGGGGACTTTTGGGGTGGATCTATGGCTTTTGGGGTTTTCTTTCGTTGTTTGTGTTGAGTCCGTTCTTGTTTGTGGTGTTTTTGACGTGTTTTGGGGTCTCCGTTGGGTTTCGTTGGGTTTTCCGTGGTCATCATGGTGGAAAAGTGTAGATTGTGGGTTTTGGAGAACATCAGGTAGGTTTAGGGGACTTTGGGGGTGGATTCATGGTATTTGGGCTTTTCTTCTGTTTTTTGGGTGATGCAGTTTCTTTTTTGGGTTCTTTTTGACATGTTTTGGTGTCTCCGTTTTGTTTTAGTTGGGTTCTTCTTGGTCATCATGGTGGAAAAGTGTAGATTGTGGGGTTTTGGAGAACATCCGGTAGGTTTAGGGGGACTTTTGGGGTGGATCTATGGCTTTTGGGGTTTTCTTTCGTTTTTTGTGTTGAGTCCGTTCTTGTTTGTGGTGTTTTTGACGTGTTTTGGGGTCTCCGTTGGGTTTAGTTGGGTTTTCCGTTGTCATCATGGTGGAAAAGTGTAGATTGTGGGTTTTGGAGAACTTCAGGTAGGTTTAGGGGACTTTTGGGGTGGATTCATGGTATTTGGGCTTTTCTTCTGTTTTTTGGGTGATGCAGTTCCTTTTTTGGGGTGTTTTTGACATGTTTTGGTGTCTCCGTTTGGTTTTAGTTGGGTTCTTGTTGGTCATCATGGTGGAAAAGTGTAGATTGTGGGTTTTGGAGAACATCAGGTAGGTTTAGGGGGTCTTTTGGGGTGGATTCATGGTATATGGGGTTTTCATCTGTTTTTTGGGGTGATGCAGTTCTTTTTTGGGGTGTTTTTGACATGTTTTGTGGTCTCCGTTGGGTTTCCTTGGTTTTTCCATTGTCATCATGGTGGAAAAGTGTAGATTGTGGGTTTTGGAGAACATCAGGTAGGTTTAGGGGACTTTTGGGGTGGATTCATGGTATTTGGGGTTTTCTTCTGTTTCTTGGGGTGATGCAGTTCTTTTTTGGGGTGTCTTTGACGTGTTTTGGGGTCTCCGTAGGGTTTTGTTGGGTTTTCCGTTTTCATCATGGTGGAAAAGTGTAGATTGTGGGTTTTGGAGAACATCAGGTAGGTTTAGGGGGTCTTTTGGGGTGGATTCATGGTATATGGGGTTTTCTTCTGTTTTTTGGGGTGATGCAGTTTCTTTTTTGGGTTCTTTTTGACATGTTTTGGTGTCTCCGTTTGGTTTTAGTTGGGTTCTTCTTGGTCATCATGGTGGAAAATTGTAGATTGTGGGGTTTTGGAGAACATCAGGTAGGTTTAGGGGGACTTTTGGGGTGGATCTATGGCTTTTGGGGTTTTCTTTCGTTTTTTGTGTTGAGTCCGTTCTTGTTTGTGGTGTTTTTGACGTGTTTTGGGGTCTCCGTTGGGTTTAGTTGGGTTTTCCGTTGTCATCATGGTGGAAAAGTGTAGATTGTGGGTTTTGGAGAACTTCAGGTAGGTTTAGGGGACTTTTGGGGTGGATTCATGGTATTTGGGCTTTTCTTCTGTTTTTTGGGTGATGCAGTTCCTTTTTTGGGGTGTTTTTGACATGTTTTGGTGTCTCCGTTTGGTTTTAGTTGGGTTCTTGTTGGTCATCATGGTGGAAAAGTGTAGATTGTGGGTTTTGGAGAACATCAGGTAGGTTTAGGGGGTCTTTTGGGGTGGATTCATGGTATATGGGGTTTTCTTACGTTTTTTGTGTTGATCCCATTCTTGTTTGGGGTGTTTTTGACATGTTTTGGGGTCTCCGTTGGGTTTCCTTGGTTTTTCCATTGTCATCATGGTGGAAAAGTGTAGATTGTGGGTTTTGGAGAACATCAGGTAGGTTTAGGGGACTTTTGGGGTGGATTCATGGTATTTGGGGTTTTCTTCTGTTTCTTGGGGTGATGCAGTTCTTTTTTGGGGTGTCTTTGACGTGTTTTGGGGTCTCCGTAGGGTTTTGTTGGGTTTTCCGTTTTCATCATGGTGGAAAAGTGTAGATTGTGGGTTTTGGAGAACATCAGGTAGGTTTAGGGGGTCTTTTGGGGTGGATTCATGGTATATGGGGTTTTCTTCTGTTTTTTGGGGTGATGCAGTTCTTTTTTTGGTGTGTTTTTGACGTGTTTTGTGGTCTCCGTTGGGTTTCCTTGGTTTTTCCATTGTCATCATGGTGGAAAAGTGTAGATTGTGGGTTTTGGAGAACATCAGGTAGGTTTAGGAGGACTTTTGGGGTGGATTCATGGTATATGGGGTTTTCTTTCGTTTTTTGTGTTGATCCCATTCTTGTTTGGGATGTTTTTGACATGTTTTGGTGTCTCCGTTTGGTTTTAGTTGGGTTCTTGTTGGTCATCATGGTGGAAAATTGTAAATTGTGGGGTTATGGAGAACATCCGGTAGGTTTAGGGGGACTTTTGGGGTGGATTCATGGTATATGGGTTTTTCTTACGTTTTTTGTGTTGATCCCATTCTTGTTTGGGGTGTTTTTGACATGTTTTGGTGTCTCCGTTTGGTTTTAGTTGGGTTCTTGTTGGTCATCATGGTGGAAAAGTGTAAATTGTGGGGTTTTGGAGAACATCCGGTAGGTTTAGGGGGACTTTTGGGGTGGATCTATGGCTTTTGGGGTTTTCTTTCGGTTTTTGTGTTGATCCCGTTCTTGTTTGGGGTGTTTTTGACGTGTTTTGGGGTCTCCGTTGGGTTTCCTTGGTTTTTCCATTGTCATCATGGTGGAAAAGTGTAGATTGTGGGTTTTGGAGAAATTCAGGTAGGTTTAGGGGCCTTTTGGGGTGGATTCATGGTATTTGGGCTTTTCTTCTGTTTTTTTGGGTGATGCAGTTCCTTTTTTAGCGTGTTTTTGACATGTTTTGTGGTCTCCGTTGGGTTTCGTTGGGTTTTCCGTGGTCATCATGGTGGAAAAGTGTAGATTGTGGGTTTTGGAGAACTTCAGGTAGGTTTAGGGGACTTTTGGGGTGGATTCATGGTATTTGGGGTTTTCTTCTGTTTTTTGGGGTGATGCAGTTCCTTTTTTGGGGTGTTTTTGACATGTTTTGGGGTCTCCGTTTGGTTTTAGTTGGGTTCTTGTTGGTCATCATGGTGGAAAAGTGTAAATTGTGGGTTTTTGGAGAACATCAGGTAGGTTTAGGGGGACTTTTGGGGTGGATCTATGGCTTTTGGGGTTTTCTTTCGTTTTTTGTGTTGATCCCGTTCTTGTTTGGGGTGTTTTTGACGTGTTTTGTGGTCTCCGTTGGGTTTCGTTTGGTTTTCCGTTGTCATCATGGTGGAAATGTGTATATGGTGGGTTTTGGAGAACTTCAGGTAGGTTTAGGGGACTTTTGGGGTGGATTCATGGTATTTGGGGTTTTCTTCTGTTTTCTTTGGGGTGATGCAGTTCCTTTTTTGGGGTGTTTTTGACATGTTTTGGTGTCTGTGTTGGGTTTCGTTGGGTTTTCCGTGGTCATCATGGTGGAAAAGTGTAGATTGTGGGTTTTGGAGAACATCAGGTAGGTTTAGGGGGACCTTTGGGGTGGATCTATGGCTTTTGGGGTTTTCTTCTGTTTTTTGGGGTGATGCAGTTCTTTTTTGGGGTGTTTTTGACGTTTTTTGGGGTCTCCGTTGGGTTTCCTTGGTTTTTCCATTGTCATCATGGTGGAAAAGTGTAGATTGTGGGTTTTGGAGAACATCAGGTAGGTTTAGGGGGTCTTTTGGGGTGGATTCATGGTATATGGGGTTTTCTTCTGTTTTTTGGGGTGATGCAGTTCTTTTTTGGGTTGTTTTTGACGTGTTTTGTGGTCTCCGTTTGGTTTCCTTGGTTTTTCCATTGTCATCATGGTGGAAAAGTGTAGATTGTGGGTTTTGGAGAACATCAGGTAGGTTTAGGGGGACTTTTGGGGTGGATTCATGGTATATGGGGTTTTCTTTCGTTTTTTGTGTTGATCCCATTCTTGTTTGGGGTGTTTTTGACATGTTTTGGTGTCTCCGTTTGGTTTTAGTTGGGTTCTTGTTGGTCATCATGGTGGAAAAGTGTAAATTGTGGGGTTTTGGAGAACATCCGGTAGGTTTAGGGGGACTTTTGGGGTGGATGCATGGTATATGGGTTTTTCTTACGTTTTTTGTGCTGATCCCATTCTTTTTTGGGGTGTTTTTGACGTGTTTTAGGGTCTGTGTTGGGTTTCGTTGGGTTTTCCGTGGTCATCATGGTGGAAAAGTGTAGATTGTGGGTTTTGGAGAACTTCAGGTAGGTTTAGGGGACTTTTGGGGTGGATTCATGGTATTTGGGGTTTTCTTCTGTTTCTTGGGTTATGCAGTTCCTTTTTTGGGGTGTTTTTGACATGTTTTTGGGTCTCCGTTTGGTTTTAGTTGGGTTCTTGTTGGTCATCATGGTGGAAAAGTGTAAATTGTGGGGTTTTGGAGAACATCAGGTAGGTTTAGGGGGACTTTTGGGGTGGATCTATGTCTTTTGGGGTTTTCTTTCGTTTTTTGTGTTGATCCCGTTCTTGTTTGGGGTGTTTTTGACGTGTTTTGGGGTCTCCGTTGGGTTTCGTTGGGTTTTCCGTTGTCATCATGGTGGAAAAGTGTAGATGGTGGGTTTTGGAGAACTTCAGGTAGGTTTAGGTGGACTTTTGGGGTGGATTCATGGTATATGGTGTTTTCTTTCGTTTTTTGTGTTGATCCCATTCTTGTTTGGGGTGTTTTTGACAAGTTTTGGTGTCTCCATTTGGTTTTAGTTTGGTTCTTGTTGGTCATCATGGTGGAAAAGTGTAAATTGTGGGGTTATGGAGAACATCCGGTAGGTTTAGGGGGACTTTTGGGGTGGATCTATGGCTTTTGGGGTTTTCTTTCGTTTTTTGTGTTGATCCCGTTCTTGTTTGGGGTGTTTTTGACGTGTTTTGTGGTCTCCGTTGGGTTTCGTTGGGTTTTCCGTGGTCATCATGTTGGAAAAGTGTAGATGGTGGGTTTTGGAGAACTTCAGGTAGGTTTAGGGGACTTTTGGGGTGGATTCATGGTATTTGGGGTTTTCTTCTGTTTCTTGGGTGATGCTGTTCCTTTTTTGGGTTGTTTTTGACATGTTTTGGTGTCTTCGTTTGGTTTTAGTTGGGTTCTTGTTGGTCATCATGGTGGAAAAGTGTAGATGGTGGGTTTTGGAGAACTTCAGGTAGGTTTAGGGGACCTTGGGGTGGATTCATGGTATATGGGGTTTTCTTTCGTTTTTTGTGTTGATCCCATTCTTTTTTAATTTGTTTTTGAGGTGTTTTGGGGTCTCTGTTGGGTTTCGTTGGGTTTTCCATTGTCATCATGGTGGAAAAGTGTAGATTGTGGGTTTTGGAGAACATCAGGTAGGTTTAGGGGGACCTTTGGGGTGGATCTATGGCTTTTGGGGTTTTCTTTCATTTTTTGTGTTGATCCCATTTATTTTGGGTTTTTTTTGAGGTGTTTTGTGGTCTCCGTTGGGTTTCGTTGGGTTTTCCGTGGTCATCGTGGTGGAAAAGTGTAGATTGTGGGTTTTGGAGAACATCAGGTAGGTTTAGGGGGACTTTTGGGGTGGATTCATGGTATATGGGGTTTTCTTTCGTTTTTTGTGTTGATCCCATTCTTGTTTGGGGTGTTTTTGACATGTTTTGGTGTCTCCGTTTGGTTTTAGTTGGGTTCTTGTTGGTCATCATGGTGGAAAAGTGTAAATTGTGGGGTTATGGAGAACATCCGGTAGGTTTAGGGGGACTTTTGGGGTGGATCTATGGCTTTTGGGGTTTTCTTTCGTTTTTTGTGTTGATCCCGTTCTTGTTTGGGGTGTTTTTGACGTGTTTTGGGGTCTCCGTTGGGTTTCGTTGGGTTTTCCGTGGTCATCATGGTGGAAAAGTGTAGATTGTGGGTTTTGGAGAACTTCAGGTAGGTTTAGGGGACTTTTGGGGTGGATTCATGGTATTTGGGGTTTTCTTCTGTTTCTTGGGGTGATGCAGTTCTTTTTTGGGGTGTCTTTGACGTGTTTTGGGGTCTCCGTAGGGTTTTGTTGGGTTTTCCGTTTTCATCATGGTGGAAAAGTGTAGATTGTGGGTTTTGGAGAACATCAGGTAGGTTTAGGGGGACCTTTGGGGTGGATTCATGGTATTTGGGGTTTTCTTACGTTTTTTGGGGTGATGCAGTTCTTTTTTGGGGTGTTTTTGACGTGTTTTGGGGTCTCCGTTGGGTTTCGTTGGGTTTTCCATTGTCATCATGGTGGAAAAGTGTAGATTGTGGGTTTTGGAGAACATCAGGTAGGTTTAGGGGACTTTTGGGGTGGATTCATGGTATTTGGGGTTTTCTTCTGTTTCTTGGGGTGATGCAGTTCTTTTTTGGGGTGTCTTTGACATGTTTTGGGGTCTCCGTAGGGTTTTGTTGGGTTTTCCGTTTTCATCATGGTGGAAAATTGTAGATTGTGGGTTTTGGAGAACATCAGGTAGGTTTAGGGGGTCTTTTGTGGTGGATTCATGGTATATGGGGTTTTCTTCTGTTTTTTGGGGTGATGCAGTTCTTTTTTTGGTGTGTTTTTGACGTGTTTTGTGGTCTCCGTTGGGTTTCCTTGGTTTTTCCATTGTCATCATGGTGGAAAAGTGTAGATTGTGGGTTTTGGAGAACATCAGGTAGGTTTAGGGGGACTTTTGGGGTGGATTCATGGTATATGGGGTTTTCTTTCGTTTTTTGTGTTGATCCCATTCTTGTTTGGGATGTTTTTGACATGTTTTGGTGTCTCCGTTTGGTTTTAGTTGGGTTCTTGTTGGTCATCATGGTGGAAAAGTGTAAATTGTGGGGTTTTGGAGAACATCCGGTAGGTTTAGGGGGACTTTTGGGGTGGATTCATGGTATATGGGTTTTTCTTACGTTTTTTGTGTTGATCCCATTCTTGTTTGGGGTGTTTTTGACATGTTTTGGTGTCTCCGTTTGGTTTTAGTTGGGTTCTTGTTGGTCATCATGGTGGAAAAGTGTAAATTGTGGGGTTATGGAGAAGATCCGGTAGGTTTAGGGGGACTTTTGGAGTGGATCTATGGCTTTTGGGGTTTTCTTTCATTTTTTGTGTTGATCCCGTTCTTGTTTGGGGTGTTTTTGACGTGTTTTGGGGTCTCCGTTGGGTTTCGTTGGGTTTTCCGTGGTCATCGTGGTGGAAAAGTGTAGATTGTGGGTTTTGGAGAACTTCAGGTAGGTTTAGGGGACTTTTGGGGTGGATTCATGGTATTTGGGCTTTTCTTCTTTTTTTTTTGTGTGATGCAGTTCCTTTTTTAGCGTGTTTTTGACATGTTTTGGTGTCTCCGTTTGGTTTTAGTTGGTTTCTTGTTGGTCATCATGGTGGAAAAATGTAGATTGTGGGTTTTGGAGAACATCAGGTAGGTTTAGGGGGACCTTTGTGGTGGATCTATGGCTTTTGGGGTTTTCTTTCGTTTTTTGTGTTGATCCCGTTCTTGTTTGGGGTGTTTTTGACGTGTTTTGGGGTCTCCGTTGGGTTTCGTTGGGTTTTCCGTTGTCATCATGGTGGAAAAGTGTAGATTGTGGGTTTTGGAGAACTTCAGGTAGGTTTAGGGGACTTTTGGGGTGGATTCATGGTATTTGGGCTTTTCTTCTCTTTTTGGGGTGATGCAGTTCTTTTTTGGGTTGTTTTTGACATGTTTTTGGGTCTCAGTTTGGTTTTAGTTGGGTTCTTGTTGGTCATCATGGTGGAAAAGTGTAAATTCAGGGGTTTTGGAGAATATCAGCTGGGTTTAGGGGACTTTTGGGGTGGATCTATGGCTTTTGGGGGTTTCTTTCATTTTTTGTGTTGATCCCGTTCTTGTTTGGGGTGTTTTTGACGTGTTTTGGGGTCTCCGTTGGGTTTCCTTGGGTTTTCCGTTGCCATCGTGGTGGAAAAGTGTAGATTGTGGGTTTTGGAGAACTTCAGGTAGGTTTAGGGGGTCTTTTGGGGTGGATTCATGGTATTTGGGGTTTTCTTATCTTTTTGGGGTGATGCAGTTCTTTTTTGGGGTGTTTTTGACATGTTTTGGTGTCTCCGTTTGGTTTTAGTTGGGTCCTTGTTGGTCATCATGTTGGAAAAATGTAAATTGTGGGGTTTTGGAGAACATCAGGTAGGTTTAGGGGGACTTTTGGGGTGGATCTATGGCTTTTGAGGTTTTCTTTCGTTTTTTGTGTTGATCCCGTTCTATTTGGGGTGTTTTTTAAGTGTTTTGGTGTCTCCGTTGGGTTTCGTTGGGTTTTCCGTTGTCATCATGGTGGAAAAGTGTAGATTGTGGGTTTTGGAGAACTTCAGGTAGGTTTAGGGGGACTTTTGGGGTGGATTCATGGTATATGGGGCTTTCTTCTGTTTTTTGGGGTGATACAGTTCTTTTTTGGGGTGTTTTTGACATTTTTTAGGGTCTCCGTTGGGTTTTAGTTGGGTTCTTGTTGGTCATCATGGTGGAAAAGTGTAAATTGTGGGTTTTTGGAGAACATCAGGTAGGTTTAGGGGGACCTTTGGGGGGGATTCATGGTATATGGGATTTTCTTTCGTTTTTTGTGTTGATCCCATTCTTGTTTGGGGTGTTTTTGACGTGTTTTGGGGTCTCCGTTGGGTTTCGTTGGGTTTTCCGTGGTCATCATGGTGGAAAAGTGTAGATTGTGGGTTTTGGAGAACTTCAGGTAGGTTTAGGGGACTTTTGGGGTGGATTCATGGTATTTGGGGTTTTCTTCTCTTTCTTGGTGTGATGCAGTTCTTTTTTGGGGTGTCTTTGACGTGTTTTGGGGTCTCCGTAGGGTTTTGTTTGGTTTTCCGTTTTCATCATGGTGGAAAAGTGTAGATTGTGGGTTTTGCAGAACATCAGGTAGGTTTAGGGGGACTTTTGGGGTGGATCTATGTCTTTTGGGGTTTTCTTTCGTTTTTTGTGTTGATCCCATTCTTGTTTGGGGTGTTTTTGACATGTTTTGGTGTCTCCGTTTGGTTTTAGTTGGGTTCTTGTTGGTCATCATGGTGGAAAAGTGTAGATTGTGGGGTTATGGAGAACATCCGGTAGGTTTAGGGGGACTTTTGGGGTGGTTCTATGGCTTTTGGGGTTTTCTTTCATTTTTTGTTTTGATCCCGTTCTTGTTTGGGGTGTTTTTGACGTGTTTTTGGGTCTCCGTTGGGTTTCCTTGGGTTTTCCATTGTCATCATGGTGGAAAAGTGTAGATTGTGGGTTTTGGAGAACTTCAGGTAGGTTTAGGGGACTTTTGGGGTGGATTCATGGTATTTGGGGTTTTCTTCTGTTTTTTGGGTGATGCAGTTCCTTTTTTAGTGTGTTTTTGACATGTTTTGTGGTCTCCGTTTGGTTTTAGTTGGGTCCTTGTTGGTCATCATGGTGGAAAAGTGTAGATTGTGGGTTTTGGAGAACATCAGGTAGGTTTAGTGGGTCTTTTGGGGTGGATTCATGGTATATGGGGTTTTCTTCTGTTTTTTGGGGTGATGCAGTTCTTTTTTGGGGTGTTTTTGACGTGTTTTGTGGTCTCCATTGGGTTTCGTTGGGTTTTCCATTGTCATCATGGTGGAAAAGTGTAGATTGTGGGTTTTGGAGAACTTCAGGTAGGTTTAGGGGACTTTTGGGGTGGATTCATGGTATTTGGGCTTTTCTTCTGTTTTTTTGGTTGATGCAGTTCCTTTTTTAGCGTGTTTTTGACATGTTTTGGGGTCTCCGTTTGGTTTTAGTTGGGTTCTTGTTGGTCATCATGGTGGAAAAGTGTAAATTCTAGGGTTTAGGAGAACATCTGTTAGGTTTAGGGGGACTTTTGGGGTGGATCTATGGCTTTTGGGGTTTTCTTTCGTTTTTTGTTTTGATCCCGTTCTAGTTTGGGGTGTTTTTGACGTGTTTTGGGGTCTCCGTTGGGTTTCGTTGGGTTTTCCGTGGTCATCATGGTGGAAAAGTGTAGATTGTGGGTTTTGGAGAACTTCAGGTAGGTTTAGGGGACTTTTGGTGTGGATTCACGGTATTTGGGGTTTTCTTCTGTTTCTTGGGGTGATGCAGTTCTTTTTTGGGGTGTCTTTGACGTGTTTTGTGGTCTCCGTTTGGTTTTAGTTGGGTCCTTGTTGGTCATCATGGTGGAAAAGTTTAGATTGTGGGTTTTGGAGAACATCTGTTAGGTTTAGGGGGACTTTTGGGGTGGATCTATGGCTTTTGGGGTTTTCTTTCGTTTTTTGTGTTGAGTCCGTTCTTGTTTGTGATGTTTTTGACGTGTTTTGGGGTCTCCATTGGGTTTCGTTTGATTTTCCGTGGTCATCATGGTGGAAAAGTGTAGATTGTGGGTTTTGGAGAACTTCAGGTAGGTTTAGGGGGACGTTTGGGGAGGATTCATGGTATATGGTATTTTCTTCTGTTTTCTGGGGTGATGCAGTTCTTTTTTGGGGGTTTTTTGACGTGTTTTGGGGTCTCCATTTAATTTTAGTTGGGTTCTTGTTGGTCATCATGGTGGAAAAGTGTATATTGTGGGTTTTGGAGAAATTCAGGTAGGTTTAGGGGACTTTTAGGGTGGATTCATGGTATTTGGGGTTTTCTTCTCTTTCTTGGGGTGATGCAGTTCTTTTTTGGGCTGTTTTTGACATGTTTTGGTGTCTCCGTTTGGTTTTAGTTGGGTTCTTGTTGGTCATCATGGTGGAAAAGTGTAAATTGTGGGGTTTTGGAGAACATCAGGTAGGTTTAGGGGGACCTTTGTGGTGGATCTATGGCTTTTGGGGTTTTCTTTCGTTTTTTGTGTTGATCCCGTTCTTGTTTGGGGTGTTTTTGACGTGTTTTGTGGTCTCCGTTGGGTTTCGTTGGGTTTTCCGTGGTCATCATGGTGGAAAAGTGTAGATTGTGGGTTTTGGAGAACTTCAGGTAGGTTTAGGGGGACTTTTGTGGTGGATTCATGGTATATGGGATTTTCTTTCGTTTTTTGTGTTGATCCCATTCTTGTTTGGGGTGTTTTTGACATGTTTTGGGGTCTCCGTTTGGTTTTAGTTGGGTTCTTGTTGGTCATCATGGTGGAAAAGTGTAATTTGTGGGTTTTTGGAGAACATCAGGTAGGTTTAGGGTACTTTTGGGTTGGATCTATGGCTTTGGGGGTTTTCTTTCATTTTTTGTGTTGATCCCGTTCTTGTTTGGGGTGTTTTTGACGTGTTTTGGGGTCTCCGTTGGGTTTCGTTGGGTTTTCCGTTGTCATCGTGGTGGAAAAGTGTAGATTGTGGGTTTTGGAGAACTTCAGGTAGGTTTAGGGGACTTTTGGGGTGGATTCATGGTATTTGGGGTTTTCTTCTGGTTTTTGGAGTGATGCAGTTCTTGTTTGGGGTGTCTTTGACGTGTTTTGGGGTCTCCCTAAGGTTTTGTTGGGTTTTCCGTTGTCATCGTGGTGGAAAAGTGTAGATTGTGGGTTTTGAAGAACATCAGGTAGGTTTAGGGGACTTTTGGGGTGGATCTATGGCTTTGGGGTTTTTCTTTCATTTTTTGTGTTGATCCTGTTCTTGTTTGGGGTGTTTTTGACGTGTTTTGGTGTCTCCGTTGGGTTTTGTTGGGTTTTCCGTTGTCATCGTGGTGGAAAAGTGTAGATTGTGGGTTTTGGAGAACTTCAGGTAGGTTTAGGGGACTTTTGGGGTGGATTCATGGTATTTGGGGTTTTCTTCTGTTTTCTTTGGGGTGATGCAGTTCCTTTTTTGGGGTGTTTTTGACGTGTTTTGGGGTCTCCGTAGGGTTTTGTTGGGTTTTCCGTTGTCATCGTGGTGGAAAAGTGTAGATTGTGGGTTTTGAAGAACATCAGGTAGGTTTAGGGGTTCTTTTGGGGTGGATTCATGGTGTATGGGGTTTTCTTCTGTTTTTTGGGGTGATGCAGTTCTTGTTTGCGGTGTTTTTGACATGTTTTGTGGTCTCCGTTGGGTCTTGTTGGGTTTTCCGTGGTCATCATGGTGGAAAAGTGTAGATTGTGGGTTTTGGAGAACATCAGGTAAATTTAGGGGGACTTTTGGGGTGCATCTATGGGTTTTGGGGTTTTCTTTCGTTTTTTTGTGTTGGTCCCGTTCTATTTGAGGTGTTTTTGACGTGTTTTGGGGTCTCCATTGGGTTTCCTTGGGTTTTCCGTTGTCATCATGGTGGAAAAGTGTAGATTGTGGGTTTTGGAGAACTTCAGGTAGGTTTAGGGGACTTTTGGGGTGGATTCATGGTATTTGGGGTTTTCTTCTGTTTTTTTGGGTGATGCAGTTCCTTTTTTAGCGTGTTTTTGACATGTTTTGGGGTCTCCGTTTGGTTTTAGTTGGGTTTTTTTTGGTCATCATGGTGGAAAAGTGTAAATTGTGGGTTTTTGGAGAACATCAGGTAGGTTTAGAGGGACTTTTGGAGTGGATCTATGGCTTTGGGGGTTTTCTTTCGTTTTTTGTGTTGATCCCGTTCTTGTTTGGGGTGTTTTGACGTGTTTTGGGGTCTCCGTTGGGTTTCGTTGGGTTTTCCATGGTCATCATGGTGGAAAAGTGTAGATTGTGGGTTTTGGAGAACTTCAGGTAGGTTTAGGGGACTTTTGGGGTGGATTCATGGTATTTGGGCTTTTCTTCTCTTTTTTGGGGTGATGCAGTTCTTTTTTGGGGTGTTTTTGACATGTTTTGTAGTCTCCGTTTGGTTTTGTTGGGTTTTCCGTTGTCATCGTGGTGGAAAAGTGTAGATTGTGGGTTTTGAAGAACATCAGGTAGGTTTAGGGGACTTTTGGGGTGGATCTATGGCTTTGGGTGTTTTCTTTCATTTTTTGTGTTGATCCCGTTCTTGTTTGGGGTGTTTTTGACGTGTTTTGGTGTCTCCGTTGGGTTTTGTTGGGTTTTCCGTTGTCATCGTGGTGGAAAAGTGTAGATTGTGGGTTTTGGAGAACTTCAGGTAGGTTTAGGGGACTTTTGGGGTGGATTCATGGTATTTGGGGTTTTCTTCTGTTTTCTTTGGGGTGATGCAGTTCCTTTTTTGGGGTGTTTTTGACATGTTTTGTGGTCTCCGTTGGGTTCTTGTTGGTCATCATGGTGGAAAAGTGTAGATTGTGGGTTTTGGAGAACATCAGGTAGGTTTAGGGGGACTTTTGTGGTGGATCTATGGTATTTGGAGTTTTCTTCTGTTTTTTGGGGTGATGCAGTTCCTTTTTTGGGGTGTTTTTGACGTGTTTTGGGGTCTCCGTAGGGTTTTGTTGGGTTTTCCGTGTTCATCGTGGTGGAAAAGTGTAGATTGTGGGTTTTGGAGAACTTCAGGTAGGTTTAGGGGACTTTTGGGGTGGATTCATGGTATTTGGGGTTTTCTTCTGGTTTTTGGTGTGATGCAGTTCTTGTTTGGGGTGTTTTTGACGTGTTTTGGGGTCTCCGTTTGGTTTTAGTTGGGTTCTTGTTGGTCATCATGGTGGAAAAGTGTAGATTGTGGGTTTTGGAGAATTTCAGGTAGGTTTTGGGGGACTTTTGTTGTGGATCTATGGTATTTGGTGTTTTCTTCTGTTTTTTTGGGGTGCTGCCTTTCATTTTTGGGTTGTTTTTGACATGTTTTGTGGTCTCCGTAGGGTTTTGTTGGGTTTTCTGTTGTCATCATGTTGGAAAAGTGTAGATTGTGGGTTTTGGAGAACTTCAGGTAGGTTTAGGGGACTTTTGGGGTGGATTCATGGTATTTGGGGTTTTCTTCTGTTTTTTTGGGGTGATGCAGTTCTTGTTTGGGGTGTTTTTGACGTGTTTTGGGGTCTCCGTAGGGTTTCGTTGGGTTTTCCGTGGTCATCATGGTGGAAAAGTGTAATTTGTTGGTTTTTGGAGAACATCAGGTAGGTTTAGCGGGACTTTTGGGGTGGATTCATGGTATATGGGGTTTTCTTCTGTTTTTGGGGGTGATGCAGTTCTTTTTTGGGGTGTTTTTGACGTGGTTTGGGGTCTCCGTTGGGTTTCGTTGGGTTTTCCGTGGTCATCATGGTGGAAAAGTGTAGATTGTGGGTTTTGGAGAACATCAGGTAGGTTTAGGGGGACTTTTGGGGTGGATCTATGGCTTTTGGGGTTTTCTTTCGTTGTTTGTGTTGATCCCGTTCTTGTTTGGGGTGTTTTTGACGTGTTTTGGGGTCTCCATTGGGTTTCGTTGGGTTTTCCGTGGTCATCATGGTGGAAAAGTGTAGATTGTGGGTTTTGGAGAATTTCAGGTAGGTTTTGGGGGACTTTTGTGGTGGATCTATGGTATTTGGGCTTTTCTTCTCTTTTTTGGGGTGATGCAGTTCTTTTTTGGGGTGTTTTTGACGTGTTTTGGGGTCTCCGTTTGGTTTTAGTTGGGTTCTTGTTGGTCATCATGGTGGAAAAGTGTAGATTGTGGGTTTTGGAGAACTTCAGGTAGGTTTAGGGGACTTTTGGGGTGGATTCATGGTATTTGGGGTTTTCTTCTGTTTTTTGGGGTGATGCAGTTCTTGTTTGGGTTGTTTTTGACGTGTTTTGGGGTCTCCGTTTGGTTTTAGTTGGGTTCGTGTTGGTCATCATGGTGGAAAAGTGTAGATTGTGGGTTTTGGAGAATTTCAGGTAGGTTTTGGGGGACTTTTGTGGTGGATCTATGGTATTTGGTGTTTTCTTCTGTTTTTTGGGGTGCTGCCTTTCATTTTTGGGGTGTTTTTGACGTGGTTTGGGGTCTCCGTTGGGTTTCGTTGGGTTTTCCGTGGTCATCATGGTGGAAAAGTGTAGATTGTGGGTTTTGGAGAACTTCAGGTAGGTTTAGGGGGACGTTTGGGGAGGATTCATGGTATATGGTATTTTCTTCTGTTTTCTGGGGTGATGCAGTTCTTTTTGGGGGGTTTTTTGACGTGTTTTGGGGTCTCCGTTTAATTTTAGTTGGGTTCTTGTTGGTCATCATGGTGGAAAAGTGTATATTGTGGGTTTTGGAGAAATTCAGGTAGGTTTAGGGGACTTTTAGGGTGGATTCATGGTATTTGGGGTTTTCTTCTCTTTCTTGGGGTGATGCAGTTCTTTTTTGGGCTGTTTTTGACATGTTTTGGTGTCTCCGTTTGGTTTTAGTTGGGTTCTTGTTGGTCATCATGGTGGAAAAGTGTAAATTGTGGGGTTTTGGAGAACATCAGGTAGGTTTAGGGGGACCTTTGTGGTGGATCTATGGCTTTTGGGGTTTTCTTTCGTTTTTTGTGTTGATCCCATTCTTGTTTGGTGTGTTTTTGACGTGTTTTGTGGTCTCCGTTGGGTTTCGTTGGGTTTTCCGTGGTCATCATGGTGGAAAAGTGTAGATTGTGGGTTTTGGAGAACTTCAGGTAGGTTTAGGGGGACTTTTGGGGTGGATTCATGGTATATGGGATTTTCTTTCGTTTTTTGTGTTGATCCCATTCTTGTTTGGGGTGTTTTTGACATGTTTTGGGGTCTCCGTTTGGTTTTAGTTGGGTTCTTGTTGGTCATCATGGTGGAAAAGTGTAATTTGTGGGTTTTTGGAGAACATCAGGTAGGTTTAGGGTACTTTTGGGTTGGATCTATGGCTTTGGGGGTTTTCTTTCATTTTTTGTGTTGATCCCGTTCTTGTTTGGGGTGTTTTTGACGTGTTTTGGGGTCTCCGTTGGGTTTCGTTGGGTTTTCCGTTGTCATCGTGGTGGAAAAGTGTAGATTGTGGGTTTTGGAGAACTTCAGGTAGGTTTAGGGGACTTTTGAGGTGGATTCATGGTATTTGGGGTTTTCTTCTGGTTTTTGGAGTGATGCAGTTCTTGTTTGGGGTGTCTTTGACGTGTTTTGGGGTCTCCCTAAGGTTTTGTTGGGTTTTCCGTTGTCATCGTGGTGGAAAAGTGTAGATTGTGGGTTTTGAAGAACATCAGGTAGGTTTAGGGGACTTTTGGGGTGGATCTATGGCTTTGGGGTTTTTCTTTCATTTTTTGTGTTGATCCTGTTCTTGTTTGGGGTGTTTTTGACGTGTTTTGGGGTCTCCGTTGGGTTTTGTTGGGTTTTCCGTTGTCATCGTGGTGGAAAAGTGTAGATTGTGGGTTTTGGAGAACTTCAGGTAGGTTTAGGGGACTTTTGGGGTGGATTCATGGTATTTGGGGTTTTCTTCTGTTTTCTTTGGGGTGATGCAGTTCCTTTTTTGGGGTGTTTTTGACGTGTTTTGGGGTCTCCGTAGGGTTTTGTTGGGTTTTCCGTTGTCATCGTGGTGGAAAAGTGTAGATTGTGGGTTTTGAAGAACATCAGGTAGGTTTAGGGGTTCTTTTGGGGTGGATTCATGGTGTATGGGGTTTTCTTCTGTTTTTTGGGGTGATGCAGTTCTTGTTTGCGGTGTTTTTGACATGTTTTGTGGTCTCCGTTGGGTCTTGTTGGGTTTTCCGTGGTCATCATGGTGGAAAAGTGTAGATTGTGGGTTTTGGAGAACATCAGGTAAATTTAGGGGGACTTTTGGGGTGGATCTATGGCTTTTGGGGTTTTCTTTCGTTTTTTTGTGTTGGTCCCGTTCTATTTGAGGTGTTTTTGACGTGTTTTGGGGTCTCCATTGGGTTTCCTTGGGTTTTCCGTTGTCATCATGGTGGAAAAGTGTAGATTGTGGGTTTTGGAGAACTTCAGGTAGGTTTAGGGGACTTTTGGGGTGGATTCATGGTATTTGGGGTTTTCTTCTGTTTTTTTGGGTGATGCAGTTCCTTTTTTGGGGTGTTTTTGACATGTTTTGGGGTCTCCGTTTGGTTTTAGTTGGGTTTTTGTTGGTCATCATGGTGGAAAAGTGTAAATTGTGGGTTTTTGGAGAACATCAGGTAGGTTTAGAGGGACTTTTGGAGTGGATCTATGGCTTTGGGGGTTTTCTTTCGTTTTTTGTGTTGATCCCGTTCTTGTTTGGGGTGTTTTGACGTGTTTTGGGGTCTCCGTTGGGTTTCGTTGGGTTTTCCATGGTCATCATGGTGGAAAAGTGTAGATTGTGGGTTTTGGAGAACTTCAGGTAGGTTTAGGGGACTTTTGGGGTGGATTCATGGTATTTGGGCTTTTCTTCTCTTTTTTGGGGTGATGCAGTTCTTTTTTGGGGTGTTTTTGACATGTTTTGTAGTCTCCGTTTGGTTTTGTTGGGTTTTCCGTTGTCATCGTGGTGGAAAAGTGTAGATTGTGGGTTTTGAAGAACATCAGGTAGGTTTAGGGGACTTTTGGGGTGGATCTATGGCTTTGGGTGTTTTCTTTCATTTTTTGTGTTGATCCCGTTCTTGTTTGGGGTGTTTTTGACGTGTTTTGGTGTCTCCGTTGGGTTTTGTTGGGTTTTCCGTTGTCATCGTGGTGGAAAAGTGTAGATTGTGGGTTTTGGAGAACTTCAGGTAGGTTTAGGGGACTTTTGGGGTGGATTCATGGTATTTGGGGTTTTCTTCTGTTTTCTTTGGGGTGATGCAGTTCCTTTTTTGGGGTGTTTTTGACATGTTTTGTGGTCTCCGTTGGGTTCTTGTTGGTCATCATGGTGGAAAAGTGTAGATTGTGGGTTTTGGAGAACATCAGGTAGGTTTAGGGGGACTTTTTTGGTGGATCTATGGTATTTGGAGTTTTCTTCTGTTTTTTGGGGTGATGCAGTTCCTTTTTTGGGGTGTTTTTGACGTGTTTTGGGGTCTCCGTAGGGTTTTGTTGGGTTTTCCGTGTTCATCGTGGTGGAAAAGTGTAGATTGTGGGTTTTGGAGAACTTCAGGTAGGTTTAGGGGACTTTTGGGGTGGATTCATGGTATTTGGGGTTTTCTTCTGGTTTTTGGTGTGATGCAGTTCTTGTTTGGGGTGTTTTTGACGTGTTTTGGGGTCTCCGTTTGGTTTTAGTTGGGTTCTTGTTGGTCATCATGGTGGAAAAGTGTAGATTGTGGGTTTTGGAGAATTTCAGGTAGGTTTTGGGGGACTTTTGTTGTGGATCTATGGTATTTGGTGTTTTCTTCTGTTTTTTTGGGGTGCTGCCTTTCATTTTTGGGTTGTTTTTGACATGTTTTGTGGTCTCCGTAGGGTTTTGTATGGTTTTCTGTTGTCATCATGTTGGAAAAGTGTAGATTGTGGGTTTTGGAGAACTTCAGGTAGGTTTAGGGGACTTTTGGGGTGGATTCATGGTATTTGGGGTTTTCTTCTGTTTTTTTGGGGTGATGCAGTTCTTGTTTGGGGTGTTTTTGACGTGTTTTGGGGTCTCCGTAGGGTTTCGTTGGGTTTTCCGTGGTCATCATGGTGGAAAAGTGTAATTTGTTGGTTTTTGGAGAACATCAGGTAGGTTTAGCGGGACTTTTGGGGTGGATTCATGGTATATGGGGTTTTCTTCTGTTTTTTGGGGTGATGCAGTTCTTTTTTGGGGTGTTTTTGACGTGGTTTGGGGTCTCCGTTGGGTTTCGTTGGGTTTTCCATGGTCATCATGGTGGAAAAGTGTAGATTGTGGGTTTTGGAGAACATCAGGTAGGTTTAGGGGGACTTTTGGGGTGGATCTATGGCTTTTGGGGTTTTCTTTCGTTGTTTGTGTTGATCCCGTTCTTGTTTGGGGTGTTTTTGACGTGTTTTGGGGTCTCCATTGGGTTTCGTTGGGTTTTCCGTGGTCATCATGGTGGAAAAGTGTAGATTGTGGGTTTTGGAGAATTTCAGGTAGGTTTTGGGGGACTTTTGTGGTGGATCTATGGTATTTGGAGTTTTCTTCTGTTTTTTGGGGTGATGCAGTTCCTTTTTTGGGGTGTTTTTGACGTGTTTTGTGGTCTCCGTAGGGTTTTGTTGGGTTTTCCATTGTCATCGTGGTGGAAAAGTGTAGATTGTGGGTTTTGGAGAACTTCAGGTAGGTTTAGGGGACTTTTGGGGTGGATTCATGGTATTTGGGGTTTTCTTCTGTTTTTTGGGGTGATGCAGTTCTTGTTTGGGTTGTTTTTGACGTGTTTTGGGGTCTCCGTTTGGTTTTAGTTGGGTTCGTGTTGGTCATCATGGTGGAAAAGTGTAGATTGTGGGTTTTGGAGAATTTCAGGTAGGTTTTGGGGGACTTTTGTGGTGGATCTATGGTATTTGGTGTTTTCTTCTGTTTTTTGGGGTGCTGCCTTTCATTTTTGGGGTGTTTTTGACATGTTTTGTGGTCTCCGTAGGGTTTCGTTGGGTTTTCCGTGGTCATCATGGTGGAAAAGTTTAGATTGTGGGTTTTGGAGAACTTCAGGTAGGTTTAGGGGACTTTTGGGGTGGATTCATGGTATTTGGGGTTTTCTTCTGTTTTTTGGGGTGATGCAGTTTGTGTTTGGGGTGTTTTTGACGTGTTTTGGGGTCTCCGTAGGGTTTCGTTGGGTTTTCCGTGGTCATCATGATGGAAAAGTGCAATTTGTTGGTTTTTGGAGAACATCAGGTAGGTTTAGGGGGACTTTTGGGGTGGATTCATGGTATATGGGGTTTTCTTCTGTTTTTTGGGGTGATGCAGTTCTTTTTTGGGGTGTTTTTGACGTGGTTTGGGGTCTCCGTTGGGTTTCGTTGGGTTTTCCGTGGTCATCATGGTGGAAAAGTGTAGATTGTGGGTTTTGGAGAACATCAGGTAGGTTTAGGGGGACTTTTGGGGTGGATCTACGGCTTTTGGGGTTTTCTTTCGTTGTTTGTGTTGATCCCGTTCTTGTTTGGTGTGTTTTTGACGTGTTTTGGGGTCTCCATTGGGTTTCGTTGGGTTTTCCGTGGTCATCATGGTGGAAAAGTGTAGATTGTGGGTTTTGGAGAATTTCAGGTAGGTTTTGGGGGACTTTTGTGGTGGATCTATGGTATTTGGAGTTTTCTTCTGTTTTTTGGGGTGATGCAGTTCCTTTTTTGGGGTGTTTTTGACGTGTTTTGTGGTCTCCGTAGGGTTTTGTTGGGTTTTCCATTGTCATCGTGGTGGAAAAGTGTAGATTGTGGGTTTTGGAGAACTTCAGGTAGGTTTAGGGGACTTTTGGGGTGGATTCACGGTATTTGGGGTTTTCTTCTGTTTCTTGGGGTGATGCAGTTCTTTTTTGGGGTGTCTTTGACGTGTTTTGTGGTCTCCGTTTGGTTTTAGTTGGGTCCTTGTTGGTCATCATGGTGGAAAAGTTTAGATTGTGGGTTTTGGAGAACATCTGTTAGGTTTAGGGGGACTTTTGGGGTGGATCTATGGCTTTTGGGGTTTTCTTTCGTTTTTTGTGTTGAGTCCGTTCTTGTTTGTGATGTTTTTGACGTGTTTTGGGGTCTCCATTGGGTTTCGTTTGATTTTCCGTGGTCATCATGGTGGAAAAGTGTAGATTGTGGGTTTTGGAGAACTTCAGGTAGGTTTAGGGGGACGTTTGGGGAGGATTCATGGTATATGGTATTTTCTTCTGTTTTCTGGGGTGATGCAGTTCTTTTTTGGGGGTTTTTTGACGTGTTTTGGGGTCTCCGTTTAATTTTAGTTGGGTTCTTGTTGGTCATCATGGTGGAAAAGTGTATATTGTGGGTTTTGGAGAAATTCAGGTAGGTTTAGGGGACTTTTAGGGTGGATTCATGGTATTTGGGGTTTTCTTCTCTTTCTTGGGGTGATGCAGTTCTTTTTTGGGCTGTTTTTGACATGTTTTGGTGTCTCCGTTTGGTTTTAGTTGGGTTCTTGTTGGTCATCATGGTGGAAAAGTGTAAATTCTGGGGTTTTGGAGAACATCAGGTAGGTTTAGGGGGACCTTTGTGGTGGATCTATGGCTTTTGGGGTTTTCTTTCGTTTTTTGTGTTGATCCCATTCTTGTTTGGTGTGTTTTTGACGTGTTTTGTGGTCTCCGTTGGGTTTCGTTGGGTTTTCCGTGGTCATCATGGTGGAAAAGTGTAGATTGTGGGTTTTGGAGAACTTCAGGTAGGTTTAGGGGGACTTTTGTGGTGGATTCATGGTATATGGGATTTTCTTTCGTTTTTTGTGTTGATCCCATTCTTGTTTGGGGTGTTTTTGACATGTTTTGGGGTCTCCGTTTGGTTTTAGTTGGGTTCTTGTTGGTCATCATGGTGGAAAAGTGTAATTTGTGGGTTTTTGGAGAACATCAGGTAGGTTTAGGGTACTTTTGGGTTGGATCTATGGCTTTGGGGGTTTTCTTTCATTTTTTGTGTTGATCCCGTTCTTGTTTGGGGTGTTTTTGACGTGTTTTGGGGTCTCCGTTGGGTTTCGTTGGGTTTTCCGTTGTCATCGTGGTGGAAAAGTGTAGATTGTGGGTTTTAGAGAACTTCAGGTAGGTTTAGGGGACTTTTGGGTGGATTCATGGTATTTGGGCTTTTCTTCTCTTTTTTGGGGTGATGCAGTTCTTTTTTGGGGTGTTTTTGACATGTTTTGTAGTCTCCGTTTGGTTTTGTTGGGTTTTCCGTTGTCATCGTGGTGGAAAAGTGTAGATTGTGGGTTTTGAAGAACATCAGGTAGGTTTAGGGGACTTTTGGGGTGGATCTATGGCTTTGGGTGTTTTCTTTCATTTTTTGTGTTGATCCCGTTCTTGTTTGGGGTGTTTTTGACGTGTTTTGGTGTCTCCGTTGGGTTTTGTTGGGTTTTCCGTTGTCATCGTGGTGGAAAAGTGTAGATTGTGGGTTTTGGAGAACTTCAGGTAGGTTTAGGGGACTTTTGGGGTGGATTCATGGTATTTGGGGTTTTCTTCTGTTTTCTTTGGGGTGATGCAGTTCCTTTTTTGGGGTGTTTTTGACATGTTTTGTGGTCTCCGTTGGGTTCTTGTTGGTCATCATGGTGGAAAAGTGTAGATTGTGGGTTTTGGAGAATTTCAGGTAGGTTTTGGGGGACTTTTGTGGTGGATCTATGGTATTTGGAGTTTTCTTCTGTTTTTTGGGGTGATGCAGTTCCTTTTTTGGGGTGTTTTTGACGTGTTTTGTGGTCTCCGTAGGGTTTTGTTGGGTTTTCCGTTGTCATCGTGGTGGAAAAGTGTAGATTGTGGGTTTTGGAGAACTTCAGGTAGGTTTAGGGGACTTTTGGGGTGGATTCATGGTATTTGGGGTTTTCTTCTGGTTTTTGGTGTGATGCAGTTCTTGTTTGGGGTGTTTTTGACGTGTTTTGGGGTCTCCGTTTGGTTTTAGTTGGGTTCTTGTTGGTCATCATGGTGGAAAAGTGTAGATTGTGGGTTTTGGAGAATTTCAGGTAGGTTTTGGGGGACTTTTGTTGTGGATCTATGGTATTTGGTGTTTTCTTCTGTTTTTTTGGGGTGCTGCCTTTCATTTTTGGGTTGTTTTTGACATGTTTTGTGGTCTCCGTAGGGTTTTGTATGGTTTTCTGTTGTCATCATGGTGGAAAAGTGTAGATTGTGGGTTTTGGAGAACTTCAGGTAGGTTTAGGGGACTTTTGGGGTGGATTCATGGTATTTGGGGTTTTCTTCTGTTTTTTTTGGGGTGATGCAGTTCTTGTTTGGGGTGTTTTTGACGTGTTTTGGGGTCTCCGTAGGGTTTCGTTGGGTTTTCCGTGGTCATCATGGTGGAAAAGTGTAATTTGTTGGTTTTTGGAGAACATCAGGTAGGTTTAGCGGGACTTTTGGGGTGGATTCATGGTATATGGGGTTTTCTTCTGTTTTTTGGGGTGATGCAGTTCTTTTTTGGGGTGTTTTTGACGTGGTTTGGGGTCTCCGTTGGGTTTCGTTGGGTTTTTCCGTGGTCATCATGGTGGAAAAGTGTAGATTGTGGGTTTTGGAGAACATCAGGTAGGTTTAGGGGGACTTTTGGGGTGGATCTATGGCTTTTGGGGTTTTCTTTCGCTGTTTGTGTTGATCCCGTTCTTGTTTGGGGTGTTTTTGACGTGTTTTGGGGTCTCCATTGGGTTTCGTTGGGTTTTCCATGGTCATCATGGTGGAAAAGTGTAGATTGTGGGTTTTGGAGAATTTCAGGTAGGTTTTGGGGGACTTTTGTGGTGGATCTATGGTATTTGGAGTTTTCTTCTGTTTTTTGGGGTGATGCAGTTCCTTTTTTGGGGTGTTTTTGACGTGTTTTGTGGTCTCCGTAGGGTTTTGTTGGGTTTTCCATTGTCATCGTGGTGGAAAGTGTAGATTGTGGGTTTTGGAGAACTTCAGGTAGGTTTAGGGGACTTTTGGGGTGGATTCATGGTATTTGGGGTTTTCTTCTGTTTTTTGGGGTGATGCAGTTCTTGTTTGGGTTGTTTTTGACGTGTTTTGGGGTCTCCGTTTGGTTTTAGTTGGGTTCGTGTTGGTCATCATGGTGGAAAAGTGTAGATTGTGGGTTTTGGAGAATTTCAGGTAGGTTTTGGGGGACTTTTGTGGTGGATCTATGGTATTTGGTGTTTTCTTCTGTTTTTTGGGGTGCTGCCTTTCATTTTTGGGGTGTTTTTGACATGTTTTGTGGTCTCCGTAGGGTTTTGTTGGGTTTTCCGTTGTCATCATGGTGGAAAAGTTTAGATTGTGGGTTTTGGAGAACTTCAGGTAGGTTTAGGGGACTTTTGGGGTGGATTCATGGTATTTGGGGTTTTCTTCTGTTTTTTTGGGGTGATGCAGTTTGTGTTTGGGGTGTTTTTGACGTGTTTTGGGGTCTCCGTAGGGTTTCGTTGGGTTTTCCGTGGTCATCATGGTGGAAAAGTGTAATTTGTTGGTTTTTGGAGAACATCAGGTAGGTTTAGGGGGACTTTTGGGGTGGATTCATGGTATATGGGGTTTTCTTCTGTTTTTTTGGGGTGATGCAGTTCTTTTTTAGGGTGTTTTTGACGTGGTTTGGGGTCTCCGTTGGGTTTCGTTGGGTTTTCCGTGGTCATCATGGTGGAAAAGTGTAGATTGTGGGTTTTGGAGAACATCAGGTAGGTTTAGGGGGACTTTTGGGGTGGATCTATGGCTTTTGGGGTTTTCTTTCGTTGTTTGTGTTGATCCCGTTCTTGTTTGGTGTGTTTTTGACGTGTTTTGGGGTCTCCATTGGGTTTCGTTGGGTTTTCCGTGGTCATCATGGTGGAAAAGTGTAGATTGTGGGTTTTGGAGAATTTCAGGTAGGTTTTGGGGGACTTTTGTGGTGGATCTATGGTATTTGGAGTTTTCTTCTGTTTTTTGGGGTGATGCAGTTCCTTTTTTGGGGTGTTTTTGACGTGTTTTGTGGTCTCCGTAGGGTTTTGTTGGGTTTTCCATTGTCATCGTGGTGGAAAAGTGTAGATTGTGGGTTTTGGAGAACTTCAGGTAGGTTTAGGGGACTTTTGGGGTGGATTCATGGTATTTGGGGTTTTCTTCTGTTTTTTGGTGTGATGCAGTTCTTGTTTGGGGTGTTTTTGACGTGTTTTTGGGGTCTCCGTTTGGTTTTAGTTGGGTTCGTGTTGGTCATCATGGTGGAAAAGTGTAGATTGTGGGTTTTGGAGAATTTCAGGTAGGTTTTGGGGGACTTTTGTGGTGGATCTATGGTATTTGGTGTTTTCTTCTGTTTTTTGGGGTGCTGCCTTTCATTTTTGGGGTGTTTTTGACATGTTTTGTGGTCTCCGTAGGGTTTTGTTGGGGTTTTCCGTTGTCATCATGGTGGAAAAGTTTAGATTGTGGGTTTTGGAGAACTTCAGGTAGGTTTAGGGGACTTTTGGGGTGGATTCATGGTATTTGGGGTTTTCTTCTGTTTTTTTGGGGTGATGCAGTTCGTGTTTGGGGTGTTTTTGACGTGTTTTGGGGTCTCCGTAGGGTTTCGTTGGGTTTTCCGTGGTCATCATGGTGGAAAAGTGTAATTTGTTGGTTTTTGGAGAACATCAGGTAGGTTAGGGGGACTTTTGGGGTGGATTCACGGTATATGGGGTTTTCTTCTGTTTTTTGGGGTGATGCAGTTTTTTTTTGGGGTGTTTTTGACTTGTTTTGGGGTCTCCGTTGGGTTTCGTTGGGTTTTCCGTGGTCATCATGGTGGAAAAGTGTAATTTGTGGGTTTTTGGAGAACATCAGGTAGGTTTAGGGGGACTTTTGGGGTGTATCTACGGCTTTTGGGGTTTTCTTTCGTTTTTTTGTGTTGATCCCGTTCTTTTTTGTGGTGTTTTTGACGTGTTTTGGGGTCTCCGTTGGGTTTCGTTGAGTTTTCCGTGGTCATCATGGTGGAAAAGTGTAATTTGTGGGTTTTTGGAAAACATCAGGTACGTTTAGGGGACTTTTGGGGTGGATTCATGGTATTTGGGCTTTTCTTCTGTTTTTTTGGGTGATGCAGTTCCTTTTTTGGGGTGTTTTTGACATGTTTTGTGGTCTCCGTTTGCTTTTAGTTGGGTTCTTGTTGGTCATCATGGTGGAAAAGTGTAAATTCTGGGGTTTTGAAGAACATCAGGTAGGTTTAGGGGGACTTTTGGGGTGGATCTATGGCTTTTGGGGTTTTCTTTCGTTTTTTGTGTTGATCCCGTTCTTGTTTGGGGTGTTTTGACGTGTTTTGGGGTCTCCGTTGGGTTTCGTTGGGTTTTCCGTGGTCATCATGGTGGAAAAGTGTAGATTGTGGGTTTTGGAGAACTTCAGGTAGGTTTAGGGGACTTTTGGAGTGGATTCATGGTATTTGGGCTTTTCTTCTCTTTTTTGGGGTGATGCAGTTCTTTTTTGGGGTGTTTTTGACATGTTTTGGTGTCTCCGTTTGGTTTTAGTTGGGTTCTTGTTGGTCATCATGGTGGAAAAGTGTAGATTGTGGGTTTTGGAGAACATCAGGTAGGTTTAGGGTACTTTTGGGTTGGATCTATGGCTTTGGGGGTTTTCTTTCATTTTTTTGTGTTGATCCCGTTCTTGTTTGGGGTTTTTTTGACGTGTTTTGGGGTCTCCGTTGGGTTTCGTTGGGTTTTCCGTGGTCATCATGGTGGAAAAGTGTAGATTGTGGGTTTTGGAGAATTTCAGGTAGGTTTAGGGGGACTTTTGGGGTGGATCTATGGTATTTGGAGTTTTCTTCTGTTTTTTGGGGTGATGCAGTTCCTTTTTTGGGGTGTTTTTGACGTGTTTTGTGGTCTCCGTTGGGTCTTGTTGGGTTTTCCATTGTCATCATGGTGGAAAAGTGTAGATTGTGGGTTTTGGAGAACATCAGGTAGGTTTTGGGGGTCTTTGGGGTGGATTCATGGTATATGGGGTTTTCTTCTGTTTTTTGGGGTGATGCAGTTCCTTTTTTGGGGTGTTTTTGACATGTTTTGGGGTCTCCGTTGGGTTTCGTTTGGTTTTCCGTGGTCATCATGGTGGAAAAGTGTAGTTTGTGGGTTTTTGGAGAACATCAGGTAGGTTTTGGTGGACTTTTGGGGTGGATCTATGGCTTTGGGGGTTTTTATTCATTTTTTGTGTTGATCCCGTTCTTTTTTGTGGTGTTTTTGACGTGTTTTGGGGTCTCCGTTGGGTTTCGTTGGGTTTTCCGTGGTCATCATGGTGGAAAAGTGTAGATTGTGGGTTTTGGAGAACTTCAGGTAGGTTTAGGGGACTTTTGGAGTGGATTCATGGTATTTGGGCTTTTCTTCTCTTTTTTGGGGTGATGCAGTTCTTTTTTGGGTGTTTTTTGACGTGTTTTGGGGTCTCCGTTTGGTTTTAGTTGGGTTCTTGTTGGTCATCATGGTGGAAAAGTGTAGATTGTGGGTTTTGGAGAACTTCAGGTAGGTTTAGGGGACTTTTGGGGTGGATTCATGGTATTTGGGGTTTTCTTCTGTTTTTTTGGGGGTGATGCAGTTCCTTTTTTGGGGTGTTTTTGACGTGTTTTGGGGTCTCCATTGGGTTTCGTTGGGTTTTCCGTGGTCATCATGGTGGAAAAGTGTAGATTGTGGGTTTTGGAGAACATCAGGTAGGTTTAGGGGGACTTTTGGGGTGGATCTATGGCTTTTGGGGTTTTCTTTCGTTGTTTGTGTTGATCCCGTTCTTGTTTGGTGTGTTTTTGACGTGTTTTGGGGTCTCCATTGGGTTTCGTTGGGTTTCCGTGGTCATCATGGTGGAAAAGTGTAGATTGTGGGTTTTGGAGAATTTCAGGTAGGTTTTGGGGGACTTTTGTGGTGGATCTATGGTATTTGGAGTTTTCTTCTGTTTTTTGGGGTGATGCAGTTCCTTTTTTGGGGTGTTTTTGACGTGTTTTGTGGTCTCCGTAGGGTTTTGTTGGGTTTTCCATTGTCATCGTGGTGGAAAAGTGTAGATTGTGGGTTTTGGAGAACTTCAGGTAGGTTTAGGGGACTTTTGGGGTGGATTCATGGTATTTGGGGTTTTCTTCTGTTTTTTGGTGTGATGCAGTTCTTGTTTGGGTGTTTTTGACGTGTTTTGGGGTCTCCGTTTGGTTTTAGTTGGGTTCGTGTTGGTCATCATGGTGGAAAAGTGTAGATTGTGGGTTTTGGAGAATTTCAGGTAGGTTTTGGGGGACTTTTGTGGTGGATCTATGGTATTTGGTGTTTTCTTCTGTTTTTTGGGGTGCTGCCTTTCATTTTTGGGGTGTTTTTGACATGTTTTGTGGTCTCCGTAGGGTTTTGTTGGGTTTTCCGTTGTCATCATGGTGGAAAAGTTTAGATTGTGGGTTTTGGAGAACTTCAGGTAGGTTTAGGGGACTTTTGGGGTGGATTCATGGTATTTGGGGTTTTCTTCTGTTTTTTTGGGGTGATGCAGTTCGTGTTTGGGGTGTTTTTGACGTGTTTTGGGGTCTCCGTAGGGTTTCGTTGGGTTTTCCGTGGTCATCATGGTGGAAAAGTGTAATTTGTTGGTTTTGGAGAACATCAGGTAGGTTAGGGGGACTTTTGGGGTGGATTCACGGTATATGGGGTTTTCTTCTGTTTTTTGGGGTGATGCAGTTTTTTTGGGGTGTTTTGACTTGTTTTGGGGTCTCCGTTGGGTTTCGTTGGGTTTTCCGTGGTCATCATGGTGGAAAAGTGTAATTTGTGGGTTTTTGGAGAACATCAGGTAGGTTTAGGGGGACTTTTGGGGTGTATCTACGGCTTTGGGGGTTTTCTTTCGTTTTTTGTGTTGATCCCGTTCTTTTTTGTGGTGTTTTTGACGTGTTTTGGGGTCTCCGTTGGGTTTCGTTGAGTTTTCCGTGGTCATCATGGTGGAAAAGTGTAATTTGTGGGTTTTTGGAAAACATCAGGTACGTTTAGGGGACTTTTGGGGTGGATTCATGGTATTTGGGCTTTTCTTCTGTTTTTTTGGGTGATGCAGTTCCTTTTTTGGGGTGTTTTTGACATGTTTTGTGGTCTCCGTTTGCTTTTAGTTGGGTTCTTGTTGGTCATCATGGTGGAAAAGTGTAAATTCTGGGGTTTTGAAGAACATCAGGTAGGTTTAGGGGGACTTTTGGGGTGGATCTATGGCTTTTGGGGTTTTCTTTCGTTTTTTGTGTTGATCCCGTTCTTGTTTGGGGTGTTTTTGACGTGTTTTGGGGTCTCCGTTGGGTTTCGTTGGGTTTTCCGTGGTCATCATGGTGGAAAAGTGTAGATTGTGGGTTTTGGAGAACTTCAGGTAGGTTTAGGGGACTTTTGGAGTGGATTCATGGTATTTGGGCTTTTCTTCTCTTTTTTGGGGTGATGCAGTTCTTTTTTGGGGTGTTTTTGACATGTTTTGGTGTCTCCGTTTGGTTTTAGTTGGGTTCTTGTTGGTCATCATGGTGGAAAAGTGTAGATTGTGGGTTTTGGAGAACATCAGGTAGGTTTAGGGTACTTTTGGGTTGGATCTATGGCTTTGGGGGTTTTCTTTCATTTTTTGTGTTGATCCCGTTCTTGTTTGGGGTTTTTTTGACGTGTTTTGGGGTCTCCGTTGGGTTTCGTTGGGTTTTCCGTGGTCATCATGGTGGAAAAGTGTAGATTGTGGGTTTTGGAGAATTTCAGGTAGGTTTAGGGGGACTTTTGGGGTGGATCTATGGTATTTGGAGTTTTCTTCTGTTTTTTGGGGTGATGCAGTTCCTTTTTTGGGGTGTTTTTGACGTGTTTTGTGGTCTCCATTGGGTCTTGTTGGGTTTTCCATTGTCATCATGGTGGAAAAGTGTAGATTGTGGGTTTTGGGAGAACATCAGGTAGGTTTTGGGGGTCTTTTGGGGTGGATTCATGGTATATGGGGTTTTCTTCTGTTTTTTGGGGTGATGCAGTTCCTTTTTTGGGGTGTTTTTGACATGTTTTGGGGTCTCCGTTGGGTTTCGTTTGGTTTTCCGTGGTCATCATGGTGGAAAAGTGTAGTTTGTGGGTTTTTGGAGAACATCAGGTAGGTTTTGGGGGACTTTTGGGGTGGATCTATGGCTTTGGGGGTTTTTATTCATTTTTTGTGTTGATCCCGTTCTTTTTTGTGGTGTTTTTGACGTGTTTTGGGGTCTCCGTTGGGTTTCGTTGGGTTTTCCGTGGTCATCATGGTGGAAAAGTGTAGATTGTGGGTTTTGGAGAACTTCAGGTAGGTTTAGGGGACTTTTGGAGTGGATTCATGGTATTTGGGCTTTTCTTCTCTTTTTTGGGGTGATGCAGTTCTTTTTTGGGGTGTTTTTGACGTGTTTTGGGGTCTCCGTTTGGTTTTAGTTGGGTTCTTGTTGGTCATCATGGTGGAAAAGTGTAGATTGTGGGTTTTGGAGAACTTCAGGTAGGTTTAGGGGACTTTTGGGGTGGATTCATGGTATTTGGGGTTTTCTTCTGTTTTTTTGGGGGTGATGCAGTTCCTTTTTTGGGGTGTTTTTGACATGTTTTGTGGTCTCCGTTTGGTTTTAGTTGGGTTCTTGTTGGTCATCATGGTGGAAAAGTGTAGATTGTGGGTTTTGGAGAACATCAGGTAGGTTTAGGGGGACTTTTGGGGTGGATCTATGGCTTTTGGGGTTTTCTTTCGTTGTTTGTGTTGATCCCGTTCTTGTTTGGTGTGTTTTTGACGTGTTTTGGGGTCTCCATTGGGTTTCGTTGGGTTTTCCGTGGTCATCATGGTGGAAAAGTGTAGATTGTGGGTTTTGGAGAATTTCAGGTAGGTTTTGGGGGACTTTTGGGGTGGATCTATGGTATTTGGAGTTTTCTTCTGTTTTTTGGGGTGATGCAGTTCCTTTTTTGGGGTGTTTTTGACGTGTTTTGTGGTCTCCGTAGGGTTTTGTTGGGTTTTCCATTGTCATCGTGGTGGAAAAGTGTAGATTGTGGGTTTTGGAGAACTTCAGGTAGGTTTAGGGGACTTTTGGGGTGGATTCATGGTATTTGGGGTTTTCTTCTGTTTTTTGGTGTGATGCAGTTCTTGTTTGGGGTGTTTTTGACGTGTTTTGGGGTCTCCGTTTGGTTTTAGTTGGGTTTCGTGTTGGTCATCATGGTGGAAAAGTGTAGATTGTGGGTTTTGGAGAATTTCAGGTAGGTTTTGGGGGACTTTTGTGGTGGATCTATGGTATTTGGTGTTTTCTTCTGTTTTTTGGGGTGCTGCCTTTCATTTTTGGGGTGTTTTTGACATGTTTTGTGGTCTCCGTAGGGTTTTGTTGGGTTTTCCGTTGTCATCATGGTGGAAAAGTTTAGATTGTGGGTTTTGGAGAACTTCAGGTAGGTTTAGGGGACTTTTGGGGTGGATTCATGGTATTTGGGGTTTTCTTCTGTTTTTTTGGGGTGATGCAGTTCTTGTTTGGGGTGTTTTTGACGTGTTTTGGGGTCTCCGTAGGGTTTCGTTGAGTTTTCCGTGGTCATCATGGTGGAAAAGTGTAATTTGTTGGTTTTTGGAGAACATCAGGTAGGTTAGGGGGACTTTTGGGGTGGATTCATGGTATATGGGGTTTTCTTCTGTTTTTTGGGGTGATGCAGTTCTTTTTTGGGGTGTTTTTGACGTGTTTTGGGGTCTCCGTTGGGTTTCGTTGGGTTTTCCATGGTCATCATGGTGGAAAAGTGTAGATTGTGGGTTTTGGAGAACTTCAGGTAGGTTTAGGGGACTTTTGGAGTGGATTCATGGTATTTGGGCTTTTCTTCTCTTTTTTGGGGTGATGCAGTTCTTTTTTGGGGTGTTTTTGACATGTTTTGGGGTCTCCGTTTGGTTTTAGTTGGGTTCTTGTTGGTCATCATGGTGGAAAAGTGTAGATTGTGGGTTTTGGAGAACTTCAGGTAGGTTTAGGGGACTTTTGGGGTGGATTCATGGTATTTGGGGTTTTCTTCTGTTTTTTGGGGGTGATGCAGTTCCTTTTTTGGGGTGTTTTTGACATGTTTTGTGGTCTCCGTTTGGTTTTAGTTGGGTTCTTGTTGGTCATCATGGTGGAAAAGTGTAGATTGTGGGTTTTGGAGAACATCAGGTAGGTTTAGGGGGACTTTTGGGTTGGATCTATGGCTTTTGGGGTTTTCTTTCGTTGTTTGTGTTGATCCCGTTCTTGTTTGGGGTGTTTTTGACGTGTTTTGGGGTCTCCATTTGGTTTCGTTGGGTTTTCCGTGGTCATCATGGTGGAAAAGTGTAGATTGTGGGTTTTGGAGAATTTCAGGTAGGTTTTGGGGGACTTTTGTGGTGGATCTATGGTATTTGGAGTTTTCTTCTGTTTTTTGGGGTGATGCAGTTCCTTTTTTGGGGTGTTTTTGACATGTTTTGTGGTCTCCGTAGGGTTTTGTTGGGTTTTCCATTGTCATCGTGGTGGAAAAGTGTAGATTGTGGGTTTTGGAGAACTTCAGGTAGATTTAGGGGACTTTTGGGGTGGATTCATGGTATTTGGGGTTTTCTTCTGTTTTTTGGTGTGATGCAGTTCTTGTTTGGGGTGTTTTTGACGTGTTTTGGGGTCTCCGTTTGGTTTTAGTTGGGTTCGTGTTGGTCATCATGGTGGAAAAGTGTAGATTGTGGGTTTTGGAGAATTTCAGGTAGGTTTTGGGGGACTTTTGTGGTGGATCTATGGTATTTGGTGTTTTCTTCTGTTTTTTGGGGTGCTGCCTTTCATTTTTGGGGTGTTTTTGACATGTTTTGTGGTCTCCGTAGGGTTTTGTTGGGTTTTCCGTTGTCATCATGGTGGAAAAGTTTAGATTGTGGGTTTTGGAGAACTTCAGGTAGGTTTAGGGGACTTTTGGGGTGGATTCATGGTATTTGGGGTTTTCTTCTGTTTTTTTTTGGGGTGATGCAGTTCTTGTTTGGGGTGTTTTTGACGTGTTTTGTGGTCTCCGTAGGGTTTCGTTGGGTTTTCCGTGGTCATCATGGTGGAAAAGTGTAATTTGTTGGTTTTTGGAGAACATCAGGTAGGTTTAGGGGGACTTTTGGGGTGGATTCATGGTATATGGGGTTTTCTTCTGTTTTTTGGGGTGATGCAGTTCTTTTTTGGGGTGTTTTTGACGTGTTTTGGGGTCTCCGTTGGGTTTCGTTGGGTTTTCCGTGGTCATCATGTTGGAAAAGTGTAATTTGTGGGTTTTTGGAGAACATCAGGTAGGTTTAGGGGGACTTTTGGGGTGTATCTACGGCTTTTGGGGTTTTCTTTCTTTTTTTGTGTTGATCCCGTTCTTTTTTGTGGTGTTTTTGACGTGTTTTGGGGTCTCCGTTGGGTTTCGTTGAGTTTTCCGTGGTCATCATGGTGGAAAAGTGTAATTTGTGGGTTTTTGGAAAACATCAGGTACGTTTAGGGGACTTTTGGGGTGGATTCATGGTATTTGGGCTTTTCTTCTGTTTTTTGGGTGATGCAGTTCCTTTTTTGGGGTGTTTTTGACATGTTTTGTGGTCTCCGTTTGCTTTTAGTTGGGTTCTTGTTGGTCATCATGGTGGAAAAGTGTAAATTCTGGGGTTTTGAAGAACATCAGGTAGGTTTAGGGGGACTTTTGGGGTGGATCTATGGCTTTTGGGGTTTTCTTTCATTTTTTGTGTTGATCCCGTTCTTGTTTGGGGTGTTTTTGACGTGTTTTGGGGTCTCCGTTGGGTTTCGTTGGGTTTTCCGTGGTCATCATGGTGGAAAAGTGTAGATTGTGGGTTTTGGAGAACTTCAGGTAGGTTTAGGGGACTTTTGGAGTGGATTCATGGTATTTGGGCTTTTCTTCTCTTTTTTGGGGTGATGCAGTTCTTTTTTGGGGTGTTTTTGACATGTTTTGGTGTCTCCGTTTGGTTTTAGTTGGGTTCTTGTTGGTCATCATGGTGGAAAAGTGTAGATTGTGGGTTTTGGAGAACATCAGGTAGGTTTAGGGTACTTTTGGGTTGGATCTATGGCTTTTGGGGTTTTCTTTCATTTTTTGTGTTGATCCCGTTCTTGTTTGGGGTTTTTTTGACGTGTTTTGGGGTCTCCGTTGGGTTTCGTTGGGTTTTCCGTGGTCATCGTGGTGGAAAAGTGTATATTGTGGGTTTTGGAGAATTTCAGGTAGGTTTAGGGGGACTTTTGTGGTGGATCTATGGTATTTGGAGTTTTCTTCTGTTTTTTGGGGTGATGCAGTTCCTTTTTTGGGGTGTTTTTGACGTGTTTTGTGGTCTCCGTTGGGTCTTGTTGGGTTTTCCATTGTCATCATGGTGGAAAAGTGTAGATTGTGGGTTTTGGAGAACATCAGGTAGGTTTTGGGGGACTTTTGGGGTGGATTCATGGTATTTGGGGTTTTCTTCTGTTTTTTTGGGGGTGATGCAGTTCCTTTTTTGGGGTGTTTTTGACATGTTTTGTGGTCTCCGTTTGGTTTTAGTTGGGTTCTTGTTGGTCATCATGGTGGAAAAGTGTAGATTGTGGGTTTTGGAGAACATCAGGTAGGTTTAGGGGGACTTTTGGGGTGGATCTATGGCTTTTGGGGTTTTCTTTCGTTGTTTGTGTTGATCCCGTTCTTGTTTGGGGTGTTTTTGACGTGTTTTGGGGTCTCCATTGGGTTTCGTTGGGTTTTCCGTGGTCATCATGGTGGAAAAGTGTAGATTGTGGGTTTTGGAGAATTTCAGGTAGGTTTTGGGGGACTTTTGTGGTGGATCTATGGTATTTGGAGTTTTCTTCTGTTTTTTGGGGTGATGCAGTTCCTTTTTTGGGGTGTTTTTGACATGTTTTGTGGTCTCCGTAGGGTTTTGTTGGGTTTTCCATTGTCATCGTGGTGGAAAAGTGTAGATTGTGGGTTTTGGAGAACTTCAGGTAGGTTTAGGGGACTTTTGGGGTGGATTCATGGTATTTGGGGTTTTCTTCTGTTTTTTGGTGTGATGCAGTTCTTGTTTGGGGTGTTTTTGACGTGTTTTGGGGTCTCCGTTTGTTTTTAGTTGGGTTCGTGTTGGTCATCATGGTGGAAAAGTTTAGATTGTGGGTTTTGGAGAACATCTGTTAGGTTTAGGGGGACTTTTGGGGTGGATCTATGGCTTTTGGGGTTTTCTTTCGTTTTTTGTGTTGAGTCCGTTCTTGTTTGTGATGCTTTTGACGTGTTTTGGGGTCTCCATTGGGTTTCGTTTGATTTTCCGTGGTCATCATGGTGGAAAAGTGTAGATTGTGGGTTTTGGAGAACTTCAGGTAGGTTTAGGGGGACGTTTGGGGAGGATTCATGGTATATGGTATTTTCTTCTGTTTTCTGGGGTGATGCAGTTCTTTTTTGGGGGTTTTTTGACGTGTTTTGGGGTCTCCGTTTAATTTTAGTTGGGTTCTTGTTGGTCATCATGGTGGAAAAGTGTATATTGTGGGTTTTGGAGAAATTCAGGTAGGTTTAGGGGACTTTTAGGGTGGATTCATGGTATTTGGGGTTTTCTTCTCTTTCTTGGGGTGATGCAGTTCTTTTTTGGGCTGTTTTTGACATGTTTTGGTGTCTCCGTTTGGTTTTAGTTGGGTTCTTGTTGGTCATCATGGTGGAAAAGTGTAAATTGTGGGGTTTTGGAGAACATCAGGTAGGTTTAGGGGGACCTTTGTGGTGGATCTATGGCTTTTGGGGTTTTCTTTCGTTTTTTGTGTTGATCCCATTCTTGTTTGGTGTGTTTTTGACGTGTTTTGTGGTCTCCGTTGGGTTTCGTTGGGTTTTCCGTGGTCATCATGGTGGAAAAGTGTAGATTGTGGGTTTTGGAGAACTTCAGGTAGGTTTAGGGGGACTTTTGGGGTGGATTCATGGTATATGGGATTTTCTTTCGTTTTTTGTGTTGATCCCATTCTTGTTTGGGGTGTTTTTGACATGTTTTGGGGTCTCCGTTTGGTTTTAGTTGGGTTCTTGTTGGTCATCATGGTGGAAAAGTGTAATTTGTGGGTTTTTGGAGAACATCAGGTAGGTTTAGGGTACTTTTGGGTTGGATCTATGGCTTTGGGGGTTTTCTTTCATTTTTTGTGTTGATCCCGTTCTTGTTTGGGGTGTTTTTGACGTGTTTTGGGGTCTCCGTTGGGTTTCGTTGGGTTTTCCGTTGTCATCGTGGTGGAAAAGTGTAGATTGTGGGTTTTAGAGAACTTCAGGTAGGTTTAGGGGACTTTTGGGGTGGATTCATGGTATTTGGGGTTTTCTTCTGGTTTTTGGAGTGATGCAGTTCTTGTTTGGGGTGTCTTTGACGTGTTTTGGGGTCTCCCTAAGGTTTTGTTGGGTTTTCCGTTGTCATCGTGGTGGAAAAGTGTAGATTGTGGGTTTTGAAGAACATCAGGTAGGTTTAGGGGACTTTTGGGGTGGATCTATGGCTTTGGGGTTTTTCTTTCATTTTTTGTGTTGATCCTGTTCTTGTTTGGGGTGTTTTTGACGTGTTTTGGGGTCTCCGTTGGGTTTTGTTGGGTTTTCCGTTGTCATCGTGGTGGAAAAGTGTAGATTGTGGGTTTTGGAGAACTTCAGGTAGGTTTAGGGGACTTTTGGGGTGGATTCATGGTATTTGGGGTTTTCTTCTGTTTTCTTTGGGGTGATGCAGTTCCTTTTTTGGGGTGTTTTTGACGTGTTTTGGGGTCTCCGTAGGGTTTTGTTGGGTTTTCCGTTGTCATCGTGGTGGAAAAGTGTAGATTGTGGGTTTTGAAGAACATCAGGTAGGTTTAGGGGTTCTTTTGGGGTGGATTCATGGTGTATGGGGTTTTCTTCTGTTTTTTGGGGTGATGCAGTTCTTGTTTGCGGTGTTTTTGACATGTTTTGTGGTCTCCGTTGGGTCTTGTTGGGTTTTCCGTGGTCATCATGGTGGAAAAGTGTAGATTGTGGGTTTTGGAGAACATCAGGTAAATTTAGGGGGACTTTTGGGGTGCATCTATGGCTTTTGGGTTTTTCTTTCGTTTTTTTGTGTTGGTCCCGTTCTATTTGAGGTGTTTTTGACGTGTTTTGGGGTCTCCATTGGGTTTCGTTGGGTTTTCCGTGGTCATCATGGTGGAAAAGTGTAGATTGTGGGTTTTGGAGAACTTCAGGTAGGTTTAGGGGACTTTTGGGTGGATTCATGGTATTTGGGGTTTTCTTCTGTTTTTTTGGGTGATGCAGTTCCTTTTTTGGGGTGTTTTTGACATGTTTTGGGGTCTCCGTTTGGTTTTAGTTGGGTTTTTGTTGGTCATCATGGTGGAAAAGTGTAAATTGTGGGTTTTTGGAGAACATCAGGTAGGTTTAGGGGGACTTTTGGAGTGGATCTATGGCTTTGGGGGTTTTCTTTCGTTTTTTGTGTTGATCCCGTTCTTGTTTGGGGTGTTTTGACGTGTTTTGGGGTCTCCGTTGGGTTTCGTTGGGTTTTCCATGGTCATCATGGTGGAAAAGTGTAGATTGTGGGTTTTGGAGAACTTCAGGTAGGTTTAGGGACTTTTGGGGTGGATTCATGGTATTTGGGCTTTTCTTCTCTTTTTTGGGGTGATGCAGTTCTTTTTTGGGGTGTTTTTGACATGTTTTGTAGTCTCCGTTTGGTTTTGTTGGGTTTTCCGTTGTCATCGTGGTGGAAAAGTGTAGATTGTGGGTTTTGAAGAACATCAGGTAGGTTTAGGGGACTTTTGGGGTGGATCTATGGCTTTGGGTGTTTTCTTTCATTTTTTGTGTTGATCCCGTTCTTGTTTGGGGTGTTTTTGACGTGTTTTGGTGTCTCCGTTGGGTTTTGTTGGGTTTTCCGTTGTCATCGTGGTGGAAAAGTGTAGATTGTGGGTTTTGGAGAACTTCAGGTAGGTTTAGGGGACTTTTGGGGTGGATTTATGGTATTTGGGGTTTTCTTCTGTTTTCTTTGGGGTGATGCAGTTCCTTTTTTGGGGTGTTTTTGACATGTTTTGTGGTCTCCGTTGGGTTCTTGTTGGTCATCATGGTGGAAAAGTGTAGATTGTGGGTTTTGGAGAATTTCAGGTAGGTTTTGGGGGACTTTTGTGGTGGATCTATGGTATTTGGAGTTTTCTTCTGTTTTTTGGGGTGATGCAGTTCCTTTTTTGGTGTGTTTTTGACGTGTTTTGGGGTCTCCGTAGGGTTTTGTTGGGTTTTCCGTTGTCATCGTGGTGGAAAAGTGTAGATTGTGGGTTTTGGAGAACTTCAGGTAGGTTTAGGGGACTTTTGGGGTGGATTCATGGTATTTGGGGTTTTCTTCTGGTTTTTGGTGTGATGCAGTTCTTGTTTGGGGTGTTTTTGACGTGTTTTGGGGTCTCCGTTTGGTTTTAGTTGGGTTCTTGTTGGTCATCATGGTGGAAAAGTGTAGATTGTGGGTTTTGGAGAATTTCAGGTAGGTTTTGGGGGACTTTTGTTGTGCATCTATGGTATTTGGTGTTTTCTTCTGTTTTTTTGGGGTGCTGCCTTTCATTTTTGGGTTGTTTTTGACATGTTTTGTGGTCTCCGTAGGGTTTTGTTGGGTTTTCTGTTGTCATCATGGTGGAAAAGTGTAGATTGTGGGTTTTGGAGAACTTCAGGTAGGTTTAGGGGACTTTTGGGGTGGATTCATGGTATTTGGGGTTTTCTTCTGTTTTTTTGGGTGATGCAGTTCTTGTTTGGGGTGTTTTTGACGTGTTTTGGGGTCTCCGTAGGGTTTCGTTGGGTTTTCCGTGGTCATCATGGTGGAAAAGTGTAATTTGTTGGTTTTTGGAGAACATCAGGTAGGTTTAGCGGGACTTTTGGGGTGGATTCATGGTATATGGGGTTTTCTTCTGTTTTTTGGGGTGATGCAGTTCTTTTTTGGGGTGTTTTTGACGTGTTTTGGGGTCTCCGTTGGGTTTCGTTGGGTTTTCCGTGGTCATCATGGTGGAAAAGTGTAGATTGTGGGTTTTGGAGAACATCAGGTAGGTTTAGGGGGACTTTTGGGGTGGATCTATGGCTTTTGGTGTTTTCTTTCGCTGTTTGTGTTGATCCCGTTCTTGTTTGGGGTGTTTTTGACGTGTTTTGGGGTCTCCATTGGGTTTCGTTGGGTTTTCCGTGGTCATCATGGTGGAAAAGTGTAGATTGTGGGTTTTGGAGAATTTCAGGTAGGTTTTGGGGGACTTTTGTGGTGGATCTATGGTATTTGGAGTTTTCTTCTGTTTTTTGGGGTGATGCAGTTCCTTTTTTGGGGTGTTTTTGACGTGTTTTGTGGTCTCCGTAGGGTTTTGTTGGGTTTTCCATTGTCATCGTGGTGGAAAAGTGTAGATTGTGGGTTTTGGAGAACTTCAGGTAGGTTTAGGGGACTTTTGGGGTGGATTCATGGTATTTGGGGTTTTCTTCTGTTTTTTGGGGTGATGCAGTTCTTGTTTGGGTTGTTTTTGACGTGTTTTGGGGTCTCCGTTTGTTTTTAGTTGGGTTCGTGTTGGTCATCATGGTGGAAAAGTTTAGATTGTGGGTTTTGGAGAACATCTGTTAGGTTTAGGGGGACTTTTGGGGTGGATCTATGGCTTTTGGGTTTTCTTTCGTTTTTTGTGTTGAGTCCGTTCTTGTTTGTGATGTTTTTGACGTGTTTTGGGGTCTCCATTGGGTTTCGTTTGATTTTCCGTGGTCATCATGGTGGAAAAGTGTAGATTGTGGGTTTTGGAGAACTTCAGGTAGGTTTAGGGGGACGTTTGGGGAGGATTCATGGTATATGGTATTTTCTTCTGTTTTCTGGGGTGATGCAGTTCTTTTTTGGGGGTTTTTTGACGTGTTTTGGGGTCTCCGTTTAATTTTAGTTGGGTTCTTGTTGGTCATCATGGTGGAAAAGTGTATATTGTGGGTTTTGGAGAAATTCAGGTAGGTTTAGGGGACTTTTAGGGTGGATTCATGGTATTTGGGGTTTTCTTCTCTTTCTTGGGGTGATGCAGTTCTTTTTTGGGCTGTTTTTGACATGTTTTGGTGTCTCCGTTTGGTTTTAGTTGGGTTCTTGTTGGTCATCATGGTGGAAAAGTGTAAATTGTGGGGTTTTGGAGAACATCAGGTAGGTTTAGGGGGACCTTTGTGGTGGATCTATGGCTTTTGGGGTTTTCTTTCGTTTTTTGTGTTGATCCCATTCTTGTTTGGTGTGTTTTTGACGTGTTTTGTGGTCTCCGTTGGGTTTCGTTGGGTTTTCCGTGGTCATCATGGTGGAAAAGTGTAGATTGTGGGTTTTGGAGAACTTCAGGTAGGTTTAGGGGGACTTTTGTGGTGGATTCATGGTATATGGGATTTTCTTTCGTTTTTTGTGTTGATCCCATTCTTGTTTGGGGTGTTTTTGACATGTTTTGGGGTCTCCGTTTGGTTTTAGTTGGGTTCTTGTTGGTCATCATGGTGGAAAAGTGTAATTTGTGGGTTTTTGGAGAACATCAGGTAGGTTTAGGGTACTTTTGGGTTGGATCTATGGCTTTGGGGGTTTTCTTTCATTTTTTGTGTTGATCCCGTTCTTGTTTGGGGTGTTTTTGACGTGTTTTGGGGTCTCCGTTGGGTTTCGTTGGGTTTTCCGTTGTCATCGTGGTGGAAAAGTGTAGATTGTGGGTTTTAGAGAACTTCAGGTAGGTTTAGGGGACTTTTGGGGTGGATTCATGGTATTTGGGGTTTTCTTCTGGTTTTTGGAGTGATGCAGTTCTTGTTTGGGGTGTCTTTGACGTGTTTTGGGGTCTCCCTAAGGTTTTGTTGGGTTTTCCGTTGTCATCGTGGTGGAAAAGTGTAGATTGTGGGTTTTGAAGAACATCAGGTAGGTTTAGGGGACTTTTGGGGTGGATCTATGGCTTTGGGGTTTTTCTTTCATTTTTTGTGTTGATCCTGTTCTTGTTTGGGGTGTTTTTGACGTGTTTTGGGGTCTCCGTTGGGTTTTGTTGGGTTTTCCGTTGTCATCGTGGTGGAAAAGTGTAGATTGTGGGTTTTGGAGAACTTCAGGTAGGTTTAGGGGACTTTTGGGGTGGATTCATGGTATTTGGGGTTTTCTTCTGTTTTCTTTGGGGTGATGCAGTTCCTTTTTTGGGGTGTTTTTGACGTGTTTTGGGGTCTCCGTAGGGTTTTGTTGGGTTTTCCGTTGTCATCGTGGTGGAAAAGTGTAGATTGTGGGTTTTGAAGAACATCAGGTAGGTTTAGGGGTTCTTTTGGGGTGGATTCATGGTGTATGGGGTTTTCTTCTGTTTTTTGGGGTGATGCAGTTCTTGTTTGCGGTGTTTTTGACATGTTTTGTGGTCTCCGTTGGGTCTTGTTGGGTTTTCCGTGGTCATCATGGTGGAAAAGTGTAGATTGTGGGTTTTGGAGAACATCAGGTAAATTTAGGGGGACTTTTGGGGTGCATCTATGGCTTTTGGGGTTTTCTTTCGTTTTTTTGTGTTGGTCCCGTTCTATTTGAGGTGTTTTTGACGTGTTTTGGGGTCTCCATTGGGTTTCGTTGGGTTTTCCGTGGTCATCATGGTGGAAAAGTGTAGATTGTGGGTTTTGGAGAACTTCAGGTAGGTTTAGGGGACTTTTGGGGTGGATTCATGGTATTTGGGGTTTTCTTCTGTTTTTTTGGGTGATGCAGTTCCTTTTTTGGGGTGTTTTTGACATGTTTTGGGGTCTCCGTTTGGTTTTAGTTGGGTTTTTGTTGGTCATCATGGTGGAAAAGTGTAAATTGTGGGTTTTTGGAGAACATCAGGTAGGTTTAGGGGGACTTTTGGAGTGGATCTATGGCTTTGGGGGTTTTCTTTCGTTTTTTGTGTTGATCCCGTTCTTGTTTGGGGTGTTTTGACGTGTTTTGGGGTCTCCGTTGGGTTTCGTTGGGTTTTCCATGGTCATCATGGTGGAAAAGTGTAGATTGTGGGTTTTGGAGAACTTCAGGTAGGTTTAGGGGACTTTTGGGGTGGATTCATGGTATTTGGGCTTTTCTTCTCTTTTTTGGGGTGATGCAGTTCTTTTTTGGGGTGTTTTTGACATGTTTTGTAGTCTCCGTTTGGTTTTGTTGGGTTTTCCGTTGTCATCGTGGTGGAAAAGTGTAGATTGTGGGTTTTGAAGAACATCAGGTAGGTTTAGGGGACTTTTGGGGTGGATCTATGGCTTTGGGTGTTTTCTTTCATTTTTTGTGTTGATCCCGTTCTTGTTTGGGGTGTTTTTGACGTGTTTTGGTGTCTCCGTTGGGTTTTGTTGGGTTTTCCGTTGTCATCGTGGTGGAAAAGTGTAGATTGTGGGTTTTGGAGAACTTCAGGTAGGTTTAGGGGACTTTTGGGGTGGATTCATGGTATTTGGGGTTTTCTTCTGTTTTCTTTGGGGTGATGCAGTTCCTTTTTTGGGGTGTTTTTGACATGTTTTGTGGTCTCCGTTGGGTTCTTGTTGGTCATCATGGTGGAAAAGTGTAGATTGTGGGTTTTGGAGAATTTCAGGTAGGTTTTGGGGGACTTTTGTGGTGGATCTATGGTATTTGGAGTTTTCTTCTGTTTTTTGGGGTGATGCAGTTCCTTTTTTGGTGTGTTTTTGACGTGTTTTGGGGTCTCCGTAGGGTTTTGTTGGGTTTTCCGTTGTCATCGTGGTGGAAAAGTGTAGATTGTGGGTTTTGGAGAACTTCAGGTAGGTTTAGGGGACTTTTGGGGTGGATTCATGGTATTTGGGGTTTTCTTCTGGTTTTTGGTGTGATGCAGTTCTTGTTTGGGGTGTTTTTGACGTGTTTTGGGGTCTCCGTTTGGTTTTAGTTGGGTTCTTGTTGGTCATCATGGTGGAAAAGTGTAGATTGTGGGTTTTGGAGAATTTCAGGTAGGTTTTGGGGGACTTTTGTTGTGCATCTATGGTATTTGGTGTTTTCTTCTGTTTTTTTGGGGTGCTGCCTTTCATTTTTGGGTTGTTTTTGACATGTTTTGTGGTCTCCGTAGGGTTTTGTTGGGTTTTCTGTTGTCATCATGGTGGAAAAGTGTAGATTGTGGGTTTTGGAGAACTTCAGGTAGGTTTAGGGGACTTTTGGGGTGGATTCATGGTATTTGGGGTTTTCTTCTGTTTTTTTGGGGTGATGCAGTTCTTGTTTGGGGTGTTTTTGACGTGTTTTGGGGTCTCCGTAGGGTTTCGTTGGGTTTTCCGTGGTCATCATGGTGGAAAAGTGTAATTTGTTGGTTTTTGGAGAACATCAGGTAGGTTTAGCGGGACTTTTGGGGTGGATTCATGGTATATGGGGTTTTCTTCTGTTTTTTGGGGTGATGCAGTTCTTTTTTGGGGTGTTTTTGACGTGTTTTGGGGTCTCCGTTGGGTTTCGTTGGGTTTTCCGTGGTCATCATGGTGGAAAAGTGTAGATTGTGGGTTTTGGAGAACATCAGGTAGGTTTAGGGGGACTTTTGGGGTGGATCTATGGCTTTTGGGGTTTTCTTTCGCTGTTTGTGTTGATCCCGTTCTTGTTTGGGGTGTTTTTGACGTGTTTTGGGGTCTCCATTGGGTTTCGTTGGGTTTTCCGTGGTCATCATGGTGGAAAAGTGTAGATTGTGGGTTTTGGAGAATTTCAGGTAGGTTTTGGGGGACTTTTGTGGTGGATCTATGGTATTTGGAGTTTTCTTCTGTTTTTTGGGGTGATGCAGTTCCTTTTTTGGGGTGTTTTTGACGTGTTTTGTGGTCTCCGTAGGGTTTTGTTGGGTTTTCCATTGTCATCGTGGTGGAAAAGTGTAGATTGTGGGTTTTGGAGAACTTCAGGTAGGTTTAGGGGACTTTTGGGGTGGATTCATGGTATTTGGGGTTTTCTTCTGTTTTTTGGTGTGATGCAGTTCTTGTTTGGGTTGTTTTTGACGTGTTTTGGGGTCTCCGTTTGGTTTTAGTTGGGTTCGTGTTGGTCATCATGGTGGAAAAGTGTAGATTGTGGGTTTTGGAGAATTTCAGGTAGGTTTTGGGGGACTTTTGTGGTGGATCTATGGTATTTGGTGTTTTCTTCTGTTTTTTGGGGTGCTGCCTTTCATTTTTGGGGTGTTTTTGACATGTTTTGTGGTCTCCGTAGGGTTTTGTTGGGTTTTCCGTTGTCATCATGGTGGAAAAGTTTAGATTGTGGGTTTTGGAGAACTTCAGGTAGGTTTAGGGGACTTTTGGGGTGGATTCATGGTATTTGGGGTTTTCTTCTGTTTTTTTGGGGTGATGCAGTTTGTGTTTGGGGTGTTTTTGACGTGTTTTGGGGTCTCCGTAGGGTTTCGTTGGGTTTTCCGTGGTCATCATGGTGGAAAAGTGTAATTTGTTGGTTTTTGGAGAACATCAGGTAGGTTTAGGGGGACTTTTGGGGTGGATTCATGGTATATGGGGTTTTCTTCTGTTTTTTGGGGTGATGCAGTTCTTTTTTGGGGTGTTTTTGACGTGGTTTGGGGTCTCCGTTGGGTTTCGTTGGGTTTTCCGTGGTCATCATGGTGGAAAAGTGTAGATTGTGGGTTTTGGAGAACATCAGGTAGGTTTAGGGGGACTTTTGGGGTGGATCTATGGCTTTTGGGGTTTTCTTTCGTTGTTTGTGTTGATCCCGTTCTTGTTTGGGGTGTTTTTGACGTGTTTTGGGGTCTCCATTGGGTTTCGTTGGGTTTTCCGTGGTCATCATGGTGGAAAAGTGTAGATTGTGGGTTTTGGAGAATTTCAGGTAGGTTTTGGGGGACTTTTGGGGTGGATCTATGGTATTTGGAGTTTTCTTCTGTTTTTTGGGGTGATGCAGTTCCTTTTTTGGGGTGTTTTTGACGTGTTTTGTGGTCTCCGTAGGGTTTTGTTGGGTTTTCCATTGTCATCGTGGTGGAAAAGTGTAGATTGTGGGTTTTGGAGAACTTCAGGTAGGTTTAGGGGACTTTTGGGGTGGATTCATGGTATTTGGGGTTTTCTTCTGTTTTTTGGTGTGATGCAGTTCTTGTTTGGGGTGTTTTTGACGTGTTTTGGGGTCTCCGTTTGGTTTTAGTTGGGTTCGTGTTGGTCATCATGGTGGAAAAGTGTAGATTGTGGGTTTTGGAGAATTTCAGGTAGGTTTTGGGGGACTTTTGTGGTGGATCTATGGTATTTGGTGTTTTCTTCTGTTTTTTGGGGTGCTGCCTTTCATTTTTGGGGTGTTTTTGACATGTTTTGTGGTCTCCGTAGGGTTTTGTTGGGTTTTCCGTTGTCATCATGGTGGAAAAGTTTAGATTGTGGGTTTTGGAGAACTTCAGGTAGGTTTAGGGGACTTTTGGGGTGGATTCATGGTATTTGGGGTTTTCTTCTGTTTTTTTGGGGTGATGCAGTTCGTGTTTGGGGTGTTTTTGACGTGTTTTGGGGTCTCCGTAGGGTTTCGTTGGGTTTTCCGTGGTCATCATGGTGGAAAAGTGTAATTTGTTGGTTTTTGGAGAACATCAGGTAGGTTTAGGGGGACTTTTGGGGTGGATTCACGGTATATGGGGTTTTCTTCTGTTTTTTGGGGTGATGCAGTTTTTTTTGGGGTGTTTTTGACGTGTTTTGGGGTCTCCGTTGGGTTTCGTTGGGTTTTCCGTGGTCATCATGGTGGAAAAGTGTAATTTGTGGGTTTTTGGAGAACATCAGGTAGGTTTAGGGTGGTTTTGGGATTTGATCCGTGCTTTTGGGGATTTTGTTCCAGTTTTGGGGGTGATTCCGTTCTTGTTTGTGGTGTTTTTGATGTGTTTTGGGTTCTCCGTTGGGTTTCGTTGGGTTTTCCGTTGGCATC